>NC_041392.1:344539164-344585658 GCF_002162155.2 Triticum dicoccoides
CGTGGTGTGGAGGGCTGGATGAACAGTAGACGGTGGAGGGGTGCCCGTGGAGGGGTGGTTGAACAAGACCCCATGGAGTGGAGGGGTGGATGAACAGTAGACGGTGGAGGGGTGCCCGTGGAGGGGTGGTTGAACAGTAGCCGGTGGAGTAGCGCGGGGTGGAGGCTGGATGAACAGGAGCCCGTGGAGGCTGGAGGAGGTCGACGGTAGCCCGTGGAGGTTGGAGGAGGTCGACGGTGGAGATGAACAGTATCCTGTGGAGTCCCGTTTTGCGGTACACCACACCCCTCCCGATGAACAGGACCCCCGTTTCGACCGTAGGAGGTCCGTTTCGTCCGTTTTGCGGTATGCCACACCCCTCCCGATGAACAGGACCCCCGTTTCGACCATAGGATGTCCGTTTCGTCCGTTTTGCTGTTCGCCAAACCCCTCCCGATCAACAGGACCAACATTTCGACCATAGGAGGTCCGTTTCGTCTGTTTTCCGGTACGCCACACCCCTCCCGATCAACAGGACCCCCGTTTCGACCGTAGGAGGCCTGTTTCCTCCGTTTTGCGGTACGCCACACTCCTCCCGATCAACAGGACCCCCGTTTCGACCGTAGGAGGTCCGTTTCCTCTGTTTTGCGGTACGCCACACCCCTCCCCATGAACACGACGCGTTCCGTTGCCTCCCCATGAACACGACGCATTCCATTGCCTCCCCATGAACACGACGACAACGCTGTTTCTCCGTTCCAACCCAGCCATGTATACGAGCCCTCGCCGTACGTATGCGCGAGTAGGTGTTGGAGACCCTGCCCGTATGTATGTACATGGCCGCATTTTCTTTCTTGCACCCTGGCCGCTGTACGTACGTGTACATGCTACGTGCGTGCCTCTACTACGACACGTACGCGCCTCTACTATGACACGTGCGCGCCTCTACATCGACCATCATATATGTACGTACACGTTCGCGACCAGAATGACAACGCTACATACGCTTTGACCAGGTGGGTCCCGACTGTCAGGCAGTTCCTTGCCTGCAAAGATGTAGCTGGTGGGTCCCAATAGTCAGGGGGGCGAATCCTTTTGGTTTTTTGTCCAGACGCACTTCCTGGCATGCGAAGATGTAGCTGGTGGGTCCCAGCAGTCAGGGGACCGAATCGTTTTTTTGCCCAGACACACTTCCTTGCGTGCGAAGGTGTAGCTGGTGGGTCCCAGTAGTCAGGGGGAAACATTTTTTTTGCAAAATACGGTGTCCCGTCCGGTGGGTCCCTGTTGTCAGGTGGAGGAATCATAATTTTCCGCGTAATAAGGAGGCACTTCCTTGCTGCCGCCATGGACTCAGCTGTCAGCCTCTCCACGTATAGTCCACGTCCGACGGAAGTCGTTCCTTGACCACGTTGACCACACCGCGCCGAGAGCACCAGGGCGGTGGACGATGGCGAGGCCTAGGAAGGGGACGACACGGAGCCGGTGAAGACGCGGCAGTGGATGCCCACGCGGAGAGGAGTATGAGGGTTCAGTCGTTCGGCTGCAGTGTGAGGCTGCCGTCGACGTAGGGTCTGGCTAGCGATGGGAATAGTAGGGGCGGTGAGGCCTCCGCAGCAGCACAGCCGACCACGGGAGGCAGGAGTAGGCGGCACGACAGGCGCTGCTTTGGGCGGCTGGAGCAAGAAGACCAGAGGTTGAAGAAGCACTACGGCCGTTGGATGGACATCGTACGGTCACTGGAGCTAGAATCGTTCGTATTGACTAAGTTGACAAAGCCCTCCGTCCCCATCAACTTAGTAGGCCCACTAGTCAGCCTCCCACCAAGGTGGGTCCTAGCTAGCAGGGGGAGTATTCATTTTTTTGTGCGTAATAAGGAGGCACTTCCGGTGGGTCCGAGGTGACAGCGGGGGCAACGTTTTTTTTGTGAAATACGGTGGCCCGTATGGTGGGTCCCAGCAGTCAGGGGGAAACATTTTTTTCGTGAAATAAGGTGGCCCGTCCGGTGGGTCCCCGCTATCAGGTAGAGGAATAATTATTTTACGCGTAATAAGGAGGCACTTCCTTGCAGCCGCCGTGGACCCAGCTGTCAGCCTCTCCATGTATAGTACTGTTCCGATGGAAGTCGGTCGTTGACCACGTTGACCATGTCGCGCCGAGAGCACCAGGGCGGTGGACGACGACGAGGCCTAGGAAGGGGACGACGCGGAGCCTGGGAAGACACAGCAGTGGAAGCCCGCGCAGAGAGGAGTACGAGGGTTCACTGGTTCGGCTGCGGTGTGAGGCTGCCGTTGCCGCAGAATAACAGGGGGTGTGGGTGAGTGGAGGGATGGCCTGGCCAACGGTGGGAGTAGTATGGGGGCGGTGAGGCCTCCACGGCAGCACAGCCGACCACGGGAGGTAGGAGCAGGCGGCACGACCGGCGCTACTTTGGGCGGCTGGACCAAGAAGACCAGAGGTTGAAGAAGCACTACGGCCATTGGATGGACATCGTACGGTCACTAAAGCTAGAATTGTTTATATTGACTAAGTTGACAAAGCCCTTGGTACGCTCCAACTTAGTAGGCCCACAGGTCAGCCTCCGAAACGGTGCACCCCAGATGTCAGGGGGAGGAATCATTTTCTGGGCGGCCGAAGCTAAGAATATCCGAGATTGAAGAAGAAGCACGACATCTGTTGGATAGACATCCAACGGCCATTGCTGCTAGACCCGTGTGTTGACTATAATAAGTTGACAAAGCCTTGCATACGCGTCAACTTATTTTTTTAGGGGACGTGTCACTTAGTAGGCCCACAAGTGTGTGGCAGAGAACTTATAGCCCATTTGCATTTTGTAAGAATGTACATCCCATTTTTGAATTCTAATGGAATTTACAACAGCCCATTTACAGTTTGTTAAAAGTACAACCCATTGTCTAGCTAGGACAACGATTAATAATTGCAACCAACCGTTGAAGAAGGAATACAATAAAATTTCCCACATTTTGATGGGGTCCGAAATATTTTTATCCCGAAATTTCTAGTCAGATTAAATATAAATTTGTATTACGTAAAAATCCAGCAAAACAATGCGCGCGCAACAATGAAAATTTAAGATTTTCAAAATCCATAAATAATATTTTATAAACTAATTTCGTGTTTGGTGCATTTTTTTATAGTTATTGCCCACTTTTTATAATTACATCCCATTTACTATTTTTAAAGCCCATTTTCCTGTTAAGCCTAATGCATCCCTCCTAGGAAAGATTTGCAGCCCAGTGGGGCGGAGAATAACAAGTTGACCTTGCCTGAGTATTCCTCAAAAAGACGTATAGCTGGGCTAGCCATTTTCATCTTGAAAAGATTAGTATCTGGGATGGATATCTGGCCTGGGCTAGACGGGCCACAGCCCGCCCAGTTAATACCCTGCTCTCCTCTGAACAACAACGAAATCATCGCCAAGAAAAAGTCTGCAGTGCTCACGCCTCAAAAACACAAATACTGCTCGAGCTGCTTGGTCCCAGTTGTCGGCCGCACCTTGTGCAATTCTCTCGTTTATATTGACTACATAGGTTGACAATGGTGTGGGACCATGATGTCAGGAAACCAGGAGAAAGCAAAAAAAATATAGTTGTACATAATAAGGAGGCACTTACGTATGTACCGCTATGGCCCTAGTGGGTCCCTAGTGTCATCCAGTCAAAATAAAGTCATCTCCTGAATCCTCATGTTCGTTGACGATGTTAACAATGCTCGGCGCCACGCCGAGCGCAACAACTCGACGGACAATGGAGAGGGCCTCGCGGGCCATATGGATGGTCTAATACAGCGCCCGCTTCTCATTCAGGAAGCCAGGATCATCGGACACCTATGAGCGTCTTCGAGAAACTGAGATGGCATGAAACGGTAAGGCCGCGCTTGGGAGCTATGGTTTATTTCAAACCTATATTAACATACAAGTGTAATTTACTTGTCATCGGAAACAACGCGTAAAATACAGGCGTAATGAAACCGAGGACCCGAGGACTGTAAGTAAAACCGGCGGGTTATGCGTGTAATTTGAGAGACCAGTGTATATTTTACGAGCACTGCTATAGGGACGACATTACCAGATGATAAATGCACGACGTGCGTATCATGCCATCCATGGGCAAGGCTAAAACAGTAGCTAACGGCTGGATTAGCAATCGTTCGAGTGTCGTTCATCGTTTTTATCATGGGTGAAGTACTTCCGATATTTTACTAGTCGAAATTGACCAACCAAGTGCCTTCGCCCGAGACCATCTGCTTTAATTTACAAGCGCCAGTTTTACAAGCGGTTTTGGTTGGAAAACAACGATCCAATCATGGCCTAATATCATGAGTTGGTCGGAAGATCATATGGTTTCACGTCTAACCTACCTGACTTGTTGTATAGGCTATGAATGAAACATCAGACGAAGAACTTCTTAAGCACGGAAACAACAGAAGAGGATGATATTCTTAACAAGCAAATCACTGGCATTAGACCGACATGCAAAACAATACGAAGCATTATTCTCAGGAGGCACGGTGAACAGCTCGTGATGCCGCATGCCACAACATTCCAAGCTCAACTTTGCAATCAAACACAAGGCCTGACATTACATAGACAATATTCAGAACAAACTCTTAACACAGGAATATCTCAGTAGAGTAACTTCTTACTTCTAAACTGAACACAGGAATAGGAAAAAACACTCGACGCTTCTTACAACAAGGGCGTCCCACTCAAAAATATCAAATGCATGTCTTATGGCTAACATCAATGAGCAAATTTTGACAAGGTTTTCCAATTCCAATATATTAAACTAATGTCTTCTTGCTAACATCAATGATTAAACTTTGACAAGCTTTTCCCATTCAAAATATGTAATGCCTATGATCGTGGAGTCCTGTCGTAGCTTCTTGTACTTGTTTGGGCACTTTTTGCCTAGGGCACTCCACGTGTTGTTAAATTGCCAATGGTCTCTGCAGACTAGTCATGTCACCTGTTGGGGATATGATTACTGGAGGAAAACCAGCTAGGAGTGGCCAGGTTAGCTCCTTGAAGATAGAAGCCCATGAAGACATGAAGATGGTGGCGCTTTACGAAGGACCAAGGCCCAAAGGCGGGTTAAAGCCTGTAGATGTAAACCGACCCTATCATGTAACTTGTGTTGTAAGTTAGAGGAATAGAGACCGAGCCGGACACATCTATGATCCGTCCTCGGGACTCTGTAAACCGGCGGGCATCAACTTATGTATATAAAGGGATGACCCGGCCGTGGTTTGGGGACAACAGACAACAACTCGAGAGCCAGACAAAGCGGATTCACTCCCTGGCCTTCGAAACCATAGCAAAACCAATCACAACTAGACGTAGGCTTTTACTTTCATCGAAGGGGCCGAACTAGTATAAACTCCCCGTGTCCCCTTGTCCGGTTTAACCCCTTTAAGCTAACCCGTTGCGATGGCTCCACGACTAAGTCCTTTCACAAGGAAATCTACCGCGACAAACCCACGACAGTTGGCGCCCACTGTGGGGCTATCGCACGATGGTTTCGAGTTCTTGAAGGGTAGCTTTGATGGACTCAAGGGATACGCTGTGGGCCGGATGACGAAGAGTCGTCGCGGCAAGCTCTACATCGACAACGCAGGATGGGATCCCGAGGCCGATTCAATCGAATACGGGTACCGGGTCCCCTTTGGTGGGATTCACGTCTTCATCGGCAAGATTGGCGAACCGGCCCCTGAGCCGGACATCTGCACCGACATCATCGAGACGGCTCAGCGTGCAAGCCCTTCGTCGGTTCAGCCCATGGCGAAGCATGCTTTCGTAGGCGTCATCCATGGAGCAGAATACGAGGACGGACCGGCGTCAATGGAGAAACCGTTGTCTTTTCCGACGACGAGTCTTCTGGAGAGACCGAATCGCTCTATTAGCTGCAGGATGGTCGGATTGATGGAGGATCTGAGGGCAACAGTATTCTGGACTCCCCTGATCTGCCAAACTGGGCCGCTATCTTCATGGACGGTACACAGTCAGCACTTCATTCGTCAGCTACTGCAGCAATACTCTCCGGTTCAACAACGGCCACGCCGGCAGGGGCAGGAAGCTCTACGCCGCCTCCGGCTCAAGTCATGTCTGACTTGTTCGACGCTTTGGCAACATTGATGGCCGCAGAGGTGGATGCAGCAGCCCGGGATCAGCACAACGCGGAGATTGCGAAGGTGAAAGATCAGATAGCTCATGCCAAAGCGGACCTAGCGGCAGCGAATGCTAGGATGGCTACAGAACGGACCGAGTTGGAAGCTCACGCCTACCGGATTAGGCTGGATCAGAACGCTTCCAAAGAAGTCATGAGAAGAAGGTACCGATCGCATCTCCCGTCGGGTTATGAGCCACGAAATCTCTTCAATGCGGCAGGAGCAGGAACTAGTAACCAGCCAATATTAAACCGGACGGAGGCACCAGGAACTAGAGCGCCGATTCAGCCACGCACGATGGACCCGCCTCGTCAGAATAACATTGTGCCACAATATGTTCCAACACCTCTCGGGCATTACTCCAACCCGTTGGACAACATTGTGGCCGCCGCTTCACGGTTAGCAGCCCTCCCAACCGACGGCGAGTCACCAGTTGCGATTGAAGCACGACGGGCCAGAGATCTCCTTCAAACAGCTCTAAATCAGCAGCAGGCATATTCGCACAGTCGTTAGAGGATTAATTACACCCCACATCCAAGCCGGAGCTACAGCAGGCATGTTGAGGATGAACCGTCCATATCAAGTAGTGCACGTCACCGTAACTCGCCGCGAGGACACAACCCGACAGGGGGCGGTGCCAATGCGCAGGATGTGGTGGATCATGGTCGCGCACGTCGGGAGGCCGAGTTAGCGGCTCTGCACGGGGCCCATCAACCTACTCCGGTTTGTCCCACCGCTTGAGTCGAACCAGGGGTAGTATTAAATTCCTTAGGGGTGCCGTGCCTTACCCCCGCTTTGCATAATGTGAGACTGCCCAAGGATTTCAAGGGACCTCGTAAGGTACCCAATTATACCGCCGATCTGCAGCCAGAGGTGTGTGTTGAAAGCTACGAGATGGCAATGGAGATGTTAGATGTGGATGAAGCAGTATGTGCTAAATACTTCACCATGATGTTGGAAGGAACGACTCATACTTGTTTAAAGAGCTTACCGACTAACTCTGCGGATCATAGGCGGAATTGAAGCACTGGTTTATCCAGAACTTCAAAGATACTTATAAGCAGCCCATGTCAATTGTGGATCTGGCCGCTTGTGTCCAAGAGGAGGGGGAGTCCACGACCCATTGGGTAAAGCGGGTCTCAGCTATTCTGCATTCATTGGATTGTATCAATGCAGATACCGCAGTGCTAACGTTGGAGGGCAATTGCCGTTTTCTGCCGCTCAAACAGAAGTTAGGAAGGCTCAAACGTCACTGCAATGATATGTCAACGCTTATGGCCGCTTTGGTTAAGTACGCCAAATCAGATAATACCAAAGACCCTGACTCAGAGGAGGACAAACCGGGGAAAGGGAAAAAGAACGACAACGCCAAAGGTCAGCAACATAGTCCGGCAGGCCATGGGAACAGTGGTAAGCGCAAAGCTGACAACAACTTGGACTTTGTCGCTAACACCAATGCTCAGGAGAATGGCTAGCGCCGTAAGGGCAAGCAGCCCCAGAAGGGCGGAGGTTCAGGCCCCAATTTGGAGCGCCTGTTAAATCAACCCTGTCCAAAGCATGGATCAAAGGTGTGGGTACCCCGACTCATAAGTCGTGGTCACCGAATGCATGTGTACAATGATCCCAAAGATCAATGCTCACTTAACACACAGAAGCTGAATAACAAGAGTCTTACATCCATACATACCGTATTACACAAGTAGGACCATTCTGGTCAAGTCTTGAGTATAACATCGCAGCGGAAATCTTCATCGATAACTTGGACCCATGCCATCTGCCTTAACCCTACAGGCATGTTCGTCACCGAGGTACTCTTCTTCATATAATGTTCTTTCATGCCTGGCCAATAAAATAACCAGTGGCAAGCCAATGAGTACTTTGAATGTACCCGAAAGCAACCCATGTTTTGGTTCAAGATACAACAATGCATGATATAGGTAATTTTTTTTGCGAAAAGCTAGTTTTTGAGTGCAATGACATGTTCAACAACTCGTAAGACTTGCATCAGGAGAATCCAAGTAACCAAGAGGACAGGTTACAGATATCAACACAAACGGAGTGGGCTCCAACCCAACTCATCCATGTCAAGTCCATTGACTTGACCCAAGTAGTTCTTCCCACACACACTGGTTTGTAAACAAGTGGACGTAGCCCAAGAGCGGTTACCCAACTGTCCTTGACCGTGGACACGGCTATTCGAATAGTTTTACACTCTGCAGAGGTTGCACACTTTACCCACAAGATCCGGGGAACTTCCGTGTCATCCACGACCTGCGGTACCTCAAGTACCCGGGGTAAGCACCCGATCACTATCTTTCCTTAGACGACACTAACACGGAGTCCACTCGATTGGTAGTAACCCCCGTGCCCAACATTTCACAACTTAAAAATTGTGGAGCCTTGCTCCCATATTCATCACATACCACTGGCATGGGGTACCAACAGTGTGTCCTGTGCCCCATAAAAATGTTCTTGGCCGCCCTACCTGGCACGACCCCGTCCCGAGAGAGAGCACCAACTCTCCCCCGTCACTAGTAATGCGGGCTCCAAGCTAGTATCGGCCTAGGTAATCAATAATGCCCTTTCCCATATAAGGGTAGAGTGGTTGCACATGTAAGGTTGGAATAACGGTCGCAACTTAAACCAATCCGTTTTCGAAAGCAACACACACACTTGCCTCGGTACACCACTTCGTCATCAAGTGGCTACCCAACTCATCATCTCCCTCGGGCATAAGTGGCACCTGACGGGGTTTTCGAAAAGTCCTTTGAAAATACTTTGTCTCCATCACCATGCATATTCCCATCCCTTTTGCGTAGCACTACTTAGCATCCTATCTACTCCCACCGGCATAACCCTCATAAGGAGGTAGGGTCATGCACAATGCAAGTATCAACAAGGAAGTAACAGAGGCAACCCATCAACGTGGTTACCATCTCATCATGATTCTGATGCAACACTAATAAAGTGCTATATGACATGCATAAAAAGGGTTTCATAAATATGGTCAAAGGGCTGCTTGCCTATTTTAACAAAGTTTTTGAGGTATTCAAATATCTCTGGTCCAACTCCAAGCATTTCTTCTACTTCGTCAACTATCGTCGAAAGCAACCATAATAAGCAACACAACAAGGCAGGAAATGAAAGTGCTCTAAAAATATTGATTTGACTTTTCTAGGACATCTCTGGTTATATGAAAATTAACCAGAGTGGTTTCATTGGAATTGGGTCAGTGGATATTTCTAAACATTTGGATATGATGGAATCAAGGGGTTTATGGATTTGCAAGAGGGGTACAGAAATATTATTTTGAAAAATGAGCAAGGATACCCATTTAACAAGGCATGATTTTAGAAGCATCTAGGAGTTGGTTTCACTGGATTTGGAGTTCAAATGATTTCTCTATGAATTGCAAAGTTGGCTATATATGAAGGAATAGACCACTATTTGAGGTGATACAGAAAGTATTAGTAAAAATGTTCAAAAACTAAGTTTTGAACTTATAGACATCTAGGATTTTGAATCATGGAATTTGGATCAAAAATGGGCTCTCTGTGATTTTCTAAACTTTATCACAGAAATGGAAAAATAGGATTTGCTAATTATTTGTGAAAGAAATATTTCTGTAAAAATGTGCAAGTAGCACCATGCGATAGGGAATGAATTTAGAAACTACTAGAAATTTGAATCATCAAATTTGGACACTGTTTGACTTGTTTAGAGATTTTTGAAGTTCACTGGATAAAGAAAATGGGTTTTATACATAATCTCACGCGCTGAGCGTAATTTAGCCGGGCAGCGCACTGGGCCTGGCCCAGCTCCTCGCGGACACCCGATGGGAGGCCACGCCGAAGGCGTATTCCCCGGTGATGCTTTCGCCGAAGGGAAGCGTAGAACGGCTGGCCCGTCTCCACTTAAATGACGTGGCCGGCCGGCGGGGTCACTGACCTGTGGGGCCCACCCGCAGGGTCTTCTTCCTCCTCCCACTATCGCGACAGGAGGGGATCGAGCCCCATCTGCGCGCCGGCCGGCGCCTTCCCCCGGCGACACAGGCCACCCCTGGCCAAGCCGCGGCCACCGGAGGGGTCGCCAGGGAGCGGCGCATCAGGGGCTCCCCGGGGATGGCAGGGATGGTGGCCGAGGCGCGGCGGGCACTGGCCAAGGAGGGCGGACACCCAGGCGATGATGGGCAGGGGCACAGTGCCCCGGCGGTCAGGGAGATGGGGGAAAAGGCTCGCCAGACCCTGGATGATTTCCTGGTGAGGAGAGGAGAAGGGGAGAAGCCCGCCCTTGCCCGAATCGGAGTGGAGGCCGGCGGCAACACTCTGACCATGGAAGGTGCTGGAGGGCACGAGGGGGGAGAAGGAGGATGTCTGGGAGGTGCACGGGAGAGAGGGGGACCCAACCGACGTGAGAGAGAGCTCGGGGGTAGCTTAAAATGGGCGAGGCCGCGGTGCACCATGGGCAGCGTCCATGGACGTGCTCGGGTGAGCTCGTGGAGGGATAAGGACGGCGAGGGAGGAGGGGCCCGACAGTGTTGTGTGTCATGGACGCCGAGGCGGCCTCGGGGGACACGATTCCGGCGCCCAAGGTCGACGGGAGGCCTTGGAATGGGCGTGCTACAGTGCCAGAGAGCACTATAGCATGCTCCAGAGCACGAGCTCTACATGCCATGGCATTGTTTATGTGCCAGGGGCGTGTCCATTAGTGTCTGGGGCTTTGTGGGGTGAGTAAACAAAGGGGGGTGGCCTTGGATGCCCTGGTGAACCACTAGGAGAGGAGAGAGGTAGAAGAAGAGGGAGAGAGGGGCTGTCCAGGGAGGTAAATGGGGGTATTTTACCCCTCAACCATTGAGCAATGGCCAGGGGAGAGTTACTGGAGGTAGGAGAAGACTAGGAGGGGCTGTGGTAAAAAGATAGGGTCATGGAGATTAGTGGAAGTGGTCAAAAAGGTGGTTTTGGAAATTTTGCAGAAGGTGTTTGTTGTAGGTTTGGGCAAGTAAATTAACTCCACTGGACATGAGAATTAACAGGATCAAGTGTCACACATAATTGAGGTTGACCACCAAGTTTGAGTCCATTTTAAGAAAGTTGCCAATGCAATTTTTGTAAACCCTAGAAATCAGCAAAAATGGCTTTTACCAAAATTTAGTCATGCAAATCTATTCTCCTTGATGCACCACTTTGTCTAGTGTCATCATTTGAGTATTTGAACATGTGCACAAAAATTCAGATCAAAAGGACACACTTGGCAATGTAGAGTTGTTCAAATTTGGTTCTGGACAGAAAGGGTTTTGGGGTACTTTGATCAAGATAACATTCTCTCCAACTTGTGCCATTTGGTCTAGGGCAGATTATTATAACATTTGAGCATGTGCACCAAGTTTGAGAGCATTTGGACATGTTTGACAGTGCAAAAATGTTCAAACTTGAAAAAGGACAGAAGTGGTTTTGAGAGGGTTTCATGGGGTTGTACTATTCTCCATGACATGGTACTTGGCAAGATCATCAAAAATGTCATATGTTACATGTTAGAATTTTCTTGGATTTTTATGAAAATATTTCCTGTAGAAATATTTCAAATCCTTGAAATGAGCAGAAATGGTTTTGGGAGGTTTTGTCCAATATTTTGATCATGACCATGTGTTGAAACTCATATATATGGAAAAATATATGTCCATTGAGTCTCCCTAATTTTTCTCAAATTTTTTAAAGCTTTAAAATAATTTTAACCTATTAAAGACCATTTCTGGCATTAAGAAAGAGCCTTTAAATCAAATAGGAAAATAACTTTTAAAATTATATTTTTGTGGTTTCTGGGTATCCTATATCTAATAGGAGTCAAACATATTTTTGGAAAGATTTTTACTGCCCTGAATTAAGTACTTGCAGTACAAATCTTAATTCAGGGGTTTTTGGAAAACTAATTTTTGAAAATACTTTTTGGCCAAATTATTTTTGTAAGAAACTACTATATTGCTCTATACACATGGCATGATCATTGGTTCAAGAGTTTGGAGCAAGGAGATGAAGTATAGGAGTTGAAGGATTTATTTGATTTTTAGAGCACTTGCAAACAACAGACAAAATCCAAACAAGGCAAGGTCCAAAACACTCAAAAGTTTTTGTCAAACCACATTTTATCATGATTTATTAGCTTAAGTGTTGTGGCATGAAAATCAGGGTGTGACAAAAGGAGAAGCCAACGTTGCATCTTTGGAAGGATTGTTATATTATGCGAGATTTCAAGAACTCCAATATGTTCCAGTACGATAATGGCCCGCCCGGCGGTTCAGGAGGTGGTTTCCACGGGCCGGGTTACGGAGGTGGCAGTTCCAGTTCAGGATTTTAGGGTAATCAAACCGGACACATCAATCAAGGGCACCAAGGCAACCATGGAGGTTACAACCATTAGGGGAACCAGCAGCAGCAACAACAGTCGGGTTATCAGAGTAATCCTAAGCAGTTAAATAGTGGGCATTATCATGTCTTCACCACTAGCTTGTGTATGCGTGATCAGAAGCTTCACAAGAGGGCAGTAAACTCTGTTGAACCGACGGTGCCTCAGTATTTGCGCTGGTCAGAGTAACCCACTTTGTGGAGTAGAGAGGATCACCCCCCGGGTGGACAATCTGGGTCACCTGGCTTTAGTGGTGGCCCCTCAAGTTGGGGGATACAAGTTCACTAAGGTACTCATGGACGGGGGAAGTAGTATCAACGTTCTATATTATGATACCTTCCGCTGTATGGGGTTGATAGAAAAGAATCTTAAACCGTCAAATACCATTTTTCACGGTGTGGTGCCTGGTAAGTCCGCATATCCAGTGGGCAAGATAGCCTTAGAGTTGGCTTTTGGACATGATTATGATTCAAGGTCAGAAACATTGACTTTTGAGGTGGTGAAAATCAAAAGTCCGTACCACGCTTTGTTTGGGCGGCCGGCTTATGCTAAGTTCATGGCAAGGCCGTGTTATGTTTATCTATAGCTTAAAATGCCAGGTCATAAGGGGACTATCGCAGTACACGGGAGCAGAAAGGTCGCTTTGGAATGCGAGGAAGGTGATGTGGCTTGTGCTGAGTCGGTTTGGGCCACGGAGGAGTTGAAGTTCTATAAGGATCAAGTTGATCCGGCGGATATGACTTCTTTGAAAAAGCCAACTACAGAACATGATCCGGCATTGAAATTCAAATTGACCATAGATACTAAGATGATTGACTTTGTTCCTGGCAATTCATCCAAGCAGTTCAGCATCAACGCTAACTTGGATCCCAAATAGGAAAGTGCGCTCATCGAGTTCATACGTGAGAACCGGGACATCTTTGCATGGAAACCTTCTGGCATGCTAGGTGTACCGAGGGAACTCGCTGAGCACACACTTAACATTGATCCTAATTTTAAACCGGTCCAGCAATTTCTTCGCTGCTTCAATGAAGAAAGGCGCAAGGCTATTGGTGAAGAGGTAGCTCGGTTGTTGGCCGCCGGGTTTATCGTGGAAGTCTTTCACCCAGAGTGGTTTGCTAATCCGGTGCTGGTTCTTAAGAAAAATGGCACTTGGAGTATGTGTGTGGATTACACAGATTTGAACAAGGCTTGTCCTGCAGACCCCTTTTCCCTCCCTCATATCGATCAGATCATTGATGCTACGGCAGGTTGTGACCGTTTGTGTTTTCTGGATGCTTACTCTGGTTATCATCAGATCAAAATGGCAGTTAAGGACCAGGAGAAGACAGCTTTCATAACTCCCTTTGGAGCCTTCTGCTATGTCTCCATGCCTTTTGGGCTCAAGAGTGCCCAGGCGACTTATGAGCGATGTGTTCAGAATTGTCTTCATAAGAAGATTGGGCGCAATGTTCATGCATATGTGGATGATATTGTGATAAAGTCCAGAAAGGAGGAAACATTGATAGAGGATTTGAGAGAAACCTTTGACAACCTCCGGGTTTATAAGATGATGCTCAATCCGGAAAAGTGTGTCTTTGGTGTTCCAGCAGACAAACTTTTGGGTTTTCTGGTGTCAAATAGAGGTATTGAGGCTAATCCGAATTTTTTTCCAGCAATTACATCTTTGGCTAAACCAGCATGTATCAATGACGTTCAACGTCTGGCCGACCGGATTGTGGCTTTGAGCCGGTTTATCAGCCGTCTTGGGGAGAAGGCTATCCCTTTATATGAGACGCTCAAGAAAACAGATGATTTTGTCTGGAGCGAGGCAGCTGATAAGGCGTTTGAGGATCTGAAGAGGCAGTTAGCTGAACCGCCTGTGCTTGCAGCACCGATTGATAAGGAGCCATTATTGCTATACGTGGCTGCTAATGCCCGAGCTGTTAGCGTGGCTATTGTGGTGGAGCGCAAGGAAGCTGGTAAGGAATATCCGGTTCAATGGCCAGTTTATTATATCAGTGAGGTGCTCATTGAGTCAAAGCAGAGGTATCCACATTGGCAGAAGCTGGTGTATGGAGTGTTTATGGCAAGCCGGAAGCTTAAACACTATTTCCAGGGTCATCCTACTACAGTGGTCAGTTCAGCTCCTCTGGGAGATATCATTCAAAACAGAGAAGCAACTGGCTGGATTGCCAAATGGGCTATTGAGCTTGGACCTCACGGGCTCAAATACATGCCTCGCACATCAATTAAATCCCAAGCACTTGTGGACTTCATCAATGATTGGACGGAATTGCAGGCACCAGAGGAAAAGCCAGATAACACGTATTGGACTATTCACTTTGATGGATCCAGACAGTTGGAGGACTCGGGTGCTGGAGTCATACTAACTTCCCCACGAGGTGACAAGTTTTGTTATGTCCTCAGTTTAATGTTCCCTTTTACTAACAATGCAGCTGAATATGAGGCCTTACTCCACGGTCTTCGGATGGCTAAGGTGATGAACTTAAGCTGGGTTAAGTGCTTTGGGGATTCAGATCTAGTAGCCCAACAGGTGTCTGGCACTTGGGATTCTAAAGACTCACTCATGGCTGCATATCGACGAGAGGTGGACACAGTGGCTGGTCACTTCAAGGGTTATTAGGTGGACCATATAGACCAGCGAAAGAATGAGCCGACAGACGCTTTAAGCCGCCTTGGTTCTCCGCGTAAACCGGTCCCACCAAATGTCTTTCTTGACGTGCTGTATAATCCGTCGGTCAAAGTACCAACAGAGGAGGAGTTGGCTGTTCCAGACCCGGAGGCTCAATTTGTGGTAGCTTTGCATGTCATACCTGTAACGCCCTCGATGCGGCTATATCTCCCACGTGTCGGAGCACAACTTAGAGGCATGACCGCATTGAAAGCAATGTCGCAAGTGAGGTAATCTTCACACAACCCTTGTAATACATAAGGGAAAGAGATGCATAGTTGGCTTACAATCGCCACTTCACACAATTACACGAATATAACATTACATCATCCAGAAACACACAAGGTCTGACTACGGAACCCAAAATAAAAGAAGACTACCCCAAATGCGACAAGGTCCCCGATCGACCCCAACTGGGCTCCACTACTGATCAACTAGAATGAAGCAACACAAAGGACAAGATCTTCATCGAGCTCCTCCTTGAGCTTGGTTGCGTCACCTGCTCTGTAACGTCGGCACCTGCAAACTGGTTTTGGAAGTATTTGTGAGCCACGGGGACTCAGCAATCTTGCACCCTCGCGATCAAGACTATTTAAGCTTATGGGTAAGGTAAAAGGTATGAGGTGGAGCTGCAGCAAGCGACTAGCATATATGGTGGCTAACATACGCAAATGTGAGCGGGAAGAGAAGGCAAAGCACGGTCGAACAACTAAGATCAAGAAGTGATCCTAGAACAACCTACGTCAAGCATAACTCCAACAACAGTGTTCACTTCCCGGACTCCGCCGGAAAGAGACCATCACAGTTACACACGCGGTTGATTCTTTTTAATTAAGTTAAGGTTCAAGTTATCTACAACCGGACATTAACAAATTCCCATCTTCCCATAACTGCGGGCACGGCTTTCGAAAGTTCAAATCCCTGCAGGGGTGTCCCAACTTAGCCCATCACAAGCTCTCACGGTCAACGAAGGATATTCCTTCTAGCAGGAAGACCCGATCAGACTCGGAATCCCGGTTACAAGACATTTCGACAATGGTAAAACAAGACCAGCAAAGCCGCCCGATGCGCCGACAAATCCCGATAGGAGCTGCACATATCTCGTTCTCAGGGCACACTTGATAGGTCAAGCTACGAGTAAAACCAACCCTCGAGTTGCCCCATGGTGGCCCCGCAGGCTGCCCAATTCGGACCAACACTCAGAGGAGCACTGGCCCGAGGGGGTTTAAAATAAAGATGACCCTCGGGCTCGTGAAAACCCAAGGGAAGGTTATAGGTTGTTAGTGCAAATGGTAAAACCAAGGTTGGGCCTTGCTGGAGGAGTTTTATTCAAGGCGAACTGTCAAGGGGTTCCCATTATAACCCAATCGCATAAGGAACGCAAAATCCGGGAACATAACACCGATATGATGAAAACTAGGGCGGCAAGAGTGGAACAAAACACCAGGCATAAGGCCGAGCCTTCCACCCTTTACCAGGTATATAGTTGCATTAATTAAATAAGAGATATTGTGATATCCCAACAAAATATCCATGTTCCAACACGGAACAAACTCCAATCTTCACCTGCAACTAACAATGCTATAAGAGGGGTTGAGCAAAGCGGTAACATAGCCAAACAACGGTTTGCTAGGACAAGGTGGGTTAGAGGCTTGGCTTAACAATATGGGAGGCATGATAAGCAAGTGGTAGGTATTGCAGCATAGGCATAGCAAAAGAGCGAGCAACTAGCAAGCAAAGATGGAAGTGATTTCGAGGGTATGGTCATCTTGCCTGAAATCCCGCAAGGAAGAAGAACGAGTCCATGAAGAAGACAAACAGACGTAGTCGAACGAATCCTCACAACATGACGTTACTGGATTACCGAGACGAAGTACACGGGAAAGAAAGCAAACAACATAGTAAACAACCACCACATAAGCATGGCACGATGCGCAAACAAGTATGATGCATGTCCAGTTTAATGAGGCATGGCATGGTAAAGTGCACAAACAATTCTACAAATTAAGTGGAGATCAATATGCAACGAGTTGCATATTGACGGAACACCACATTCAAGTTATTTAGTTCCCTCTCGTTTATGTACCCAACAAGATTAAATGTTGATTAACATGGCAAGAGGGTGAAGCAAAGTAAAACTACCTATCTAGTCAAGTTTAAATGAGGCCGGAAACAACAAACAACAAGTCCGGAAACTCCTCATGTGCACATTTTAAGTTTTCGTACTGTTCTTCCCTAAACATAATTTTAGAGTTGTTAAGCATGCAAAGTGAAGCCACCATGTTAAACTAGGCAAAATTCTACCCCATTTACATATAAAGTTTATTAAAATCCGAGCTACGGTTATTTAGTTATGAATTAAAGCATTTTAGCATGTCCATAAAGCAAATTTAAAGAAACATCATTTTAAACATGTCAAACATGATTGAAAGTTGGATATTATTAAACTAGACAAGATTCTAAGCATGCTTCATATTAAGTTTGATTTAAACCGATGCACGGTTTGTGAGTTATTATATGCATGTTATCTAGGGACTTTTTTGTAAATATGCAGTGCACTGGTTTATTAGGAAAATCACAGAACGGGAAAAAAACCAATATGGGCCGAATCTGCTGGCTGGTCCAACAGGTAAGGAAAAAGGAGGGCGCTGGGATGTGGGTGGCTCACCCATGGGCCTCGGCCGAGTCAGCGGGCTGCAACAGACCAGCTGGAGCTGTGGGCCGTGGTCAACGGCGAAGGGGAGGGGACTGGTCCTAGGCGCGCGGCTGGAGAGGAGATCGACCCGCTCGGGCGGGTTGATGATGCGGTCAACACGCACGCAGGTGCCTGGCATCGCTTGATGCAGAGGCAGCAGACAGAGGAGGCGGCTTGCGGCAGGGCCGGCAGGCGCGAGAAGCGGCTAGTCGCCGACGCGGTGCAGCAGCGGCGGGAGAGGCGCAGAAGGCACTCCGGCAAAGAACGGGCAGACGGCGGAGCTGCGGTTCCATGGTGGCGATGTCGGCCTGCAGCTCGATGCAGAGGGAGCAGCGCTGGAATGGGGAAACGGCGGCGCCCTCTGCCGGATGAGGATGACGGCCGGACCAGGGACAAGGCAATGCGCAGATCCGGCAAGGCGGCTCCATTCCCGGCGCCATCCGGCAGATCTGGCGAGGTGGTGGCCGTGCTCCTTCAGGAAGCCCCCAAGGCGGTGCTGCGTTGAAGACAGAGATAGACCGCGAGGGAAGGGGAGAGAGGGCTTCAGGGAAAAGGGAACGGGCAGAGGGAGTAGAGGCACGCCTGGTGGTCGAGGATGCTAGCGGCGGCGTGCTCCGGCGAGGGACTTCCGGCGAGGAGGGATCGGGCAGCAGGCACTGGTAGGAAGCGGTGTGGTGATCCAGGAGGTGCTCGGTGGTTGGTGTGATGGGGAAAACGAGGAGAAGGCAGGTGGCTTGGCTGCATTGGGATCCCGAGGAAGATTTGGAAAGTGGCGGCGCGAGGGGGAAGGATGGGACATCTCTCCTTAATTTTTGGGTTGGACTGATACATATATAGCAAAAGGACTTTTGGGTAGGGGCTAATCCGTCCCTTCGATCGTAATCGGACGGTCGGGAAAAATAGTCTAGGGAGCCCAAATAAGAAAACGGAGACCTTTTGGAGACGTTTGGGGATGATCCAGACACAATGGTGGCAACTGCCCGGGTCGGGTCCGGGACAGCTTTCGGACGCACGCGCGAGGATTGGCCGCGGGCGGACGAGAGAGGTTAGGTAGGGCCTGACGGTGAGTAGTGGACTGTGCCGAAGGTCTCAGGCTGAGAGAAGAGAAGAGAGGCCCGGCGACTGTTTCCGGAGACCGAAAACGTCCGACGTTAGACCGACTATATTGCCGCTATAGATTAACGGTTGGGCTACCCAACGAACTCCGAATGCGATGAAACTTGACAGGCAGTGTATCTACACTATAATAAGACCACACGCCAACTTTCAACCCAATCCGAGAACATTTTCCGACCACTTATAAAATACTATTTCGGACATGCCGCGGGCGCGTCAAAGTGTGTCTGGGCTCAGAACGAACAACGGGCGGAACTCGGAGACCCGGACTAATGCAAGTTTCGAAAACATGATGATGCAATGCACATGATGACATGATTAAAAGCAACACGCAAGCAAATGACATGGCAATGCCGGCGAATAACTGGAAGACACCTGGCGCAACGGTCTCGGGGTGTTACAACACTCCACCACTACGAGAGGATCTTGTCCCAAGATCTAGAATGGCACCAGAGGGACAACGGAAGAGAAAGAGGAGGGTAAAACTAAGTTGCTTCTTTGACAAACGAGTGAAACCAAAGAACCTTGCGAGGTTGAACAAATTTGAGAAAATAATACAACGAAGGTGAACAAAGTCGAAAACACTCCATTAGAAAAGAGGAATAAAGGCATCGCGAAAAACCTTGAGGTTGAAGGGCAAGATATATATTGAAACCACTCCGGTTAAAACAAGATAGAGAAGGATTAAGAATGATATAATTTGGACAGCACTCCGCCTGTAAATGGAAGGAATTGAACATGAACTTGACAAGATGAGAGGATACTTGATGAAATCAACAACACACTGCCTCCGGAACTATTGAAAGAATGGCACAAGGGGTAAGAAAGATTTCAGACGGCACTTCGGTTGAGAAAGGATGTAAAACTTGATAAGATGAGAGAACTTGATAAGATGGCACGACACTCCGGTTAAATGGACAATCATGAAAAGAACATGATCTTTGACAAACGAGATGATGGGTTGAGAAGAGTGAGGGAGTCTTGGATTAGGAGGTGTTCGGGTAGCCGGACTATACCTTCAGCCGAACTCCAGGACTATGAAGATACAAGATTGAAGACTCCGTCCCGTGTCCGGAGGGGACTTTCCTTGGCGTGGAAGGCAAGCTTTGCGATGTGGATATTCAAGATCTCCTACCATTGTAACCGACTTTGTGTAACCCTAACCCTCTCCGGTGTCTATATAAACCGGAGGGTTTTAGTCTGTAGGACAACTTCATCATACAACAATCATACCATAGGCTAGCTTCTAGGGTTTAGCCTCCTTGATCTCGTGGTAGATCTACTCTTGTACTTCCCATATCATCAATATTAATCAAGCAGTACGTAGGGTTTTACCTGCATCAAGAGGGCCCGAACCTGGGTAAAACATTGTGTCCCTCGTCTCCTGTTACCATCCGGCCTAGACGCACAGTTCGGGACCCCCTACCCGAGATCCGCCGGTTTTGACACCGACATTGGTGCTTTCATTGAGAGTTCCTCTGTGCCGTCGCTTTCAGGCCCGATGGCTTGTTCGATCATCAACCACGATGCAGTCCAGGGTGAGACTTTTCTCCCCGGACAGATCTTCGTCTTCGGCGGCTTCGCACTGCGGGCCAACTCGCTTGGTCATCTTGAGCAGATCGAAAGTTACGCCCCTGGCCATCAGGTCAGGTTTGGAAGCTTAAACTACATGGCTGACATCCGCGGGGACTTGATCTTCGACGGATTCGAGCCACAGCCAAGCGTGCCGCACTGTCTCGATGGGCATGATATAGCTCTGCCACCGAACAACGCCTTGGAGGCCGCACACGCATCGGTTCCGACCATTGATTCGGAGCCCACTGCGCCAATCGAGGATCAGCGGTTGGACGCTGCCTCAGGGGCTGCGATCTCAGAGGCGATCGAGCCGAACTCCAGCCCCGCACTCCGCATGGCCCGTGACTCTGAAGAGCCGGATTCCTCTCCGAACTCCGACCCCCCCGCGCCCCCGCCGGTCGAATCCGATTGGGCGCCAATAATGGAGTTCACCACCGCGGACATCTTTCAGCACTCGCCCTTCGGCGACATCCTGAATTCTCTAAAGTCTCTCTCTTTATCAAGAGAGCCCTGGCCAGACTACGGTCAGCAAGGTTGGGATACGGACGATGAAGAAATTCAAAACCCACCCACCACCCACTTCATAGCCACTGTCGACGACTTAACCGACAGGCTTGACTTCGACTCCGAAGACATCGACGGCATGGACGACGATGCAGGAGACGAACAAGAACCAGCACCTGTAGGGCGTTGGAAGGCCACCTCGTCATATGCCATATATATGGTGGACACTCCAAAGGCTGGAGATGGCGATGGAACAGCGGTGGGCAATACCTCTAAGAAACAGCCCAAGCGCCGGCGTCAGCGGCGCCGCTCTAAATCCCGCCAAAGCAAAAACGGTGATTCCGGCACGGGAGATAATACTACTCCGGATAGTGCCGAAGAACAGCCCCTCCAGCAAAATTCGGCATAGGAGGACAGAGAAGCCAGCCCTCACGAGAGGGCGGCGGACCAAGAGGTTGAGGACTATAATTATACGCCTCCCTCCGAAGACGAGGCAAGCCTCGATGACGACGAGTTCGTCGTGCCAGAGGATCTTGCCGAACAAGAGCGTTTTAAACGCAGGCTCATGGCCACGGCAAGCAGCCTCAAGAAAAAGCGGCAATAGCTTAGAGCTAATCAGGATTTGCTAGCTGACAGATGGACTGAAGTCCTTGCGGCCAAAGAGTATGAACTCGAACGCCCCTCCAAGAGTTACCCAAAGCGCAGGCTGCTACCCCGACTAGAGGAGGAAGCACCTACATCACCAGCGCATGACATGGCCGACCGGCCACCTCGTGGCCGCGACAGAGAGGCCTCTTGGCCCTCCACTCAAGCCATGCCCTGGCACCGCGTCAAGCATACTAAGGCACGGGAAAATGCGCCTGGCCTGCGCCACATCCTGGAGGACAAGGCAAGGCAAACAAGATCGATCTACGGATCGCACAGGCGCCCCACGGCACGTGACGGTGATCGTCACTCCGGACGCAATGAATCCGGCCGGGCCGAACTCAATAGACAAAGCTCCTTCGAGCTGCGTCATGATATAGCCCAATACAGAGGCGCCGCACACCCACTATGCTTCATAGATGAAGTAATGGATCATAAAATCCCTGAGGGCTTCAAACCCGTAAACATCGAATCATACGATGGCACAACAGATCCTGCGGTATGGATCGAGGATTATCTCCTTCATATCCACATGGCCCGCAGCGATGATCTACACGCCATCAAATACCTCCCACTCAAACTTAAGGGACCGGCCCGACATTGGCTTAACAGCTTGCCAGCAAACTCAATAGGTTCTTGGGAGGACCTGGAAGCCGCATTCCTTGACAACTTCCAGGGCACTTATGTGCGACCACCGGACGCCGATGACCTAAGCCACATAATTCAGTAGCCAAAAGAATCGGCCAGGCAATTCTGGACACGGTTCCTAACAAAGAAAAAATAGATAGTCGACCGTCCGGACGCAGAGGCCTTAGCGGCCTTCAAGCATAATATCCATGACGAGTGGCTGGCCCGGCACCTGGGACAGGAAAAGCCGAAATCTATGGCAGCCCTCACGACACTCATGATCCGCTTTTGCGCGGGAGAAGAAAGCTGGCTAGCTCGCAGTAACAACTTAACCAAGAACACTGGTAATTCAAATACCAAGGACAAAAGTGACAGGTCGCGTCGGAACAAACAAAAGCGCCGCGTTAACAGTGACAGCAACGAGGATACGGCAGTTAATGCCGGATTCCGAGGCTACAAATCTGGTCAACGGAAACAGCCATTCAAAAGAAAAACTCAGGGCCCATCCAATTTGGACCGAATACTCGACCACTTGTGCCAGATACATGGCACCCCCGAAAAGCCAGCCAATCACACCAACAGGGATTGTTGGGTGTTCAAGCAGGTAGGCAAGTTAAGAGCCGAAAACAAAGACAAGGGGCTGCATAGCGACGACGAGGAGGAGCCCAGGCCGCCGAACAACAGTGGATAGAAGGGATTTCCCCCGCAAGTGCGGACGGTGAACATGATATGCGCAACCCACATCCCCAAGAGGGAGCGGAAACGTGCGTTACGGGACATATATGCGATGGAGCCGGTCGCCCCAAAGTTCAACCCATGGTCCTCCTGCCCAATCACCTTTCATCGAAGGGACCACCCCACTAGTATCCGTCACGGCGGCTTCGCCGCATTGGTTCTAGACCCAATCATTGACGGATTTCATCTCACAAGAGTCCACATGGACGTCGGCAGCAGCCTGAACCTGCTTTACCAGGATACAGTGCGAAAGATGGGCATAGATCCCTCGAGGATCAAGCCCGCCAAAATGACCTTTAAAGCGTCATACCAGGTGTAGAAGCCAACTGTACAGGCTCAGTTACACTAGAAGTGGTCTTCGGATCTCCGGATAACTTCCGAAGCGAGGAGTTAATCTTCGACATAGTCCCGTTCCGTAGTGGCTATCACGCACTGCTCGGGCGAACCGCATTCGCAAAATTCAACGCGGTACCACACTATGCATACCTCAAGCTCAAGATGCCAGGCCCTAGAGGAGTAATCACGGTCAATGGGAACACTGAACGCTCCCTCCGAACGGAGGAGCACACGGCAGCGCTCGCAGCAGAAGTACAAAGCAGCCTCTCTAGGCAGTTCTCCAGTTCGGCCTTCAAAAAGCCGGACACTGTCAAGAGCGCCCGGAGTACCCTACAACAAGACCGCCTAGCACGTTACGAGCTAGCATAGCAATGCGGCCCCAACCCTAATCCTCGCGATATAGCGAAACCAGCGCTTCACGTACATAACTACGCTCTTGAAATACCATGGGCACAGGGGAAGGGGCACTATCACGGCACGCCCGAAATACGGCTTAAACCGCACTAGGGGCTGCCGGATTCCTTCTTTTTTTCTCTTACTCTCAGGACTCCATACTTCGGACGACCCGTTCGGCAATTCAACTGCCGCACAAACGATGCAAGATCCAGGGAAGCAGATAAGCCACGCCGCATTATGGAACTCTTAGGTGGTCTCTATTGCGAGCAGTATACCTGTTTTTTAATACAATTCCGCGGCCTGCCACTAGCCAGGACATGTTAAATAGTCCAATTTATTTTGCTTATTGCACTATTTGTATCGTTCCGCTTTCATAGAAGCCTTTCTATAAACAATGCATAGCTTTTTTCTATTTTTTTGCATTACCCTCTTTTTATATATATGTTTATTAATAACATGCTGGACCCATACACTGTGGTACGGCAAAATACGCCAGGGGCTTCAGTACCCATCAATATGGCGTGAGAAGTCCGTCCACTTTCACAAGTGCGGCACCCCGAACTTATAGCACTATATGCATCGGCTCCGAATCATGATTTGGGTCAATAGATGGGTTTGCCCGGCTCCTATGTTTTGGTGCCTTACGTTCCACTATATCGGCTAAGGTAGAACTAGGAGAACCACTGCGATTGTGCCCCAGTTGAGCTGGGCCGAGCACCTCAGTGGAGAAAGCTAAAACTGACTGTCATGATGAGGCGAGAGACCGGTCACTGTTCGAGAGGTTTTTCGAGTCCTTAAAGGCTTATGCCGCTTCGAGCGAGGAACCGGCTTTGTCCGGCCAAGGCGTGGATAGCGCCCCGAACTCGGTCTTCCGAATACTAGGGGCTTCGCCGAAATTTAAAATTATAGAGTTCTATGGCTAAGTGAGAGTGTTCAAGCATTATAGTCCGACTACCTTGTTCGTTGTGCTGACCGCCTCCCTCGACGGACCCAATCATGGGAAAAAGAGCGCTCAGGTTTATCCTGAACACCCCAACACTAGTGGCATGGGGGCAGAAGCCGATGACAGGCCATCTCTCAATTTTTTGATAAACGGCCGCATAGAAAGTAATATTTTAAATTCAAGCATTGCTTAGCGCACATGAACAAGTTTTCAGCGCATAGGATAACACGAGCGAGTTCATTCAAAAATTACATCCTTGGTACATTCATCTGCCACAAGGTGGGCACCAGCAAGAACATCCTTTTAATAGTTCTCGGGGTTGCGATGCTCCTTCCCCGGCGGCGGCCCGTCCTTCACAAGCTTCTCACCGTCCAGCTTACCCTAGTACACCTTTGCACGGACAAGGGCCCTACGGGCATCTTCGATGCAGACGGAGCGCTTGATGACCTCGAGCCTTGGACAAGGCTCCACCAGCCGCCACACCAGTCCGAAGTAGCTCCTAGGAAGGGCCTCTCCAGGCCACAGCCGAACTATGAAGCCCTTCAGGGCCTGTTCGGCCGCCTTGTGGAGCTCGACCAGCTGCTTCAGCTAGTTGCTCAAGGGCACAGGGTGTCCGGCCTCAGCGTACTGAGACCAGAACACCTTCTTCGTCGAGCTGCCTTCCTCGGCTCAGTAGAATGCGGCGGCATCGGATATGCTGCGGGGAAGATCTGCGAATGCCCCTGGAGAGCTCCGGATTCGGGTAAGTAACAAGTAGTTTACTTTTATATGTCCACTTTTCATATAGAATGGCTTATCCGCCGCTATCTTTTTCACCGCATCCAATTCCTGGAGGGCCTTCTGGGCTTCGGCCTTGGCAGATTTGGCAGCTTTAAGGGCCGCAGCAAGCTCGGACGCTCGTGTCTTCGAGTCGAGCTCCAAACTCTCATGTTTTTGCATGAGAACCTGAAGCTCTTGCCGCACCTCGCTGACCTGTGCCTCAAATTTCTCCTGCTCGGCGCGCTCCGTGGCCGCTTTCTTCTCGGCCTTGGACAGCGCCTGCTTGAGGGTCGCCACCTCAGTTATGGCCCCTACAATAAGCAGTATACTCCTGTCATTTTTTGCAATTGCGCCTTCCTATAGGCATTTTTTCTATAAGGTATCTCTTACCTTCTTTCTCCTCGAGCTGCTGTTTGGCAAGGCCGAGCTCTTGCTCGGTCCGCACGAGGCCCTGCTTCAGGGCACCCACCTCCGCAGTCAGTGCGGCGGTGGCCACCAGCGAAGCCTGCATATGTATATTGACTCCTTTTTAGTTAGACTCCTGCGATATTTAATAGATCCTCTATTCGTCTTTTCTTTCTGAACGCCAAACAGAGCATCAGGGGCTACTGTCTATATGGTAATATTTGTACATATTTTTACTTACCTTGAAGCCTGTTAGAAGGCTAGCACAAGCTTCAGTCAGTCCGCTTTTAGCGGACCGAACCTTCTGGATCACCGTACTCATGATGGCACGGTGCTGCTCGTCGATGGAGGCGCCTTTAAGCTCCTCCAGCAGATTGTCCGGCGCCTCCGGTTGGACGGAGGACGCCGGCTCAGTAGGCTTGATCCTCTTGGCAGGAGTTCGCCTACCGTGATCCGGAACCGTTGATGATTCCGGCACAGTGTTCGGCTTAAAACCGGACTTGGAGCACAGGGGGGTTTTGTCCCCTTCATTATTGGAGTCCGGGAGGTCGCCTCGTGACTCCTCCTAGACCACCTCCTCTCGCCCCGGAGCTTGTCGCGACACCACTTCGCCGTCATCCGCAGCACAGGGGGAAGCAGCGGGCGGAACTGAATTCACGTCCGATGAATCTAGGGAGCCGCTCGACGACTCGTCGAGCCCGTCCTTGTGCGGACTGCATGATTATATCCGACATTAGGGAAAGTTGTGCAACAAAAGGAATATCATGAGTTACTCTGGTATCCGAACACTTACGATCTCGTCGGACACTTGGCCCTATCCGACCAGTCCTTTTCGTCCTCGTCTGCGTCGGGGACGTAGTCTGGTGGAGGGGTTTTCCTCTTCTTGGACCCCTCGGCTTCCCCTACTGGGGCGGCCTTCCTCTTCTCTCCTCCCCCCGCTGGAGGGGGAGAGGTTTCTTCTTCCTCCTCCTCTTTTTCACGGGAGGAGTGCATCTCGGACTTGTCGGACGACGAGTCCGACACCACCATATGCCGGGAACTCTTTCGAGTCCCCGTGGCCTTCTTCTTCTTGGCCTTCTTCTCCGGTACCACATAAGGTGCCGGAACCAGTAGCTTCTCTAGGAGATCAGGGGCCGAGTATTCGGGCAAGGGAGCCGGACAGTTAATCTATCCGGACTTCTCCCGCCAATCCTGTCAAAGGTGAGGGAGTTAAGATCCCGCATAGAGTCAAACTATGAAAAAACTTAACATCCTATAAAATATGGAAATATCTTACCTCGCCAGCAGGACGCTGCGAGCTGAATCCGCGGTCTTCGGAGGCGGATGTGGGAGCCTTGGCACCTTTGGTTAGCCCCCTCCAGACATCTTCGTACGTCGTGTCGAAGAGCCTACTCAGAGTTCGGTGCTGCGCCGGGTTTGAACTCCCACAAATTGAAGTCCCGTTCTTGACACGGAAGGATCCGGCGGATGAGCATGACCTTGATTACGTTGACAAGCTTGAGCTGCTTGTTCACCAGGGACTGGATGCATTTTTGCAGTCCGGTCAACTCTTCTTCGTCGCCCCACGACAAGCTCGTCTCCTTCTAGGACGTGAGCCGCATAGGGGGTCCGGATCGGAATTCAGGGGCTGCGATCCACTTCAAATTGCGTGGCTCGGTGATGTAAAACCACCCTGACTGCCACCCCTTCAAGGTCTCCACAAAGGAGTCCTCGAGCCATAGGACATTGGCAATTTTGCCCGCCATGGCACCTCCGTACTCCGCCTGGTTGCCGCGCACCACCTTTGGCTTGACGTTGAAGGTCTTGAGCCAGAGGCCAAAATGGGGCCGAATGCAGAGGAAAGCCTCGCACACGACGATAAACACCGAGATATTGAGGATGAAATTTGGGACCAGATCGTGGAAATCTAGGCCATAGTAGAACATGAGCCCGCAGACAAATGGGTGGAGAGGAAAACCCAGTCCGTGGAGGAAGTGGGGAAGAAATACTACCCTCGCATGGGGCCTTGGGGTGGGGAGAAGCTGCCCCTCCTCGGGAAGCCGGTGCGCGATGTCTTTGGACAAGTATCCGGCCTTCCTTAACCTTTTGACATGGCCCTCCGTGACGGAGGAGACCATCCACTTTCCTCCCTCTCCAGACATTGTTGGGGAGGGTTGAGGTAGGAAGTGCGGGCTTGGGCGCTGGAGCTCGGGTGTGCAGAAGATGGATAGGCAAAGGAGGAAGAAGGCGTAGGTAAAAAGGTGGATCCTTATCCCCTTATATGGGCGGATACGACTATGCGTCCCCACCAGCCTAGTAAAACTCGCTTGCCTCCCAAGCGCCGTGATAAGTGGCGCGGTTGGGTTACCCACGTCTGTATTAACGAGAATCCCGTAAACAACGGGGGCACGATCTCTGCTTTGACAAGACGTGCCAAGGAAACCGCCTCGCAAAACACGCTGAGGTGGAGAAGTGAAAACGATTCGAGTAAAGGCTTGGCCATAGTGTGATGTCACGCTGCGGAATACGTCAGCAGATTAGATTTGTGTTAATATTATTCTCTCTATGGCAATACGTGGAAGCTTATTTTGCAGAGCCGGACACTACTCTTGGTGTTTACAAACTTTTATGAAGAATTTGGAGGAGGAACCCGCCTTGCAATGCCGAAGACTATTTGCGCGCCGACTCGTCGTCATTGAAGCTTGGTTCAGGGGCTACTGAGGGAGTCCTGGATTAGGGGGTGTTCAGGTAGCCGGACTATACCTTCAGCCGAACTCCAGGACTATGAAGATACAAGATTGAAGACTCCGTCCCGTGTCCGGAGGGGACTTTCCTTGGCGTGGAAGGCAAGCTTGGCGATGCGGATATTCAATATCTCCTACCATTGCAACCGACTTTGTGTAACCCTAACCCTCTCCGGTGTCTATATAAACCGGAGTGTTTTAGTCCGTAGGACAACTTCATCATACAACAATCATACCATAGGCTAGCTTCTAGGGTTTAGCCTCCTTGATCTCGTGGTAGATCTACTCTTGTACTTCCCATATCATCAATATTAATCAAGCAGGACGTAGGGTTTTACCTCCATAAAGAGGGCCCGAACCTGGGTAAAACATTGTGTCCCTCGTCTCCTGTTACCATCCGGCCTAGACGCACAGTTTCGGACCCCCTACCCGAGATCCGCCGGTTTTGACACCGACAAAGAGCAACAACACAATGCCTCCAGAATGAAAGAATAGAATATAGATAATTGAAATAAAAGAATGAAGAAGAAAATGCCAACTTCTGTCACAAAAGAGTTTGCGAAGGCGTCCTTAGGAGAAGGGTCGAACGGAGTTGTTGGAACACCAACAACGAAAAGAATATGCTTGATATGGTCTTATGGAATACATCTCAAATTATGAGATGACAACCTGCCACTCTCGGGAAAAAGAATTGGATTGATATGAATAAGGAGACGAGAAAGTTATCTCACCGGGAGGGTAAATGAAGAACTTGGGTCATTATAAGCACCATAGATAGCAACAATCCTTTGGGAAGGCTTTAGGTGAAATATAACCGAAGATAACTCCAATGAAGAGATTGATGGATTTAAGATACCTCATTCTTGACAACATGTGAATCATGAAACATAAAATCAAGTTATCAAGAATGACATAATATCACCTCCAATGATAAGGTAGAAAGAATTGCACTATGGATAGCAAGATGAAGAATACTTGATCTCCTTAGAAAATAATCTCGATGAACACTTCGAGAAGGAATTTAAATCATTGATAAACCATCATGTAGAACCTCCATGAAGAACTCCGGTAACAAAAAGGACGATCAAACGGAAGAAAGAGAGGTCGAAAACACAAGGTGAAACCTTGCGATGATTTAGATGAATCTCCGAGGTGATATAACTGAAAGAGGTTGGTACTCCGGGAAAAAGAGAAGATGAAACAAATGAAACCGAGAATTTGAAGAGCCTCCGGAATAAGGAATTGAGTTTACTCGATGAGACAAGAACAAGAATTATATTATGTGTATCCTTCACCAATTAAATTGATGAGAATCAACGGATTTGGCATATTACTTATTCTCGTAGAAAAGATTAAGAGAGATATAACATCAACTTGAGAATGTCTTCAACGAACCACCGGTAAGATTTGGAAATTACGAATGCATTGATATGACAAACGAAGGAAGAAGGATCTTGGAAGAACCACCGTAAGAATTGAACAACGAATGAAGTAAAATGATGAATCACCGGTACGAATAAGCAAATGAATAAACATACTTGACACAATCTAGATACATGAGAACAAAGGGATCACGAACTGATTAGAGATATCTTGAATGATGCACCGGTAAGATTTAGAGAAAGAGAGCTGAAAGCTGAGAATGAATACTTCTGATATGATGGGCTCCGGATAAAACAAACTGAAATACTCTTGAAATGCTCCGGATAGGTGAAAGAATTTCCACAATCAAAACAATTATGAGAGGATGGCCTCACACTAGAATCACGAATCTCTAAGAGAATGGATAAGATTGAAGAGAAATTCTTCTTCGGACTTCAAAATCTGAGAATGACGATGAGAAACACCACCAAATTGTTGAGATACTCCGGGATGAAAATTAGAAAGGTTGAACCAATGATGAAAAGAAATGAAAGATCTTGGAGAAAGACATTTGACTAATGACAATTCATTCTTACGTCAACCTTTGAAAACAATTTGAGAAGCTCCGGGAAAATAAGAAGAGTCAAGTAAGATCCTGGAAAAGGACCTGTGGGTTAGGGCCCACTGAAAAGAAACACCGTTGGAATGATTGCTTGAAAAGAGAGATTCCACCGATTGAAATAAATGGCTTGAATGAGGGAATATCCTCGAAAGATCTTGAACGAATGTAGAGTGTGAACACGAATCTTCGAGATATCTTGAGCACTCTGGACAATTGAATAGCGAGAAGTTGATGATTAAGAGGTGCACCGACATGAGAAGGTATTTGAAACAAGGAAAATGGATATGATCAACAAAGCTTGAATTGAAACCACCGGAGAAGAAAATGAGTGACGAGAGACGAATTTGAAGCTTCGTTAGAATCTTATTGAGAATCACCGGATAAGAATATTGACGGAAAAGGAATGAAGAAGCTTCCCATCAATAAAATGATACTTGAATAAGAAATCTGAGTCCTCGAAGAAGAAGGGTGGGTGGGTGGGAAAAGAAAGACAACTTGGAACGGATGAAGCAAACACCATTGAGAAGAACTGATAATTGATCTTGCGAATGTTGAAGTGATCGGATCCACTAGAAGAGAAACACACCGGTTGAAAAGGATTGACATGACACTCTCAATTATCAAGAAGGATTAGTATTCCCATAGGAATATGAGCAGACCACTTAGGAAAGGTATGGAATCAACATTTGACTTCGAAGCAACTCGAACACCACAATCTAAAACAAAAAAAGGACTGGCTTGCAAAATAAGCCGGAACAAACATATGATAGAGATTTCGTCCGAAGTTTTCATGGTGGGGCCTACACGGGCTCGATCGTACAACACCATCATGTACAAGGCAGTGCACATGACATACGAAGCGTCCCCGAGTCGGCATAGCCAAGGACTCTTTAAGACACAATGAGACCACTGTAAAACCGACCGTGAATAGGCGGACCACTAGACGTCGAACCCCAATTTCATATCATACATCTGTCGGAAAGATATCCTAAGAGCTACTTGAATTCCCACTTATAAACTCCCGAACCTTTCCGGTTATCCAATCAGGTGTTGGGGATACAGGGGAAGTATAATATCTCACCCAAAACTAACAAATCCTACATCCATCTGTATCCATCCTTCAACACATAACCAAGAAACTTTCAGAAATCGTTTACCTCAACCTTCGAAAAGCATTCGTTATATGAGTTATGGCAATACTCCCGAGCTCCCGCCCCAGAACTGGGTGGCATCGAGGTTATCTCACCAACAACTGCATAAAAGAGATTTTTCGATGTCGGCGAAACTAATCTCAGGTATTCCAGATCTGCAACGATAAAATTGTGACGACAACACCTCGGAGCTCAACTCCCCGGGACACTGCCACAACCTCTAAATGTCAGGAGGCACCAAGAACAATGTTCTCATCACAAAACCATCGGAACGATTCCAAGATACCCGCGTGATCCTAAATTTTTTTTAGTGAAATTTGAGAAGAGAAGAGTCAAAACTCTACGTCAGGAGGCCTCACCAGAGCGACAAAGGGACTGAGGGGTAAAAAGAATTCCTAACTCTCCGATATATATAATCCTAAATGACTCAAAACATTTTTCTAGACTCATCAACGCCAGCTATTCGATCAAGCAGGGGGCTCCTAAGGTCGGGGAAGGCTCTGATTACCGACTTGTAACACCCTCGATGCGGCTATATCTCCCATGTGTCAGAGCACGACTTAGAGGCATAACCGCATTGAAAGCAATGTCGCAAGTGAGGTAATCTTCACACAGCCCATGTAATACTTAAGGGAAAGAGATACATAGTTGGCTTACAATCAGCACTTCACACAATTACATGAATATAACATTACATCATCCAGAAACACACAAGGTCCGAGTATGGAACCCAAAATAAAAGAAGACTACCCCAAATGCTACAGAGATCCCCGATCGTCCCAACTGGGCTCCACTACTGATCAACTAGAACGAAGCAACACAAAGGACAAGATCTTCATCGAGCTCCTCCTTGAGCTTGGTTGCGCCACCTTTACGATATCAACGGCACCTGCAAGCTGGTTTTGGAAGTATCTGTGAGTCATAGGGACTCAGCAATCTCACACCCTCACGATCAAGACTATTTAAGCTAATAGGTAAGGTAAAAGGTATGAGGTGGAGCTGCAGCAAGCGACTAGCATATATGGTGGCTAACATACGCAAAGGAGAGAGAGAAGAGAAGGCAAAGCACGGTCGAACAACTATGATCAAGAAGTGATCCTAGAACAACCTACGTCAAGCATAACTCCAACACCGTGTTCACTTCCCGGACTCCGCCGAGAAGAGACCATCACCGGTAACACACGAGGTAGATGTATTTTAATTAAGGTCAACTTCAGGTTTTGTACTACCGGACATTAACAAATTCCCATCTGCCCATAACCGTGGGCACGGCTTTCGAAAGTTCAAATCCCTGCAGTGGTGTCCCAACTTAGCCCATCACAAGCTCTCACGGTCAACGAAGGATATTCCTTCTAGCGGGAAGACCCGATCAGACTCGGAATCCCGGTTACAAGACATTTCGACAATGGTAAAACAAAACCAGCAAAGCCGCCCGATGCACCGACAAATCCCGATAGGTGCTGCACATATCTTGTTCTCAGGGCACACCGGATAGGTCAAGCTACGAGTAAAACCAACCCTCGAGTTGCCCCGAGGTGGCCCTGCAGGCTGCCCATTTTGGACCAACATTCAGAGGAGCACTGGCCCGGGGGGGTTTAAAATAAAGATGACCCTCGGGCTCGTGAAAACCCAAGGGAAGGTTATAGGTTGTTAGTGCAAATGGTAAAACCAAGGTTGGGCCTTCCTGGAGGAGTTTTATCAAGGTGAACTGTCAAGGGGTTCCCATTGTAACCCAACCGCGTAAGGAACGCAAAATCCGGGAACATAACACTGATATGACGGAAACTAGGGCAGCAAGAGTGGAACAAAACGCCAGGCATAAGGCTGAGCCTTCCACCCTTTACCAAGTATATAGGTGCATTAATTAAATAAGTGATATTGTGATATCCCAACAAAATATCCATGTTCCAACACGGAACAAACTCCAGTCTTCACCTGCAACTAACAACGCTATAAGAGGGGCTGAGCAAAGCGGTAACATAGCCAAACAATGGTTTGCTAGGACAAGGTGGGTTAGAGGCTTGGCTTAACAATATGGGAGGCATGATAAGCAAGTGGTAGGTATTGCAGCATAGGCATAGCAAAAGAGCGAGCAACTAGCAAGCAAAGATAGAAGTGATTTCGAGGGTATGGTCATCTTGCCTGAAATCCCGCAAGGAAGAAGAACGAGTCCATGAAGAAGACAAACGGACGTAGTCGAACGAATCCTCACAACATGACATTACCGGATTACCGAGACGAAGTACACCAGAAAGAAAGCAAACAACATAGTAAACAACCACCACATAAGCATGGCACGATGCGCAAACAAGTATGATGCATGTCCAGTTTAATGAGGCATGGCATGGCAAAGTGCACAAACAATTCTACAAATTAAGTGGAGATCAATATGCAACGAGTTGCATATTGACGGTACACCACATTTAAGTTATTTAGTTCCCTCTCGTTTATGTACCCAACAAGATTAAATGTTGATTAACATGGCAAGAGGGTGAAGCAAAGTAAACCTACCTATCTAGTCAAGTTTAAATGAGGCCGGAAACAACGAACAAAAAGTGCAGAAACTCCTCATGTGCACATTTTAAGTTTTGGTACTGTTCTTCCCTAAACATAATTTTAGATTTGTTAAGCATGAAAAGTGAAGCCACCATGTTAAACTAGGCAAAATTCTACCCCATTTACATATAAAGTTTATTAAAATCCGAGCTACGGTTATTTAGTTATGAATTAATGCATTTTAGCATGTCCATAAAGCAAATTTAGACAAACATCATTTTAAACACGTCAAACATGATTGAAAGTTGGATATTATTAAACCAGACAAGATCCTAAGCATGCTTCATATTAAGTTTGATTTAAACCGATGCACGGTTTGTGAGTTATTATATGCATGTTGTCTAGGGACTTTTCTGTAAATATGCAGTGCACTGGTTTATTAGGAAAATCACAGAACGGGAAAAAAACCAATATGGTCTGAATCTTCTGGCTGGTCCAACAGGTAAGGAAAAAGGAGGGCGCTGGGATGTGGGTGGCTCACCCATGGCCCTCGGCCCAGTCAGCGGGCTGCAGCAGACCGGCTGGAGCTGTGGGCCGCGGTCAACGGCGAAGGGGAGGGGATTGGGCCTAGGCGCCCGGCTGGAGAGGAGATCGACCCGCTCGGGCGGGTTGACGATGCAGTAAACACGCGCGTAGGTGCCTGACATTGCTCCATGCAGAGGCAGCAGACAAAGGAGGCGGCTTGCGGCAGGGCCGGCAGGCGCGAGAAGCGGCTAGTCGCCGACGCGGTGCAGCAGCGGCGGGAGAGGCGCAGAAGGCACTCCGGCGAAGAACGGGCAGACGGCGGAGCTGCGGTTCCATGGCGGCGATGTCGACCTGCAGCTCGATGCAGAGGGAGCAGCGCTGGAACGGGGAAACGGCGGCACCCTCTACCGGATGAGGATGACGGCCGGACCAGGGACAAGGCAAGGCACATATCCGTCAAGGCGGCTCCATTCCCGGCGCCATCCGGCGGATCTGGCAAGGTGGTGGCCGTGCTCCTTTAGGAAGCCCCCAAGGCGGTGGTGCGTTGAAGACAGAGAGAGACCATGAGGGAAGGGGAGAGAGGGCTTCAGGGAAAAGGGAACAAGGAGAGGGAGTAGAGGCACGCCTGGTGGTCGAGGACGCTAGCGGCGGCGTGCTCCGGCGAGGGACTTCCGGCGAGGAGGGATCGGGAAGCAGGCACTGGTAGGAAGCGGTGTGGTGATCCAGGAGGTGCTCGGTGGTTGGTGTGATGGAGAAAACAAGGAGAAGGCAGGTGGCTTGGCTGCACTGGGATCCCGAGGAAGATTTGGAAAGTGGCGGCGCGAGGGGGAAGCATGGGACATCTCTCATTGATTTTTGGGTTGGACTGATACATATATAGCAAAAGGATTTTTGGGTAGGGGCTAATCCGTCCCTTTGATCGTAATCGGACGGTCGGGAAAAATAGGCTAGGGAGCCTTTGTAGACGTTTGGGGATGATATGGACACAACGGTGGCAACTGCCCGGGTCGGGTCCGGGACAGCTTTCGGACGCGCGCGCGAGGATTGGCCGCGGGCGGACGAGAGAGGTTAGGTAGGTTCTGACGGTGAGTAGTGGACTGTGCTGAAGGTCTCAGGCTCAGAGAAGAGAAGAGAAGCCCGGCGACTGTTTCCGGAGATCGAAAACGTCCGACGTTAGACCGACTATATTGCCGCTATAGATTAACGGTTGGGCTATCCAACGAACTCCGAATTCGATGAAACTTGACAGACGGTCTATCTACACTATAATAAGACCACACGCCAACTTTCAACCCAATCCGAGAACATTTTCTGGCCACTTATATAATACTATTTCGGACATGCCGCGGGCGCGTGCAAGTGTGTCTGGGCTCAGAACGAACAATGGGCGGAACTCGGAGACCCGGACTAATGCAAGTTTCGAAAACATGATGATGCAATGCACATGATGACATGATGAAAAGCAACACGCAAGCAAATGACATGGCAACGCTGGCGAATAACTGGAAGACACCTGGCGCAACGGTCTCGGGGCGTTACAACACTCCACCACTACGAGAGGATCTCGTCCCGAGATCTAGAATGGCATCGGAGGGACAACAGAAGAGCAAGAGGAGGGTAAAACTAAGTTGCTTCTTTGACAAACGAGTGAAACCAAAGAACCATGCGAGGTTGAAAAAATTCGAGAAAAGAATACAACGAAGGTGAACAAAGTCGAAAACACTCCGTTAGAAAATAGGAATAAAGAGCATCGTGAAAAACGTTGAGGTTGAAGGGCAAGATATATATTGAAACCACTCCGGTTAAAACAAGATAGAGAAGGATTAAGAATGATATAATTTGGACAGCACTCCACCTGTAAATGAAAGGAATTGAACATGAACTTGACAAGATGAGAGGATACTTGATGAAATCAACAACACACTACCTCCGGAACTATTGAAAGAATGGCACAAGGGGTAAGAAAGATTTCAGACGGCACTCCGGTTGAGAAAGGATGTAAAACTTGATAAGATGAGAGAACTTGATAAGATGGCACGACACTCCGGTTAAATGGACAATCATGAAAAGAACGTGATCTTTGACAAACGAGATGATGGGTTGAGAAGAGCAACAACACAATGCCTCTGGAATGAAAGAATAGAATATAGATAATTGAAATAAAAGAATGGAGAAGAAAATGCCAACTTCTGTCACAAAAGAGTTTGCGAAGGCATCCTTAGGAGAAGGGTCAAACGGAGTTGTTGGAACACCAACAAAAAAAAGAATACGCTTGATATGGTCTTATGGAATACATCTCAAATTATGAGGTGACAACCTTCCACTCTCGAGAAAAATAATTGGATTGATATGAACAAGGAGACGAGAAAGTTATCTCACCGGGAGGGTAAATGAAGAACTTGGGTCATTATAAGCACCATAGATAGCAACAATCATTCGGGAAGGCTTTAGGTGAAATATAACCCAAGATAACGCCAATGAGGAGATTGATGGATTTAAGATACCTCATTCTTGACAACATGTGAATCATGAAACATGAACTCAAGTTATCAAGAATGACATAATATCACCTCCAATGATAAGGTAGAAAGAATTGCACTCTTGATAGCAAGATGAAGAATACTTGATCTCCTTAGAAAAGAATCTCGATGAACACTTCGAGAAGGAATTTAAATCATTGATAAACCATCATGTAGAACATCCGTGAAGAACTCCGGTAACAAAAACGACGATCAAACGGAAGAAAGAGAGGTTGAAAACACAAGGTGAAACCTTGCGATGATTTAGATGAATCTCCGTGGTGATATAACTGAAAGAGGTTGGAACTCCGGGAAAAAGAGAAGATTGAACAAATGAAACCGAGAATTTGAAGAGCCTCCGGAATAAGGAATTGAGTTTACTCGATGAGACAAGAACAAGAATTACATTATGCGTATCCTTCACCAATTAAATTGATGACAATCAACAGATTTGGCATATTACTTATTCTCGTAGTAAAGATTAAGAGAGATATAACATCAACTTGAGAATGTCTTCAATGAACCACCGGTAGGATTTGGAAATTACGAATGCATTGATATGACAAACGAAGGAAGAAGGATCTTGGAAGAACCACCATAAGAATTGAACAACAAATGAAGTAAAAGGATGAATCAACGGTAAGAATAAGCAAATGAACAAACATACTTGAGACAATCTACACACATGAGAACGAAGAGATCACAAACTGATTAGAGATCACTTGAACGATGCACCGGTAAGATTTAGAGAAAGAGAGCTGAAAGCTGAGAATGAATACTTCTAATATGATGAGCTCCGGATAAAACAAACTGAAATACTCTTGACATGCTCCGGATAGGTGAAAGAATTTCCACAATCAAAACAATCATGAGAGGATGGCCTCACACTAGAATCACGAATCTCTGAGAGAATGGATAAGATTGAAGAGAAATTCTTCTTCGGTCTTCAAAATCTGAGAATGACGATGAGAAACACCACCAAATTGTTGAGATACTCCGGGATGAAAATTAGAAAGGTGGAACCAATGATGAAAAGAAATGAAAGATCTTGGAGAAAGACATTTGACTGATGACAATTCATTCTTACGTCAACCTTTGAAAAGAATTTGAGAAGCTCCCGGAAAATAAGAAGAGTCAGGTAAGATCCTGGAAAAGGACCTGTGGGTTAGGGCCCACTGAAAATAAACACCGTTGGAATGATTGCTTGAAAAGAGAGATTCCACCGGTTGAAATAAATGGCTTGAATGAGGGAACATCCTCGAAAGATCTTGAACGAATGCAGAGTGTGAACACGAATCTTCGAGATATCTTGAGCACTCTGGAACAATTGAATAGCGAGAAGTTGATGATTAAGAGGTGCACCGGCATGAGAAGGTATTTGAAACGAGGAAAACGGATATGATCAACAAAGCTTGAATTGAAACCACTGGAGAAGAAAATGAGTGATGAGAGACAAACTTGAAGCTTCGTTAGCATCTTATTGAGATTCACCGGATAAGAATATTGAAGGAAAAGGAATGAAGAAGCTTCCCATCAATAAAAGGATACTTGAATAAGAAATCTGAGTCCTGGAAGAAGAAGGGTGGGTGGGTGGGAAAACAAAGACAACATGGAACGGATGAAGCAAACACCGTTGAGAAGAACTGATAATTGATCTTGCGAATGTTGAAGTGATCGGATCCACTAGAAGAGAAACACACTGGTTGAAAAGGATTGACATGACACTCTCAATTATCAAGAAGGATTAGTATTCCCATAGGAATATGAGAACACCACTTAGGAAAGGTATGGAATCAACATTTGACTTTGAAGCAACTCGAACACCACAATCTAAAACAAATCAAAGGATTGGCTTGCAAAATAAGCCGGAACAAACATATGATAGAGATTTTGTCCGAAGTTTTCGTGGTGGGGCCTACACGGACTCGATCGTACAACACCATCATGTACAAGGTATTGCACATGACATATGAAGCGTCCCTGAGTCGGCGTAGCCAAGGACTCTTTAAGACACAACGAGACCACTATAAAACCGACCGTGAATAGGCGGACCACTAGACGTCGAACCCCAATTTCATATCATACATCTGTCGGAAAGATATCCTAAGAGCTACTTGAATTCCCACTTATAAACTCCCGAACCTTTCCGGTTGTACAATCAGGTGTTGGGGATATAGGGGAAGCATAATATCTCACCCAAAACTAACAAATCCTACATCCAGTTGTATCCATCCTTCAACACATAACCAAGAAACTTCCAGAAATCGTTTACCTCAAGCTTAGAAAAGCATCGGTTATACGAGTTATGGCAATACTCCCGAACTGCCGCCCCAGTACTGGGTGGCATCGAGATTATCTCACCAACAACTGCATAAAAGAGATTTTCGATGTCGGTGAAACTAATCTCAGGTATTCCAGAACTGCAACAATAAAATTGTGACGACAACACCTCGGAGCTCAACTCCCCGGGACACTGCCACAACCCCTAAATGTCAGGAGGCACCAAGAACAATGTTCTCGTCACAAAACCATCGGAATGATTCCAAGATACCCGCGTGATCCTAATTTTTTTTAGTGAAATTAGAGAAGAGAAGAGTCAAAACTCTACGTCAGGAGGCCTCACCAGAGCGACGAAGGGACTGAGGAGTAAAAAGAATTCCTAACTCTCCGATATATATATATAATCCTAAATGACTCAAAACATTTTTCTAGACTCAACAACGCCAGCTATTCGATCAAGCAGGGGGCTCCTAAGGTGATGTTGGACCAGCCGATGAATCCTAGCTACTATGCATGGGGAGCGGGGAGTAGTCGCATAGAAGAAAACCCGCACGCAGCGACTTGGGGAGCTGGACCAGTACAAGAAGTTATACCTCAGGTGGGTAAGATGTCATTTAGGCGGGCGGGCGGGATCTGCCCACACGACGACAGCGAACAAAGGCGCGGAGGATCTTCGTCCGCGCCAGCGCCGGCTCAGAGAGGATGGTGCGCATCGGCTTCCTCCGTCGCCGACGGCGACAACGTCATTGCTCCACCTCATCACCTCCCGCAGCGGACGGGATTCGACCGGATCTGTGACCACCGGTGAGGAGAGAGATAGAGTGGACACTGTCATCTTGTTTTGATATGGAGAGGGTGAGAGAGCGAGACACGAGAAACTCTATCAAACAAGAGGTTATAATGGAGTAAAAAAATCTCTCCATGGCAGTGGTTTTAAATAGAATACGCGCGTTCCCGAAAAAAACCGAAAACTGGCGGACAATTTTTTAAGGGTATGTCCAGGACACATCTAGATGTGACATAGTTATGTCACATCTAAGTTGATGTCCACTCTGTTTGTGGTCTATTTTTTTCCTAGTTTTTTTGTTTCTTGTTGCTACATTATATACTTGTGGGAGCTTAGATGTGATATCCTTAAACAACATCTAGATGTGAATTAGACAAACTGATTTTCTAACGTACCAAGAAAGAAAACTCGATCAAAAACACGCCCCCGCTTCCAGGTCGCGAGAGTCGTCGCGCACACACACACATAGACATAGACATGCATATCCGTGTTTACGTAAAATTCCATTTCCATCTCCATGTGCAATCATATTTGTCCACCTGGCACATTATTTACGTTGTTAATTATATATGCAGCAATATTAACGTACATCATCTATTGTTTGCGCACGTCCGGACCACTGCCACGGCCGGTCCTGACCAACCCGAACCCTCTTCATCACCCGCGCGTGCTTCCCGCCCAAAAAGGCCAGTGCCGCATTCATGCCCGGCCAGAGCGGACGCGACCTCTCACTGGCGCCGGCATTGAAGCAGTGCGCCGGTCGAGAGAGCGTCGCCCCCGCCGCTTCCGGGTGCCCACGGCTGCTCCGCGTTCAAAGGTCGCAATAGCCGGCTACAACATGCATGTAAAAAGTTCTTGGGAGTCCGTGCTACAGCTAGTTGTCCTCCCCCAACTCGTCAATCTCTTCCAGTAGTGCTAGTATTCCATGGCGCGATCCATCGACAAGCAGGCGGGAAAGTTATTGTATACTCGGTTTGCGGTGAGTGGCATGCCGAGCGACCGTGTGGGGTCGAGCCGTGGAGGAGGGTGAGACACGAACACGACAGACGTGATTTAAATGTTGGTTTTACTCGATGGCGGGATCCAACGAAACAAAACGTTGGTTTCTCTCCGTTTCCATTTTTTCTCCGGAAAAACGGAAACTTTCACTCCATTTTTATTCCTATTCCAAGGTTGCCCCGTTACAATATTCCATCAAATACAAAGGAAAACTAACACGCATGCTGATGCATCTCAATGATTCACAGATCATAGCCAATATTTACTTCACAACTAAAGAAAAAAGTTGTGAGAGCCTGTACGAAAGAAAAACTACTGATGGGGTCACTACGACTTAAACCCTAAACCCTAAACATGATTTAATTTCCTGGCCAGGTAGAACCTGTCGAAGGAAAGACGGCTGGCACCCTCGGATCATACGATGCTTTTGTGCAGTTCCACTAAAATCGACCTGAGCATCCCTGATGGCAAAGATATTGAAGAAGTGTGATTAGAATAATAGTACTGGCACTAGTTCATGAGACATAAACTCATCACAAGTAGAAGCCGGTAGAAGTAGAGAAAGATCGACATGGAGATGGAGCTACGGCAGTGGAGCAAGCCAGATCCAAAAGGAAGATGGACTACCTGGGACGTCGGGCTGTAGCTAGAAGGGCGGTTGGGACGCGACATTGGCCCATACCGCGGTGACCCCCGATTGGGACGCACCGACTGTGGGTTTTCTCCCTCGCCGATGTCGACCGCGTCTACGCAGAACATTGTTCTCTTCCCCCAGCTGCGGCATCAGGCCCGTCGTTCTATGCTTGTGAAGAGAGCAACCTAAGCAAGCAGGCTTGTATCTTAGGTTCCTGCTAGTGTATATATAGTGGTTTTATTTTTCTCTCCATATCAACTATTTTATATTGCGTACGTGTCATTCAGGAGTGAAATGATGGTTGCTTCTTGCGACTAACTTACTGTATGATTTGACTGCTCCTTAGTGGCCCCTACACGTACTCCCCCTACATGTATGCAACAGTCACACGTACACATGGACGCAAAAACGCGCGCGACGCCCTAATGCATGCATGTCCCAGCACACGACGGAACACACACGGTCACGCTCAACTGCTCAACCTAAATGTGCATGCACACACATACTCAGTCAGGGTGAGCTAGTGACCGTATAAACACCGAAAATATATATATTGAGTGCAGTGAGCGTATTATGAAGTCCACTGACCGTATTTTTACAAATATACAGTGATAGACAGTGTATTTATCTCGTTTGAAATTAAGCCATATTAATCAGAGAGGAGGCAGTATGGACTAGCATTACTTTGCTGTGTCCCGTCAACTTGCCGAACGAGGAGAAGGTTGCAGGACGGGAGAAGCTTGCGCACAGTGGCTCGCAGGACAAGGAGAAACTTTTGACTAATGCAAGCTCTCCCTCGCTCAGGCAGTGGACGTGCAACACTTAATTCAGTGTCAGATTGCCAGAAGCATACACTATACTACTAGTGCTATTATTGTTCGACTTCACGAATAGGTGAACAACCAAGCGCAAAGTTTACTAGTACTACTACTATAGTCTATAAAGGTACGTACTATACTAGTACTAGGAACCGGAGGGAGGAGCGTCTGCACTCTTATTATAATTTTAAAATGTGATAAAGCAATCTTCAACACATTTGGTTCTCTTCGAGGGTTCTCCCATGTGATAATGGAAGTTGATTGCATGGAACACTCGCCATAATTCTCGCTTAATTCTGGCTCATATCCTGTTACAAATAGTAGCACTTGGTAATATTTCCACTTTTTTTGTTATTCAGCATGTAAACAGGTCAACAAACCATGCGGCGCATCTTCGTGCGAACCGTGCTTGCTGCACTTTGAATGTGGCCGAGAGATGGCTTGATGAAACACCTCGCTTCCTACTACTTTTTTTGCGGGGTACCTCGCTTCCTAGTGACCAGTGTCTTGGCAGATCGTCCTAAGAATGCTTATATATGAATAAAGCTCTCTCATTTACCCGCAAAAAAGATTAAGCCATATTAACCGGAAAGGAGGGAGTATGGACTAGCACTACTTTTTGGTGTGTCCCGTCAAGTCGCAGAACAAGGAGAAGCTTGCAGGACAAGGTGAAGCTCGCTTACGCCTTTTGACTAATGCAACCTACCCTCGGTGGACATGCATCAGTCCATTCGGTGTCAGATTATCAGAGGCATACACTATAGTACCCAACATGCGTAGTACCATCATTGTTCGACTTCATGAAGAGGCGAAGAGCCAAGCGAAGTAGTACGAGTAGTACTACTACTAGAACCGCATGGTGGAGCATCTGTACTCTTATTTTTTATCTCTAATAAAGTACAGGTTTATTCCGGAGAAGGGCGGAAAATGGCAGCCCAACATGTAATGAATGATATCGACCAACCAACCATGCTCGAATATATCTTGGCCTCCGTGCGAGCCCGTCTGTGTGTTCTCGCTCCTTGTCTCTCTCAAGGAACGGCGGGTTGGCTCTTTGCCATCAATTGAGATCGGTTTGCTCACACTCCTGTCCCACATGTCAGTGATATGCCAAGAGGAGGTGCGTTGACCGACTGGCCATACACGTACTTGGTTTTGAACCTTCATACTCCTCCTCCTTCCGTCACAGTTTACATGGTGCACTTCATTATGATGCATTTCTCTCAATGCATTTCCACCACCAGAGAGACTTTAGCCGCGTTTGGTTTAATGCTCAATTAATTAGGGCATGGTATCCGCAATCAAGTCCACAATTTTCTCTCCATGTACTGTACTACTACGGAGTGGAGTAAGTGCATGCATGTGTGTACCCGGGGTGGAAGCACTGCATGCATGTGTGTACACATTATTCCCTCTAGTAATAGATGTCGTGCTATAACTACCAATGCTATTTTTCAGGCCGATTGCTAGTCGCCTTGGTCCCACATATTTTTTTCTTTTTTCTAAAGTGCGCTATATAAACAGTGACAAATGGAGTAGTATTGATGGTTGCTTCTTCAGAGCAACTTACAGTGGGAAAGGTGGGGCTTATGATTTGACTGCTCATTACTCACTATTAATGCGGCGCAACAATCGAGCCGAGTCTCCCATGCGGTTGTGCACTACCCCCTCGGTTCTTAAATATACTCCGGAGTATTTGTCTTTCTAGAGATTTCAACGAGTGACTACTCAAATTGTCTTTTTAGAGATTTCAAATGGACTGGCACATACAGATGTATATAGACATATTTTAGAGTGTAGATTCACTCATTTTGCTCCGTATGTAGTCACTTGTTGAAATCTCTAGAAAGATGAATAGAATATTTAGGAACGGAGGGAGTACACATACAAAGAAAAATGAGTGAATCTACACTCTAAAATATGCCAGTTTGAAATTTGTAAAAAGACAAATATTTGGGAACGAAGGAGTATAATTTTGTGCATGACACATGGACCCGATGATGAAGAGGCTTCTGGCAATGCTATCAAGCTTCCATCATTTGTTTACATAATTGACGTACTATACAAATAATTTTCCAGCGACATGAAATTGTACAATGGTGTGAGCTTTCAGCTTTTGTTTCGCGTGTCTTGCCATCGATGCTCTTTCGGAAACAATAAAAAACTAACTTCCTTGCTAATGCATGTCAATTATTAGCAGATCAGAGCTAATAATTACATCCCAACTGAAGACAGAGTTGTGAGAAGGTGTTAAATTAAAATTGATCCATGCTTTCATTGGCAGCAACGTCCCCCCAGCTCTGTCTAAATCAACAAGGCATGTTGGGAAAAAAGTAGCTGTCTGGAGCATGCAACATTCCGATCATTTTGTCCAGTTCCACTAAAATAGAGCTGAGCGTCCCTGTTCCAAAGATATTAAGTGTGATTACGATAATAGAGGAATGCTGATGAAACAATAAACACACAAATAGAAGCCGGTCACCTTTGCAGTCTCTCTTAAGACTAACTAGTTGGAGAAGATTAGGCTCGGAGTTGGATGAGGAGGATCAATCTCCCTTTGTGCAGTCGCACTGAAATGTAGAGACGTTGCCCGTGTGACATTTTAGTACAACTGCACAAAACACTCTTAAGAAAAAAGTGATTTGTGCTGTTCATCAAAAGGTCGCAATAGCAACGAGGTGAAATGGATAGCCCTGTTTGCAAAAAAAGAGGTAGAAATGAAACAATTACTGGCCAATAACAGTTGATGACACATGCGACGACAAAAAAGAAGCATATTCCTTGTCCTAATGGAAGATAACAACACGGTTGTGTTTGTATAAAACGGTGTGAGGACGATAATGCAATATGGAAACTACGCCGGACGAGCTACGTTTTGGGCAAAGAACTATGGAAGATCCACATGCAGCAACGTGGGAAGACGGGCAGTGGAGCTAGGCCGAAGGGGATACCTGGAGGTCATCAGGATGTAACTAGGTGAGCGGCGGCGGGCGGAATCTGCGAGCAGGTGGCGTAGGCCCTGCCACACCGGAGCTTGGTCAGAGAGAACAGCGTGTACCATAGATCGGGACATGCTGCCTCAGCGTCGTCGAACGGAGAAATGATGCACTTCCTCCCTTTCCCCTGGCGGACGGGATGCGGCCGGATTAGTGACCAACGGTGAGGGAGAGAGAGAGAGAGGCCACCGCAACCTTGTGTGAGACACTCTGAAGAGCGACAAACCAGGCAGGCAGGCTCCATTGTATATAGTGAGCGGACTACCTTTTTCTCCATAAAAATCGTTTTATATTCTATGTACATGCCATTGAGCGCTATAACTTTATTTAAAAATAACGCGGCAATGCGTCAAGTCGAACTTTGTTTCGTGCATGCGTGGTACACGACCTCCCTAGGTAAACAACCGCGACATGCGTTCAAATTAGCACGTGGGCTGCCATTTCATAAAGAAATGAGCTCCACCGTGTACCTGCACGGGTGTGGCTGGGCACGAAGCTTGAGTACGTGCACGGTGCACCTATTCTCTTCTTGTATACGTACACCACCTACGTGGGGTTGTGTGAGAGAGATACAAACCTAGAGAGATATAGTGTGTGGGTTCTTGAGAGTT
>NC_041392.1:344585969-344618636 GCF_002162155.2 Triticum dicoccoides
GGGTCAATCAAAAAATGTAACATATGCAATGTGTGTGAAATAGAGTCCTGGATATAACATATATAGCGGGGGCGATCCACGAGAAGAGAGTGGAGGTATCATCGGCTTGAGGTGTCCATAGAATCAAAGAGAGGGATGATGTGTGTGTGCACGCGCGATCGATAAAGAGTGCCATCGAATTTGTGTGTGCCCATGTCAAAGATATAGAGTGGCTGGCCTACTAGAACGTGAGATGGGACATGTGCAGTTTGTCTCTGTGGCATGGATACCTACATGCAGCGCTCGACAATCGGTGTGTGGTGGGGGAAGAGGGAGGCCCAATTAACTATAGAGGTACAATGGCTGGTATATGTGTGGAGGAGGAGAGAGGCCTACCTCATGTATTAAGGAGATCAATCTGCCTCATGTATTAAGGGAGATCGATCGGCATCCATGCATATGTGCAGGAGAGGAATAAGGTTGGGAGAGAGACAGAGCTAGAGTGTTGGAGGGGGTGGTAGTGGAGTTACTTCTAGCAAATGGTGGGATATGCTTGCTAGACAAATGGAGGGCACGCCCGCAATATCAATAAGAGAGGAGATGGCTGCTTGTTGTCTGTGCACGTGCGTGTGAGAGACGGGTCAGGAGGCATGCACGAATGATGAGGAGGGACGATGTGGCTGTGGTAAGCAGATGTAACTACATAGGAAGATCAATCGCCCTTTGTGAGAGAAAGGAGAGACATAACTTGTGAGGTACGTCGATCGATGGGGGGGTAGTTAAAGGCGATCTAGGTATATGTTGGGAGATCGATCGGTATACATGCATGTGTTTGTTAGAAGCAAATGAGGCACGAGGAGAAGGATAGAGAGAGAGGGATGCATGTAGGAGGTGGTACGAGAGGCATACTATATCGAGGGGGAGGAGTGTGCGAGTACGAGAACGATGAAAAGAGTGGTGGGAGTGAGGCATGGACGGTGACAAGAGAAGAGGGGAAGCTTGTGTTTGTGCTAGGAACACCTGGCTAGAGAGGCATATCGATCGATGTGTGCCGTAAAGAAGGAGCTGGGGGGCCTACACACACCGTGGGTGAACGACCTAAAGTGAAAAGACGAATTTGCGCGATGGAGCTAGAGAATGCTGAGGGAGGGTGAGAGGGATGCGGGCGTGTGCATGCACAAGAGAAAGTTAGCGCTAGCTACAAAGATAAGATGGTTGTGTGGGTGTAAAAGACGAATAGAGATGATATATACTTCCTTATAAAAAGCGAATTCAGATATTTGAAGAATTTATCATAGTGTTTCAAACCGACGCATGTGTGAATATATATAATGGTGATACACATGGTGTGGTTATGAACATGTTATACTACATTTAATATATTTTATCTCTATTCTTATAAAAAACGGAGTTGTTGATGATGGTGTGCCTGCCATCCTGCATTATAGGCCGTCCGATTTATATCTGGCGGATAGCAAGGAAACTATGATGGTTGAAGTTGGCAACAATCATGATTATAGATTCTTATTGAAATAGAGAAACAAATTCAAATTTAGTTCGAATTGCAACGGTAGTATAGACATTTGGAATGCACTAAAATGTTGGTATGAGTAGTTTACATGCATTATACAGCAAGCGAAAAAATTTAATCGGACATAACATGGATTCATACTCCCTCCTTCCATCTATATAGGGCGTAATGAGATTTTTAAGACCGCCTTTGACTATTGACAAGATTAATAGTACATGACATGCACAATGTGAAAATTATATCATTGAAAAAACCTTTCACAAACGAATTTAACGGTGTGCTTTGTGTAAGTTGCATGTCATATATCATTACTCTAATATTTGGTCAAAGTTAGCGTCGAAAAACGCATTAGGCCATATATCATTACTCTAACGGAGGGAGTAGCTTTGAATAGCATTTGTATAGTAAAACGGGGCAAGACTCTCTCTTTGTGTGGTGTGAATAGTTTTATTTTTTTGTTTTCTTTTTGGTTGAGGGAAGTGCGAATTGATTTGGTACATACAAGTACAATATTACTACATGTTAGGCTTGTCCCTAAAATTCAACTCGCGTCTTGTTATATCCCAAAAATTCAGATATCGTGCTCCCAAAACTGGCGCCTTCACAACCCGCGCCTTGCTATCCTGAAATTACAACGCGCGCGAAAACTCCCTCCAGCCGCCAAACCCTGACATGCGAAATCCCCCTTCTAACCCTGAGCCGAAAGGGCCGCTAGTTCAAATCGGTGGGGGGGTACTTTTGTAACACACCCTACATTTTGGACAAGCGCGTCCCTAAGTCATGCTTCACCCCCTCCCATCGCCCCCTTTTCGCCATTCGATATCCCAGGCCGCCATAACCTCTCCGCTCCAGCCGCAAAACCCCACCCACCTCCATCCGCCACGCCACCGCTGCCCAGCCGGAGCCTCTTCCCCGACGATGTCGTCCACCACAACAGCTCGACGTCCCTCGTCCACCTCCCCGGATGAGGATCCGTCGTCCATCTCGCCGTCCCGCCGGTTCAGCCGCCCCGTCCTCCACCTCCAAGGAGCTGCTCCGACGATCGCCTCGTCTATCGCGGCTGCTCCATCCCCACAGCGCCGCCTTAACCTGCTTCACCCGTACCACAGCATCCTCGCCGACTCCTCGGACGAAGCCGAGGCCTACTCGGCGCCACCAAAGAGGTTGTACACTCATCGCATCGCACCTTCTCCTTAACTCGACCTCCCGGCGCCGACGGTGCTCCATCCTGCACCCCATGGAGTGGCTACCTTGAAGCCGGTGCCGCGGGCGACATCTGCACGGCGGCTCTCCCCTAGTGCGAGGCCCCTTCGGCAGCGGCGTCCATACCAGCCGGATCTGCTGCTGCTGCTCCGGCTCTCGCTCGATCGCTTGCTCGCCCAGCTGCTGCTGCTGCTCTCCCCCTCGCTCGATGGCGATGGCGAGTTGTTTCGGGGCTGGCCGGGGCGCGATGGCGAGTTGTTTCGGGGCGGCGAGGCGGAGCTGTGGCCGGCGGTTCGGTAGGTGGTGGTTGGCGGCTCAGGGGGGTGCAGGTTGAAGATGAACTGCAGGCCCTCCCTAAACTACATGTCAAGTGCCTCTCTGCTACCATTGTGTTCAGTTTCGACAGTAGCATTCAGATTCCGCAATAAATTTCAGTTTCAACAGTTAAGTTCAGAGTCAACAGTTTTTACCTCATCTGTTGTAGTCAGATGGTTTTTGGTGATGTTAATTTTACATCCATTTTACATCATCTATTGGAGATGCTATTAGAATCCCACTTGAGATTGACGATGTCTGTCTTGTGCTGCTTCAGCCTTGACGTCTTACAGCTCACCGGAGCTGCTCCAACGACAGAACGATCCATCACAACAGAGCAGTGCCCTGGACGCCGTCTACAGATTCCTCAGATCTTCCTCCACACCTCCGACAGCCACCTCTGCCTCAACTGCTTCAACGACCAACCCAATGATGCTGAGGTCGACACGGCTACGGCAAAGAGGTTGTACACTTGTTGCATCACTTATTACTATACATTCACGTCGATCCATTAGGGCTATTTTGGTTCAACGGAAAAACGTCGATCCACTGGTTGTTACCATCACTCTAAATTTTTGCATGCTCTCCTTACATAATCTCACCATATTTTTTTCGTATGCATGTCAGATATTGTACACAGTCATGCTGATCATGTAGAGAAAAAGAGAAGAGTTTTGCGCAACAATACAATGTCATGCAGACATCGCTCCATGGTGGGTTCAATGGAAAACCCTCCCCACCCCTCTCCAGATTGTAATCCAGAGGAAGATATCTGTTCTGAGGTGGATTCAGACGTCGCTGACAACTCCTATTTACCCCCCAAGGTGTTTTCTCTACCTTGGCATGATGATGTTAGTCATATCATGCATATGTTGCCTTGCAGTGCCTACTTTTGACATCATATATGTCATCTGCTTAGTTTAGACATGTTCTGTAATGCCACCTGTTTAGTTTCTATATCATATATGGGAATTATGCAGTCTCATGTCTTTTAGCCAGCCATAATATATGTGAAATGTGCAATGCCATCCTGTTTAACCAGACATCATATATTTGAATGATATCTTGCCCATCCTTTTCTTCATTACATTTCCATTTGTCGACAATGTTTGTACATTAAACTACTCTTCCTGTGAATCAGCCATTTGGGTGGGAGATGGAAAAATATGGAGTGAAAACAAGGCCTTCAAAGCAGACAGTGCTACCTGTCGAAGCAGATCTCTTGTTGGGTCCCGATAGCTCTCAGAGATGGATTCAGAGACAGATGACCAGTCCTATCCCCCCACTGAGGTGTATGCTGTAACTTGGCACGGTTATACTGCTCATATCATGCATATGGTGTCTTGCATTACATAGTTTAGACATCATATACACAATATTCAACACCATGTTCTTAGTTTAGACATCATATCGAATGCCCTCTGTTTAGCATATAAATCACATATGTGAATTAAATGATGCGATCCTGATTACTTAGATAACATGTAGGTGAATTATGTCATGCGATCCTGTTTAGTTATTCATCATATCTTTGAATTATTCTATGCTATGCTATCCATTTTAGATAGACATCATATATGTGAAATTATGTCATGCTATCCGTTTTAGTTAAACAATATACATGTCAACTATTTCATGCCCTCTTTTTTCCACACTATCTATTGCATCTGTCTCTCATACAATGTCTGTAGATTCAACTATGTTTCCTGTTTATCAGCCATTTGAATTGGAGCGGGTGATGCCAGTATCTAGCGGACTAAAAACATGGTCTTCAAATAAAACAGTGCTACCTCTTGGTGGAGATAGCACCCTGGTTGTACATGCACAAGAACCAGCCCTACCACACATAACCCAAACTCTCGCAGATTGTACCCCTACTGCGATGGACAGAGAACCAGCTTCACCCAATCTAACTCCATCCCCAGCCGATAGTAACCCAGTTCCTGTTGACACAGCACCATCTCCACCACAGAGCTCCCAAACAAGAGCAGTTAGTAAGGCAGCTCCAGTGCCCAAAGGGCTAGTACTATCACGGTGAACCCCAACTCCACCAGTTAGTACGCCTATTCCCGTGGAGGAAGCACAACCAGCTAGTCGTAGTTTAGCATCTATCGCATTTGATGTTGTTAAATCGTATGTGCATATCTTCCCATCTTGAAAATATTATACTGAAGATGAAGGAAAATGCCAATTGCAGGTGTTTGTTCAGGAGTTATGTGTAAGTAATGTTATTCATGGCAATTACTTTGCTTCGTCCCATACATCCTACCTCCATGATGGTTATAATACAACAAATTTTCCCATTTTCTCTATAGAGAAGGACCGATTTGGAAACTCAGGATGAGGTAACCTATGCTAATACCTCTGCTATCTTCAAGAATGCTTGGTGGCAGTATCAGAATTACCTGAAGAAAACGTACTTCACCGGCAAACAAACTCATCAAATTCCCTTACGTTCTCCTGAGACACATTTACTGGACGATGACTGGGAACGCCTTGTTCTGTACTGGTCCCGAACCAAGAATGTGGTAAGGTCTATGAGCTCATTTTCTATTTTTAAGTATTATATTCTTGCGTCTTACTGTACTCTGTTCATGTAGAACAAGTGCCTAAACCTGAAGAACAACTGTTCTAATTTAAGATTCCATTGCTATCATAGTTCAAAAAAGCGCTAGGAGTTAATTGGCGTTTTGCCACCGCCTTGCGCTTTACTAACCAAAGCGCATGCTTATGCGCAGTTATGCATAGATTATGCGTAGTTATGTGCAATGCATTTTGCCAACGCCTAGAGCCTAGGCGCGCTTAAGCGCTCGCTTAGGCGCGCCTTTTTTTAACTATGATTGCTTTGCTCTTGTATCACTATATTTACTCATACAAACTTATTTTTAAATTAAAGGATCCAATCGAAACTCCAATGGCACAGCGGGTATGTTCACACATGTTTCTTTAACAGGTTTGCTCTTATCAATAGCTCTGTTGATTTCAATTTCAATTGTGTATATAGTTGACTTTCATATCATGCAGATTACTAGCATCACAACAGAGCCAATAGTGTTGTTGTACATGTAGACCCGTGGTACCCATCTGAAATCTTGTTGTGCCGTGTAGTTTCCCATGCTTTGTATTCTTTCACTGCTACTTTGTCTTGAACTGATATGATTTGAACCGTGTCTCTATTTTGATTTGGCAAGACAATGCAGTGACCATAGGACATACATATATATTTATTTGATGCTTTTATTATGTACTAGTACTTGGTAATAGAAGACTTGGTAGTTTAATCCTGTCCACCTTACTAATGAACTTGTTCACCGAAATGAGTTTCATATACTAGTACATGCTAAACTTGTTATGTGTCTGCTTGTTTCTTCTTTTAGAATGTTGACAGAATATTGGGGAAGAGTGCATTATTAAGCAATGGTAAAGGAAGTAATGCAGATAAGGTTCAGGATAGTGACACTTCCTTGTTGGTCTCCAACAAAGCTGATAAAATAGCTAAGGAAGACTATCTTGAAGAGAGCGAGACAACCCCAAAGTCCTGTCTTGGTTTAGTGTTCGAGTTACTGGCCACTACCTCTTGCACAAGCTATTCAAACTCACTGTCTGAATCAGTTCGGTTTCTTGAGTCCCAACTACAAGCTGAAAGACATCGATCAGCTGTGCTGCGACAAGAAGCAGAAGGACTGCGGAAGTCCCTGGAGGATTTTAGCGCCAAACATGACAAAGCTAATCAGCTTGCTAAGCTTATTCCCGGCATGGTGGATACCCAGGATAATGTTTCTTGAGCTCTTTTGAAGTTGTTTCAGTTATGCTCTTGTTTTGCTACCGCGTTTATTTGCACTGGTGGCCAATTTTGACGGCCAGTGTATGTAATGTGCTGCTTTGTTCCCTATATTTGCACTGGTGGCGAACTTTGATGCCCGGTGGATGTAATATGTGTAATAGCGGTAATTGATTGCTTATTTATTTCCTTATTGTCTTGTTTAGTTGTTTGCTTGTAGTCACTGCAGTTCTTTTTCTGTTTTTTTCTAGTGGCCACAATAGCCTATTTTTGGTAACTAGGACAAAATAATCATGGCAACACATGGACTGTTGTAACCATGGGCCTCATGCAGGCCGTATGATCCATGGGCCTTCGTCTGGCCATAGGATCCATCGGCCCTCTATACGGGCCTTAGGGTCCATGGGCCTTCTACGGGCCGTAGGGTCCATGGGCCTTCTACGGCCGTATGATCCATGGGCCTTCTAAGCGCCGTACTATCCATGGGCCTCATACGGGCCGTAGGATCCATGGGCCTTCTACGGGGCGTATCATCATTTCACCAATCATGTGTCGTACTATTCGTGGACCATAACGGGTCGTTAATAGGATGTATTTGATAACTCTATGAAAACAGCCCAACGGGTTTTTTTACATGAAAACGGCCCAACATATTAACGGTCCGCAAACGGGCCGACTGTAACGACGGGCTGAATTTGTCCCACAAGCAAAAAATGACAGTAACAGGCCATATGTAACCGAATGCTGCAAATGAGCCCAAGAATCAATGGGCCCTGAGAAGGCCGAAAGATAACTTGGGCTGGAAATGGCCCAATGGAATAACGGGCCGTTAATGGGTATAAAGTGATACACTGTTCATTACGGGCCAGTTTCACCACGGGCCATTAATGGGCCAAGAGTTACAAAGGTCCTCATATGGGCCGAAAGAAGTCATGGGCCACACATGGGCCAGAAGTTAAAACGGGCTGAATCATATTGGATGGCCCAGATGACCCTACTGGGCCTAATTCGGATAGGGCGTAACGGGCCCTGGGTTAGCAGGCTGTAAATGGGCTATATGCGAACATGTCGTTAACAGGCTTTCCGTGGGCCGGCCCGCCACCTTTTGACCAAGTCAAATGGGCCGGCCTTTTCACAGGAACGGGCCTCTGTTGGGCCGTTCCACATGTCGCCGTATCATAGGCGCCTTCGGTCTAACGAGCGGATGACATATGTCCCAACGGTGAGCCAACACGTGTTTCCTCCAGCCAATGATGATTTTACACGTGGAAAATCCCCATTGGTCGGGGCTGTTAACGGGTTATCGGATCCAAAACCCGACCCGATAGCTTAACGTCGTTCCGTTACGGTGGATGCCACATGTCGATCACCCTTGATGAAAGCACTTCTGTGACGCGCGATTTATCGTCATGGAAGTGGACACTTCCGTGATGATAATTTTGGTAATGTCATGGAACACTTCTACGACAACACATGTATGACTATCTTGATTCTGTCATAAAATCGTCATGGATGTACATGCATGACAAAAAAATGTGACCTACTGTGACAAACACGCATCATCACGAAAGTGTATTTTTTGTAGTGGGTGCTTCCAATAAGTACGAGCGCTCTCAATGTGAAGGTCCATAGAGCCAATCTTCAATGTCACTCCTCCATTCACGAGATGTACCATGTAGACAATAAGAAGGAAACAACAATGAAAGAGTGGCCCATCTAATATGCATATTTGAGGATGGCTCAAAGGGAAGGATTTCACCTTTAGGAGATTCTCGAAAATGTTGGTGTTGCACATCATGTATTCCTTCACATGACCAAATTATGTCATGACGGTATCGCCTTGTGAATCCTTCAACATGAAAGAACATGACAAATACTCAGAAAAACAAATGAGGTTAGCGAAGATGCAAAACCTATCATTCGTGTGGTAAAATACCCAACAAGTGAATGCATCATGCTCATCATAAGAAAGTACAAGGGAGCATTTCATAGTATGGAGGCATATGATGATGCGAGAACAACCAAATACAATAGGCTCAATCAAGAAAGCATGCATCACAAGTAAAGTGTCCAAGTCTCCACGATCAATAAGCATAGATGCAACAATTGGACGCAAGCGGCAATGAACAAAATATGTCATGTGAGAGGCATGAACATATACGTCATCAACCCAAGAAAGCAAGTAAGAAATGAACATGGGTGATGCGACAAAGCAAGCATTCTTAGTGATCAAGTCAAGCAAGCTAGTCTTGCAAAGATGCAACATACTAGAAGGAATCATGGCAAGTATGTCATGTGTGCAAATGGTAGTCATGAATAATTCACATGACATAGCACAAGCATGAAAGAATGATATGAGCAAAATAGTATCAACAGCATGAGGCACATGATAAACATGGCAATAGCAACAAGGATCTCCACCAAGCATGCAAATACACATAGGAGTAGCATAATTGTGAATCATGGGTAGATGCACGGAAGGGTCACAATTGCATGGTAAAGGCATAGAAGTAAGCATAGCATGCAAAGTGAACACGGTAAAATGAGCATGAAGCGACAAGCGATATATAGCCCATAGCCGTGTGAGAGAAAAGTAGAAGAGATGCGCGTAGAACTTGCACAAAAGGTGATGAGGACATCAATACCATTGTTACACCCACAGCCCCTGCTGCTATACATACTGGACCAATTACTAGAGCTCACCCACGCCAATTGAATTATCAGGTACTTTCGTTTCTTGGTAACGATTCTAATGTTCATGAGAATATGATGCTGCCTAAATTGGATACATTTGTTTTGCTTACAAATGAAGGGCCTAGCTTGGATAAGAAAGATGAACCTGGAACAAGTTGAAGCATGGAGACGATGGCATGCGCAAGGGGATCCAGAAAAGAGTTACAAGTGATGATTTCAGGACTTTGAAGCCACCATCAGGAGTGCATGAAGCCTTGGACGAAATAAACAAGATGCCACTTCATAAATTTCGTCCATACTCTATTTTAGGTGCTGCGTCACCTTATTATTGGGCCAGGCCCATGTATTTTCGAAATAATTAAGTATAGGCTGTTTTTAGAGTCCGTATGTGTGGGGAAACAAGAGTTAGGGTTGGTTTTGGACCCCTCCTCCAAGGGCCATGAAATCCCCCCTCTTCCTCCATATATACAGCCCTTAGGGCGTTGTTTAGACTTTGGGTTTTGTTTAGATTAAAAGTTCGCCATAGTTGCAACTTCGTGTACTTCGTTTGTGTCCAACGACCAGACCAAGACGTCACAGAACCCCACCTTGATCAATAAAGCTTTCATCTTATATTCACAAGATCCATATTGCAATCTCAGTTTCTTGCTTGTTCTTCATTTTCTCGCAGGAAACATACCCTCATGGTCAGGTTGATCGTGCTCTGGCGTGGTCAATAACCCCTCGGAAGTTGGTTTAGCGATTGTTAAGGCGTGACGTCTCGCACGTTCGTAGTCGGATCGTCAAGGTCAACTCCAAAGAAACGATAGCCACCGTCTCATCGAAACATTGGGACACCTTCGCCTATATCAAGTGGTATCAGATTTCCACGTTGCTCGGTGAGATTTTACAGTTTTTCGTAGTTTAGATCGAGTCTGTTCTTCATACCTACAGTCCACAAAAAAGCCAAAAAATTAGGGTTAGTTCATCATATCCGAACCAATTTGAGCCTTTGCATAGTCTTTTCAGTATTTTGCTTTGTTGAATTTGCGGTTGCATCGTCGTGTCTAGTTGCTGGTCTTAGAGTCTAGTCTTTTAGAGTTTTGAGACACTCGCCATTATAGTGATTTTCGCAAAAAAAAGAGGAGCGCAAAAAAAAGAGCGAAAAAAGTTCCAGAGTGTGCTTTTCCCTTGTTTACGTGCAGTGGCGTGATTTTGTTAGTGTTCTAGGCTCGCGTCTCTAGCACGGTCTAGCCTAGGACCAGCACAGTACCATCGTTGAGTGTTTATTCAACTTTGCATCTCTGAATTGATTATTGCTGGCCCTTTTTGCTACCATATTAAAAGCCTTCCCGGCTCCACATACATCTATGTCGTGCATTTGACTCTTCCTGGTAATCACTCTATCCAAGCTTTGAGAGTTTTGACTACGACGGTTGCCGATCACCGCCTGCTGCTGGGTAAGAACTGGTAAGAATTTGAGATTTGCTTGACGAATTTGTGACATCCACCACCATCTCTTGTTAGTAGTATGTATGATCATATTCTTGTTTGTTTCTATTGCTGCTAACCATGGCAGGATCACAAGCCGACGAGACTGACTAGGAGAACATGACAAATAAGGAGTTGCATGATAAATTTCAGCAAATGATGAGTGGACAGGTGCAAGATGTGCTAAACATATTTGAGGAGGCCATGGAGAAGATAGATGGCATGGAGAAGATGTTCGAAACAAAGCTCGATAACAAGTTTAATGAATTGCTCGTGCGTCTTCCACCACCACCACCGGCTGCCCCTAACGCACCTCTACCACAACAACAACAACGTCGCTTTCCAAATCAAGTGGGACAAGCACAAGGCGTTCCCATTGACCCTGGGCAAAATTCTGGTGCCGCTATTGATGCTTCTGCCGCTCTTGCTGCTACTGCAGAGGTGGAGGACCATTACGAGGATGAGGTTGACCAAAATCAGAACTACGTGCAACCACCAGCACCACCACCACCAGGTCGTCCTCATGCATATCATCGCAACGGTAGGGCTGCACCACCACCTGAGGTACATAACCATCTTCCTAAACTAAAACTAAATATTTCACCATTTGAGGGTAGATATGTTCCTGTTATATATCTTACTTGGGAGTTAGAAACTGAACAACGACTTACATTTTTACATTATCCTGAGGAGAGGCGTGTTCCTGCTGCTGTTTGTGCTTTCACTAGCTTTGCATGTGTTTGGTGGTCTGAACATTGTAGATTATATCCTATTTCAACTACTTGGGCTTCTTTGAAAACTGCTATGCGTGCTCGTTGGGTTGCACCATATTATCAACGTGAATTACTTCAAAAATTGAGCATTTAAGACAAGGAAAAAATTCTGTAGAAGAATATTATCAGGAATTACAAACTGGCATGATTAGATGTGGTATTGTTGACGAGAATGAAGCTATGCTTTCATGTTTTATGGGTGGATTGAATAGAGAGATTCAGACATTCTAGAGTATAAGGAGTATACTAATATCACTCGTTTATTCCATCTTGCTTGTAAAGCTGAACGTGAAGTGCAGGATCGACATGCATTGGCGCGAACTAACTTTTCTACAGGTCGATCTTCATCATGTATACCACGTGCATCCTCTACTTCCACTCCACCAGCACCTCCATTAGGTGCCACCTCCAGCCGTGATACAAGAAAGCAGGCACAACCACCACTATCTGCCAAGCGCACACCTGTCGGACCTGCGCAGAGCTCTTCTTCTTCCATGGCATCAACATGGCACACAAGTGATATTATTTGTCGTTGTTGTAAGGGAAGAGGACATTTTGCGAGAGAATGCCAATCTCAGCGTGTGATGATTGTTACCGAGGATGGTTGGTATGAGTTCGCTAGTGACTATGATGAGGAGACTTTGGCTCTTATTACACATGAAGAACACGGTGGAGAGGATTCTGATCATGAGATGCAATACATGGCTGCTAAAGATGCTGACAGGTACGAATGTTTAGTTGCTCAACGTGTTCTGAGTGTGCAGGTTACACAAGCTGAGCAAAATCAGAGGCATAATTTATTCCATACAAAGGGAATTGTGAAGGAACGTTCTGTTCGCGTCATCATAGCTGGAGGGAGCTGCAATAACTTGGCTAGCATGGAGATGGTGGAGAAGCTATCTCTCACCACAAGACCACATCCACATCCTTACTACATCCAATGGTTCAACAACAACAGCAAGGTTAAGGTAACACATACTGTTCGTGTGCATTTTAGTATCTCTACATATGCTGATTATGTTGATTGTGATGTGCTACCTATGCAAGCATGTTCCTTATTACTTGGTAGACCATGGCAATTTGATAAAAATTCTGTACACCATGGTAGAAACAATCAGTATACTCTTGTTCATAAGGATAAAAATATTACTTTCCTTCCTATGACTCCTGATTCCATTTTGAAAGATGATATTAATAGAGCTAATAAAGCAAATTAGGAGAAAAATAGAAGTGAAAATCAGATTGTGGCAAAAGAATTTGAGCAACAAATGCAGCCTAATAATAAATCATCTAGTGTTGCTTCTGAAATTAAATTGAAAAGTGCATGTTTACTTGCCACCAAATCTGATATTGATTATTTAGATTTTAGCAAATCTGTTTGCTATGCTTTTGTGTGCAAAGAGGCATTATTTTAATTCAAGGACATGCCTTCCTCTTTGCCTCCTGCTGTCACTAACATTTTGCAGGAGTTCGCTGACGTCTTTCCACAAGACGTGCCACCGGGATTACCACCTCTTCGGGGGATTGAGCATCAAATTGACTTACTTCCCGGTGCATCATTACCCAACCGTGCATCATACCATACCAATCCAGAGGAGACGAAGGAGATTATGCGTCAAGTACAAGAACTGCTCGAAAAAGGTTATATACGCGAATCCCTTAGTCCTTGTGCTGTTCCTATGATTTTAGTGCCGAAAAAGGATGGTACGTCGTGTATGTGCGTTGATTGTAGAGGCATTAATAATATTACTATTCGTTATCATCATCCTATTCCTAGGCTAGATGATATGCTTGATGAATTGAGTGGCTCTACAATATTCTCCAAAGTTGATTTGCATAGTGGATACCATCAAATTTGAATGAAATTGGGAGATGAATGGAAAAAAGCATTTAAAAACTAATTTTGGATTATATGAGTGGTTAGTCATGCCTTTTGGGTTAACTAATGCACCTAGTACTTTCATGAGGTTAATGAACGAAGTTTTACGTGCTTTCATTGGACGATTTGTGGTAGTTTACTTTGATGACATATTGATTTATAGCAAATCTTTGGAGGAACATTTGGAACATTTACGTGCTGTTTTTATTGCTCTACGTGATGCGCGTTTGTTTGGTAACCTTGGAAAGTGCACATTTTGCACCGACCAAGTATCTTTTCTTGGCTATGTTGTTACTCCACAGGGAATTGAAGTTGATAAAGCCAAGATTGAAGCTATTGAGAGTTGGCCGCAGCCCAAAATGGTCACACAAGTGAGGAGTTTCCTTGGCCTCGCTGGTTTCCATAGGCGTTTTGTGAGAGATTTCAGCACCATTGCTGCACCTCTCAACGAGCTTACAAAGAAGGATGTGCCTTTTGTTTGGGGTACCGCACAGGAAGAAGCCTTCACGGTGTTGAAGGATAAGTTGACACATGCTCCTTTACTCCAACTTCCTGATTTTAATAAGACTTTTGAGCTTGAATGTGATGCTAGTGGAATTGGATTAGTAGGTGTGTTATTACAAGATGGCAAACCTGTTGCATACTTTTCTGAAAAATTGAGTGGGCCTAGTCTGAACTATTCTACTTATGATAAAGAATTATATGCTCTAGTTCGGACCTTAGAAACATGGCAACATTATTTATGGCCAAAGGAATTTGTTATACATTCTGATCATGAATCTTTGAAACGCATTCAAAGTCAAGCAAAACTTAACCGTAGACATGCTCAATGGGTTGAATTCATTGAGACTTTCCCTTATGTCATTAAACACAAGAAGGGTAAAGAAAATGTTATTGCTGATGCATTGTCTCGTCATTATACTATGCTTTCACAACTTGACTTTAAAATATTTGGTTTGGAGACCATCAAAGATCAATATGTGCATGATGCTGAATTTAAAGATGTATTGCAGAATTGTAAGGAAGGAAGAACTTGGAACAAGTTCATTTTTAACGATGGATTTGTGTTTCGTGCTAACAAGCTATGCATTCCAGCTAGCTCCGTTCATCTTTTGTTGTTGCAGGAGGCGCATGGAGGAGGATTAATGGGACACTTTGGCGTCAAGAAGACGGAGGATATACTTGCTACACATTTGTTTTGGCGAAAGATGAGACGGGATGTTGAGCGTTTTGTTGCTCGCTGCACTACATGTCAAAAAGCTAAGTCACGACTCAATCCTCATGGTTTATATATGCCTTTGCCTGTACCTACTGTTCCTTGGGAGGATATATCTATGGACTTTGTTTTAGGTTTACCTCAAACAAAGAAGGGGAGGGATAGCATATTTGTTGTCATGGATAGGTTCTCGAAAATGGCACACTTTATACCATGTCATAAAAGCGATGATGCTGTTAATGTTGCTGATTTGTTGTTTCGTGAAATTATTCGCTTGCATGGTGTGCCAAAATGCTATTGTTTCAGATCATGATACTAAATTTCTTAGCCACTTTTGGAGATGTTTATGGGATAAGTTGGGGACTAAACTTTTGGAGATGTCTACTATGCTTAGGGCTGTTTTGAAGACTAACAAGAAAATGTGGGAAGAATGCTTGCCTCATATTGAATTTGCTTATAATCGTTCATTGGATTCTACTACTAAGATGTGTCCTTTTGAAATTGTGTATGGTTTCCTACCTCGTGCACTTATTGATTTGTTGCCTATTCCATTTTCGGTGAAGGTTAATTTTGATGCTAAAGAATGTGCTGAATTGATTTTAAAAATGCATGAGTTAACTAAGGAAAACATTGAGCGTATGAATGCTAAATATAAACTTGCTGGAGATAAGGGTAGAAAACATGATGTGTTTGCACCTAGAGGTCTTGTTTGGTTACATTTGCGTAAGGATAGTTTTCCTAATTTGCACAAATCAAACCTAATGCCACATGCTGATGGTCCTTTTAAGGTGTTAGAGAAAATAAATGATAATGCATATAAACCTGAGCTGCCTGCAGATTTTGGGGTTAGTCCCACTTTTAACATTGCAGATTTGAAGCCTTATTTGGGTGAGGACGATGAACTTTCGTCAAGGACGACTTCATTTCAAGAAGGGGAGGATGATGAGGACATCAATACCATTGTTACACCCACAGCCCCTACTGATATACATACTGGACCAATTACTAGAGCTCGCGCACACCAATTGAATTATCAGGTACTTTCGTTTCTTGGTAACGATTCTAATGTTCATGAGAATATGATGCTTCCTAAATTGGATACATTTGTTTTGCTTACAAATGAAGGGCCTAGCTTGGACAAGAAAGATGAACCTTGGAACAAGTTGAAGCATGGAGATGATGGCATGCGCAAGGGGATCCAGAACGGAGTTACAAGTGATGATTTCAGGACTTTGAAGCCACCATATGGAGTGCATGAAGCCTTGGACGAAATACACAAGATGCCACTTCATAAATTTCATCCAGAGGCTATTTTAGGTGTTGTGTCACCTTATTATTGGGCGAGGCCCACGTATTTTCGAAATACTTAAGTATATGCTGTTTTTAGAGTCCGTATGTGTGGGGAAACAAGAGTTAGGGTTGGTTTCGGACCCCTCCTCCAAGGGCCACAAAATCCCCCTCTCTTCCTCCATATATACAGCCCTTAGGGCGTCGTTTAAACTTTGGGTTTTGTTTAGATTAAAAGTTTGCCATAGTTGCAACTTCGTGTACTTCGTTTGTGTCCAACGACCAGACCAAGACGTCACAGAACCCCACCTTGATCAATAAAGCTTTCATCTTATATTCGCAATATCCAGATTGCAATCTCACTTTCTTGCTTGTTCTTTGTTTGCTCGCAGGAAACAGACCCTCATGGTCAGGTTGATCGTGCTCCGGCGTGGTCAATAACCCCTCGGAAGTTGGTTTAGCGATTGCTAAGGCGCGACGTCTCGCAGGTTCGTAGTCGGATCGTCAAGGTTGACTCCCAAAGAAACGATAGCCACCATCTCATCGCAACATTAGGACACCTTCGCCTATATCAAAAGGAACGGTGGTAAGGATAGTCCATGGGATCCCAAGTCATCTTTGCTCTCAAGAGCTCGTTTCGTCAACTCTTGGGATTGAGAGGTTGACGAGTATACGTGAGTACCTACACAAAACAAAGACAAAGGGAAAATTGTGTGTGTGTGGTATATGTACACATCATCCATCATGATGCGCACGTGCAAGTGTTGGTTAGCACAAAATAGCCAATGCTCAAATAAATGACATGCATGATATAGAAACATGTCATCCATCATGATAGGTTTGTTGTTATGTATAGCATAATGGAGACTCAAATTGTGTGACACATCACAAGAAATATGTAGAGCATATCGAATGCATATGGTGAAAACAACAATGATAATCATGCAATGTATGGAATGCATCAAAATCTCCTAATATGTATGAGGAAACTATGGGGGTCTCCTCATGAGCATTAATGGAAACATCACACGGAGAATATTGACAATATCCAAAACAATGCATATTTGAAACATTGTGATCATGGCATGGCATAGTAGATTAATTGCACAAATCATGTAGAGGAAGCATGGCAATATCATCACATGGAAAACAAAAGCCAATGACCATCATCTTGTTATCTATGCCATAAGTGCAAATGGGATTGATTTTAATGGGACATGCATCGTTACTATGTTGAGATTGAAATGATGCAATATAGGAGATCTCACTCATAGCATATGAGAAGTTCAAAGGATTGTCAAACATGATGTGACCAAAATAATTTTCACATGATATCATATGGAGCATAGCATCACAACTAGGCAAATCAACATGCTCGTCATCATATTCATCATAAATAGGTAAGTCATGACATGAAGAAGTTGCACTAGCATGAAGTATGTGAATTGGTGGATCAACATCATGCAAGCAATCATTGGTGAGATAGTCCACTAGTGGGACAAGAGAAACACCATCACTTATATTACCTTTAGAGCATCGCTCATGTGTTGTAGGTGAGGTGTCGAAGACCAAGACGTGGTCATCTTCATCTTGATGGCACCATGTGGGGGGTGCATCTTCTTCCACCATGGCCATTGTCGTCTCCATTGGAGGTCTGGACTCATCGAGGATAGGCATGTCATCATGTAGGAGACCTAGCACCAAAGAAGAAAACACACTAGGAGTAGAGGTTAAGTCATTAGAAATCAAAGTGGCCTCACATGTCGTCTCAACTACCTCACTCACTAACTGTTGTGGCTCACTCACTCCCTCTTGGATGCTCTCACTCAGATGGTTGGTGGAGTCACTCAAATGGCTCTCAACCTCACATAGGATGTGTGGCATGCTCTCATGTGTGGGGGTAGTGGTGGTCACTCTCATCCTCTCATAGGAAATGCAATCAATGTCACGTATGGTGGAGTCACTCATCTCACTCATGGGGTGGTGTCTCTCCTCACATGGCAATTGGGGCATCTCGTCACATGTCGGTGCCGGAGAGATGTTGGTGCAAATGTGTCCATGCTCAATCATGCCGTAGTCGTAACCGTGGATGAAGGCCGAAGATGGCACATCATCACTCTCCTCTAAGACCAAAGGTAAGGTCTCATGTGCGGTCTCGTAGCTTGACTCGGAGCATGAGTCCTGTCGTGGTTTTGTCACGGCAGATGTCCTTGTGAAATGACTTAGTCGTGGAGCCATCGCGATGGGTTAGCTCAAAGGGGTTAATACTAGTTCGGCCCCTTCGATGAAGGTAAAAGCCTACGTCTAGTTGTGTTGATATTGCTAGGGTTTCGATGACCAGGGAGCAAATGCGTTTTGCCTGGCTCTCGAGTTGTTGTGTGTTGTCCCTAAACCGTTGCCGGGTCGTCCCATTATATACACAGGTTGATGCCCATCGGTTTAAAGAGTCCCAAGGCCGGATCATAAACGTGTCCGGCTCGGTCTCTATCCTTCCTATCTTACAATACAAGTTACATGAGAAAGTCGGTTTATATCTATAGGCCTTAACCCGCCTTTGGGCCTAGGGCCTTTGTAAAGCACCACTATCCTTACGTCTTCATGGGATTCTAATCTTCATAGAGTTAACCCGGCTACTCCTGGCCGGTTTGCGTCCAATAATAATATCCCCAACATTAGGCCCCAGATTGGTTTGAACTTGTTCATGTCAATCTTCCATACTTGGATAAATTCCTCCTTTGCATTTTCACCTTGATCTTGTAAACCGCCGTGACGTCATACTCTAGGATCATGATAAATCGCCATGACGTCACTTTGTTATTAAAAATGATAAATCTCACCTTCAGTTAATGAACTTCCGACAATCGAGGCGACCGCTCTGTTAAGTATTCAATATCCAGGCTCCTCGATTCTTGCACTTGTCACCTCTCCACTTACCTTATAAATAGGACCAAGGGTCATCCTCTTTCCCCCTTCATCTCTTTGCTTCTTCTTCCTCCTCGCGACGCCCCTGCACCCGAGCGCCGCCGCCGTCGTCAAACTCCGCCTCTGCATCTCCGTTGGCTGCTACATCAACCTGGTTGCATCAGAAAGACGCGGCGCATCTCCGCTACCGCAACCGTTGCTGTAAGCCTCTCCTCTTTCGTCTGTAGATCCGTTAGGGTTCATGTGGGTTCATGTTGCTCTCCTCGTGTTCTTTGTCAACCCATAGATAGTAGAACTTGATCTTGATGTGTTTCGCATAGTAGCTATGAAACTTCTTACCTCAGCCATTAGATCCAAACCTTAAATACATCGTAACTTGATCTGAACCTTTTGTGAACTGCTCCGGGACCAAACTTTTAAGTCTCAATATTTTCCCTTTTCCTGACTTACGGTAGATCCAAAATTTCAATACTATCTTGTGAAACCTGTTTTATCTTGCTTAGTCGTTCTTGCCTTAGATCTGTACCTTCTTTATCATATAGGCGGTTTACTCTTGTAGAGAGCAATCTATTATATTCCATTAGTCCCCTTGTAAACCGGCAATCCTTTTATCTCCATTGTCATACTCCGGTTCAATAATATGTATATATCCCTGTTTCCGCTTACTGCTTTGGCATTCATAATTGTATCAGCCTCCGGTTTACCAATTTCACATACTTGGATTCCTTTGTCCTATTGTACCTTATGCATCACCATGAATGAATTGTAAACCGGCATTTCTTTCCAGCTTTTCATTTGCAATGGCCAAGTAGTTTTATTCCTGCAACTGGGCTCCCTCCCGGGTTACAGAGGAGCAACTGAATGGAATGGTCAAGATCGGTACCTTACCAAAGAAGAATGAGATCCGGTGGCGAGTTCCTGGGCCGGAAAATCCTCCTAACCCTAAGCAGGGTGAGGTAGTGGTGCTTGTTGATCACATAGGTCGTGGTTTTAAACCGCCCAGATCAAAGTTTTTCCGAGATGTGCTTGCCAGCTTTCAACTCCACCCTCAAGATATTGGACCCAACTCGGTATCCAATATATGCAACTTTCAAGTATTCTGTGAAGTGTATCTACAAGAAGAACCAACTATCGAGCTGTTCCGGGATTTCTTCCATCTGAACCGGCGCACTGAATTTGTAGACGGACCCAACACTGAACTTGGGTGCGTATCCATTCAGAAAAGAAAAGAGGTTGAATTTCCTCATGCCAAGCTGCACAGTCACCCCAAAGAGTGGAATCAAACTTGGTTCTACTGTAGAGATACCTCCCCTGATGCCCACCGGCTTGCCAATACTCATCCACTTCCACAACGACTAAGTGCCCAGGAACGGGCCCCATACGCACCTCAACTCGCCAAAATGAGAGCCTTCTTGGCCAACGGTTTAACAGGTGTAGACTTAGTCCATTGCTGGATATCCTGGAGTATCATGCCATTAAGTCGCCGCTCCGGTTTAATGTGCAAGTATACTGGTGAAGTAGAAGACTCCCAACGTCATATCAATATTCAACTAACAGATGAAGAAGTCACTGAGTCTGTCAAGAAAATATTGAACGAATATGAAGCTGTCTGTCGCCAAACCAGATTAAACCCCTTTTACATGCAAAACGAACTGCCTGTTGTAAGTATTGTTATTCTGCTTTACACTTGATATGTTTAGCCTGTACAATCCTTGAATACCCTTTGCTTATTTTTAAACAGGGTGATGATCCGTTCTGGAAGAAGAAACCTCAAGAAAAAGCGGCAAAGCCTTCCCGTCCTAAAACAAAAGCCGTCAAGAAAACCACAAAGAGGAAGGCATCTGAACGCATCAGTTCAGAGTTGGATGATGACCCGGACGAACCAGAAGTTGAGGTAGAACTTGGTTCACTTTTCATGCATCTCATTGACAATGGTACTTATCAGGAGGACGTTGAGGGCAGCCAAGATGACGATGTAGAGGTAATTATCCTTTCCTCCAGTTCAGACTCTCTGCCAACACAAAAAATCCGTCAAGCGGTCCGGAAAGTAAGCTTTTCTCACCCTCTTGCTCACTTGGATCCAACATTTATTTTGAAGAAACGGCAGCACATTGCTCGCCGCACAACCCGGCACGGCGGTCAAAAGGTCACTTCGACCGGTTTACCAGACACCCCGGTTCAAAAACGCTGATCTGAGGTCTCACCCACTTCTGACACTTCTTATCCCAAGGCAGGCTATTTCCGACAACCTCTTAATCCGTTCGATTCGAATTATCAGGTGACACCTCCTTCATCCTCTGGCGAGTCAACAACGACCCAACTCCCTCCTCTCAAAATCGTAGCTGAGTAAGTACTTCACCCCCTTCTTTTGATGTTTCATACTTTATATGCTATGCTAACCTTTGCATCTTGTTCTGTTTAGAGCCAAAGCCAGACCCAGTAAAAAGGCTCGGGTGAATAATCCATCCGAAGACCAGGTGCTTACCGAACTGGAGCAAACTGCTGAACCGGAGGGTCCGAACACTATGGCCACATTTGATGAACCACCCCCTCAAGATCATAATACTGATGAACAAGTAGAAGTTGATACTGCTGTGCCAGATGATGAACCGGCAAATCCAATTCGGACTGATGACAGACCTTCTAGTCCAGTGAAAATTACTGACACTCCATCAACTCTAGAAAAGGCTGCCGGAGACAAACAAGGCGAGGTTATCATTACTAGTATTGGTCACACCTCTCCTGGCCATCCTGTTATTTTGCCAAAACATAGTGCCAAGGAAGAGCGTGCTGCTATGGAGAAAGGCAAATGGAGCACCGATTTATCTAGCTATGCCCATATTAGTGCTCAAGAGCTCCACTCTGGTTTCCTAAACCGTCTGCACTCAAACCGTGATTATGAAGCCGGTTTGGTAAATCTAATGAAGGAGCGCTATGAGGTATTTTCATCACTTTTCCTTTCGTAAATCCAATTTGTAAATACCAACTCAAGTAGCCCCCAAGGGCCGGTTTATCTTTCCAAGGTAAACCGGGTCTTGAATCAATGTTTCAACTTTGAACAGATATACATTAGCCCCCAAGTATCAAAGATAATGCTTGCATTGTACTTGAGACTTGCAAAAAATATTTTGATGATAGAGCAAATAGGCATTAGCCCCCAAGTACAAAGTGCATAACTTGTTATACGCTTGGTACTTCATAGCCCATTGGTGATATATCTTGCCTTTGTAGGCCAAGCTGAGTAAGAAGGATGCTCAAACCGCTGACCTTCAGGAGAATGTTAAATCTCAGCAAGCAGAGGCTTCCAAGGCCAAGGAAGAGCTGACAAATGCCTTAGCAGCCATGGAGAAGCTGAAAGAAACCTTTAATAAAGAGCGTGCAAACCGGGAGACAGAGAAGGCCGGTTTAACAAAGAAGGCCGAAGACGTAGAAGCAGCCCTGAAGCCGGTGGTTGAAGGACTGACTGGCTTAAAGCGGTAGATTAATGCTATGATTTCTGTTGTGTTTGGTTAGTACCCTCTCATGAAGTTTTTCTAATTCATAATATCTTATGAATGACCAGTTTACTGATGTTTTACCATGACAGGGACCCGCATTACTCATCTGGGCTCCGACATGCGGATGAAACTTAAAGCGGCCTATACTTTGATAGAACAGTTGTATTCTGGATCCCAACGAGTGATTTGCACGGTAGCTTATAACAAGCCTCCTCCAACGCTGATAAAAGAAACCATCGAAAAACTGGCCATGCTGCCTACCCGGTTGGATGAACTGAAGAGATCAGCCGCAAGGTCCGGTGCACTGACCGCACTAATCCGGGCTAAGGCGTGGATTCCAGATCTTGAATCAGCAGATATCGTCAAAGGCTACCCTGGTGTGAAGGAAGACGGTACATATTTCAATAATGACGATCTCCGAAGGCTGACAAAGGAGATGCGGCCTATAGCAAGCAAATTGGCGGATGACACAGATCTATCTCATTTCCAACCGGTTTACGATTTTGAGGGGAAAGACAGCCCGCGCTGATTCATAATGTAGAAGATCTTGTGCCGCCAATCCGTAAGCATACTTACGCTCTTGACATTGACCCTTCCAACCTTATTCATGAAGAAGATGTTTTTCAAGCCTTAACTGGAATCGATTGGTCAACAATTGATTTCCAGTGACTGGGTAGGGATGAGGAGAATGCGACCGCTCAAGATGACCCTCAATCTTCAAGCCGTCTAGAGGAGGAATCATAAACCGGAGGCTGGTTTATCAGTTGCAATCTGCCGCTCTTATTAAAACAATTGTTCAATTTGGGCTGTTTAAAGCGCCTTGTAATAGGATAGTGTGAACACTTTATCTGTCATGCCATCGAGCATGTCTGCCTCGCTTGATACTAAGAACTTCCCATGCCTTTGGGATTTATATGCATAGTCCATTATGGATTTTATTTAACTTGATCCTGCAGATAAGAATTTAAAAGTGTCCTAGTGGTTTACCACTGGACGGGTCATGATGCCCAAAATATATCCATAACTTGGATGGATAACCAAGATTGTAATAATCAGATATAAAATAGATGATACCTGTGATATATCTTGTTGGCTATCAATCCATTGGTATAGTAAGGGTGAAAACACCAATCTGGAGTATTGATGACTTCTTTCCTTCTTGCCGGTTATGATAACCACCGGTTTGTTCATATAATGCTGGTGACATCTAGTCAAAACCAGACCGGAGCAACTTACTGCCAGTTTAGAACTGATCATGTACTGACAACTGAGCGTTGAAAGCCACGCTGGGTTGTAATAAACACCGGTTTATCAGAAAATATTCATAAATCCCTTATCAAAAGATGTTTTAACACAGAAAATCTAAAAGAAATATGAAAGGCTTTTCATGGGCTGCCAGGCCCTAAATCGAGGCTTTTCATGGGATGCCAGGCCACTGAGCTAAACCATTTTGCAAAGCCTTTTAAGATGGACCTCAATCTTTAACCAATCACCGTTTTAACTTTGACAAGTTCAGGGTCTATGAGATTGACTTGTCAAATGTTCGATGGGTCATACTAGGTTTACATGGACGGAGTGGCTTACTTAAAAAGGCAGGATAACCCGGGGTTTTAGGTGAATACACCTGGCGTCCAAGCCTGGCTTGATAGCCTATTACAAGGGTGCAAGATCGTTGTTCTTTGAGAAGCAAGGAGCCCCCAGGTAATATTTGAGCTATGCTCAGTGGTTACCTATGTTTGAGTTGTGCTTTATGCAATAGATTGTCTTTGGTTCCACATAATTTCCTTTTTGCTTTAAGCCAATCAAAAGGTGTAGCTATGGTGTAAATACAACCAAGCCCCCTAGTGATTTCCCTTTTTGGTTTTAAACCGATCAAGAGGTGTAGCTATGGTTTGGATACGACCAAGCCCCCTAGTGATTTCCTTCATATCTATGTGGCTTTATAGGCTGGGTTAATAGAACTCCACTTTGTAAGTAGAAGCCCCCATGGAACCACACATGATGTAAAAAGAACAGAGACCCCGCTTTAGCTGAGGCTCCGGTTTATTATATAATATATACATTGTCATAAGTATGTACATAAGAAGAGCCTATGGCTCAAATATAGTAAGGTCGAGGAAGAGCTATGTTCCATGGCCGTTGGGTCTCCTCCTCTGATTTGCGTGAGTCTTTGTGCTCTCGAACGTCGATAAGGTAGTATGACCCGTTGTGCAAGTTTTTGCTGACCACAAAAGGTCCTTCCCAAGGTGGGGATAACTTGTGCATATCAGTCTGATCCTAGATGAGCTGGAGCACCAGATCGCCTTCTTGAAAAGTTCTGGTCTTAACCCGGTGGCTATGATAACGTCGGAGATCTTGCTGATAAATCGCCAAACGTGCTGCTGCTAAATCACGCTCCTCATCTAACAGATCCAGTGAGTCCTGACGTGCTTTCTCATTCTCAGCTTCAATGTAAGCCGCCACCCGGGGCGAGTCATGACGGATGTCACTAGGAAGAACCGCCTCTGCTCCATAAACCATGAAGAAAGGCGTGTAACCCGTCGATCGGTTTGGTGTGGTGTTGATACTCCATAACAAAGAAGGTAACTCCTCCACCCAACAACCCGGCGTCTGCTTTAAAGGAACCATAAGATGGGGTTTGATACCTCTCAAAATTTCTTGATTTGCCCTCTCTGCTTGACCATTAGACAGAGGGTGAGCCACTGACGCTACATCAAGCGGGATGTGCTCACGTTAACAAAATTTCTCCATATCACCTTTGGACAGATTAGTACCATTATCAGTTATAATGCTGTGTGGAAAACCAAACCGGAATATCACCTTTTTGATGAATTGAACCGCCCTGGCTGCATCACATTTACTGACTGGCTCTGCCTCTACCCACTTGGTAAACTTGTCAACCGCCACCAATATGTGGGTATTTTTGTCCTTGGATCTCTTAAAGGGTCCAACCATATCGAGCCCCCAAGTTGCAAACGGCCAAGTGATTGGAATCATTCTCAACTCCTGAGCCGGAACATGGGCGCGGCGTGCAAACTTCTGACAACCGTCACACCTCTTTACTAAATCCACAGAATCAGCATGAGCCGTCAACCAATAGAAACCGTGACGAAAAGCCTTAGCCACCAAGGATTTTGAACCGGCGTGGTGACCACAATCCCCTTCATGGATTTCTCGCAAAATCTCACAACCCTCTTGAGGAGACACACAACACTAAATTGCTCCTGTGACGCTGTAACGATGTAACTCCCCATTGATAATGGTCATTGACTTGGATCGCCGGATTATCTGCCACGCCAAGGTTTCATCCTCCGGTAACTCACGTCGGTTCATGTAAGCCAGGTACGGGACTGTCCAATCCGGTATAACATGCAAAGCCGCCACCCACTGGGCCTCCGGGTCAGGCATAGCCAACTCCTCCTCTGTTGGTATCTTGACCGACGGATTATGTAGTACATCGAGGAAGACATTAGGTGGGACCGGTTTATGCTGAGAGCCTAGACAACTTAAAGCGTCCCCCGCTTCATTCTTTCGCCGGTCTATATGGTCAACTTGACAACCTTTGAAATGACCAGCCACTATGTCCACCCCCCGTCGATATGCAGCCATGAGTAGATCCTTAGAATCCCAAGTGCCAGATACCTGCTGAGCCACCAGGTCCGAATCACCGAAGCACTTAACCCGACTTAAGTTCATCTCCTTAGCCATCCGTAGACCATGGAGTAAGGCCTCACACTCAGCTGCATTGTTAGTGCAAGGGAACATTAAGCGGAGAACATAAAAAAATTTGTCACCTCGTGGGGGAGTTAAAATGACTCCAGCCCCGAGCCCTCCAATTGCCTGGACCCATCACAGTGAATAGTCCAATAAGTGTTGTCTGGTTTTTCCTCTGGTGCCTGCAACCCTGTCCAATCATTGATGAAGTCCACAAGTGCTTGAGATTTGATCGCTATGCGAGGTGTATATTTGAGCCCGTGAGGTCCAAGCTCAATAGCCCACTTGCCAATTCGACCAGTCGCCTCTCTGTTTTGGATGATGTCTTCCAGAGGGGCTGAACTAACCACTGTGATAGGATGACCTTGAAAATAATGTTTGAGCTTCCGGCTTGCCATAAAAACCCATACACCAGCTTCTGCCAATGCGGACACCTCTGCTTTGATTCCATAAGCACCTCACTGATATAATAAATCGGCCATTGAACCGGATACTCCTTTCCAGCGTCCTTGCGCTCCACAATAATGGCCGCGCTAACAGCCCGGGCATTAGCAGCCACATATTGCAATAAGAGCTCTTTATCGTCCGGAGCCGCAAGGACTGGCGGTTCAACTAACTGTCTCTTCAAATCCTCAAACGCTTTATCAGCCGCATCGCTCCAGACAAAGTCACCCGTTTTCTTCAACATCTGATATAAAGGGATAACCTTCTCCCCAAGACGACTGATAAACTGGCACAAAGCCGCAATCCGGCCTGCCAGACGATGAACGTCATTGATACATGCCGGTTTAGCCAAAGAGGTGATAGTTGTGATCTTCTCCAAATTAGCCTCAATGCCCCTGTTAGACACCAAAAATCCCAAGAGCTTGCCTGCCGAAACACCAAATACACATTTGCCCGGATTAAGCATCATCCTATAAACCCGGAGATTGTCAAAAGTTTCTCTCAAGTCATCTATCAATGTTTCCTCCTTCCTGGACTTCACCATAATATCATCCACATATGCATGAACATTACGCCCAATCTGCTTATGAAGACAATTCTGAACACAACGCTGATAAGTCGCCTAGGCACTCTTGAGCCCAAAGGGCATAGAAACATAGCAGAAGGCTCCAAAGGGAGTTATAAAAGCTGTCTTCTCCTGGTCCTTAATTGCCATTTTGATCTGATGATAACCAGAATAAGCATCCAGAAAACACAAATGGTCACAACCTACCGTAGCATCAATAATCTGATCAATACGAGGGAGGGCAAAGGGATCAGATGGATAGGCCTTGTTTAAGTCTGTGTAGTCCACACACATACGCCAAGTGCCGTTTTTCTTAAGAACCAGCACCAGATTAGCCAGCCACTCCGGGTAAAAGACCTCCACGATAAACCCTACGGCCAACAGCCGAGCTACCTCCTCACCAATAGCCTTATGCCTTTCTTCGTTGAAGCGGCAGAGAAACTGCCTGACCGGTTTAAACTTAGGATCTATATTAAGTGTGTGCTCAGCGAGTTCCCTCGGTACACCTGGCATGTTAGAAGGCTTCCATGCAAAGATGTCCCGGTTCTCACGGATGAACTCGATGAGCGCGCTTTCCTATTTGGGATCCAGGTTAGCACTGATGCTGAATTGCTTGGATGAATCGCCAGGAACAAAATCAACCATCTTAGTGTCTGTAGCCGATTTAAACTTTAGTGCCGGATCATGCTCTGTAGTTGGCTTCTTCAGAGATGTCATATTTGCCGGATCAACATTGTCCTTATAAAACTTTAGCTCCTCTGTGGCACAAACCGATTCAGCATAAACCGCGTCACCCTCTTCACACTCCAAAGCGATCTTCCTGCTCCCATGTACTGTGATGGTCCCCTTATAACCCGGCATCTTAAGCTGTAGATACACATAGCACGGCCTCTCCATGAACTTGGCATAAGCCGGTCGTCCGAACAGGGCATGATATGGACTTTTGATTTTCACCACCTCAAAAGTCAACGTTTCTGACCTTGAATCATGATCATATCCAAAAGACACCTCTAGGGCTATCTTGCCTACTGGATACGCCGATTTACCAGGCACCACACCATGAAAAATGGTGTTCGACAATTTAAGATTCTTATCTGTCAATCCCATATGGCGGAAGGTATCATAGTAAAGGATATTGATACTACTTCCCCCATCCATAAGCACCTTGGTGAACTTATACCCCCCAAATTGAGGTGCCACCACTAAGGCCAGATGACCCGGATTATCAACCTGGGGTAGGTGATCCTCTCGACTCCATAAAATTGGTTGTTCAGACCAGCGCAAATACTGAGGCACTGTCGGTTCAACAGAGTTCATGGCCCTTTTGTGAAGCTTCTGATCATGCTTACACAAGCTAGTAGTGAAGACATGATACTGCCCACTATTCAACTGTTTTGGATTGCTCTGATAACCCGACTGCTGTTGCTACTGATTCCCCTGATGGTTATAACCTCCCTGATTGCCCTAATTACCTTGATTGCGATGTTTGGTCTGATGGCCTTGGAAACCTGAACCGGAGCTGCCGCCTCCATAACCCGGCCCATGAAAATCACCTCCTGAACCGCCGGGTGGGCCATTGTCGTATTGAAACATATTGGAATTTTTGAACTCTCGCATGATGAAGCAATCCTTCCAAAGATGCGAAGCTGGCTTCTCCTTCGATCCATGCTTTTGACAAGGTTGATTTAATAGGCGCTCCAGATTGGGGCCTGATCCTCCCACCGTTATCCTGAGCATTGATGTTAGCCACAAAGTCCAAACTATTGCCTGCCTTGCGCTTACCATTATTCCCATGACCTACCGGATTGTGCTGCTGCCCCTTGTTATTACCGTTCTTTTTCCCCTTCCCCGTTTTGTCATCCTCTGACTCAGGGTCTTTGGTACTATCTGAATCGGCATATTTCACCAAAGCAGCCATAAGGGTTGACATGTCATTGTAGTGGCATTTGAGCCTCCCTAACTTCAGTTTTAATGGCATAAACCGGCAATTGCCCTCCAATGTCAAAACTGCTATATCCATGTTGATGCGATCCGACGAATGCAGAATAGCTGAGACTCGCTTCACCCAATGGGTTGCAGACTGCCCATCCTCTTGAACACAAGCGGCCAGGTCCACAATCGACATAGGATGCTTACAGGTATCTTTAAAATTCTCGACATACCGGTGTTTTAACTCAACCCATGACCCGACGGAGTTAGTCGGTAAGCTCTTTAACCAAGTACGGGTTGTCCCCTCCAACATCATGGTGAAGTACTTAGCACACACTGCTTCATCCCCATCCAGCATCTCCATCGCCATCTCATAACTCTCAACCCATGACTCAGGGGGTAGATTGGCAGTGTAATTGGGCACCTTACGAGGGCCTTTAAAATCCTTGGGAAGCCGTACGTTACGCAGAGCGGGGGTGAGACACGGCACCCCTAAAGAACTGAAGACCACGCCTGGATCCACTGAAGCGGTAGGACGAACCAGAGTAAGCTGACGAGCCGCATGCTGTGCTGCTAACTCGGCTTCTCGACGTGCACGACCATGATCCACCACATCCTGCGCTTTAGCACCACCACCTGCCGGGTTATGCCCTCACGGCGAGTTACGGTGACGTGCACTGCTTGACACAGCCGGTTCATCCTCAACGTGCCTGCTATAGCTCCGACTCGGACAGGGGGTGGAATGAATCCTCTCGCGACTATGCGAATAAGCCTGCTGCTGGTTTAAAACTGTTTGAAGGAGCTCTCTGGCCCGTTGTGTCTCAATCACCACTGGTGACTCGCCATCAGTTGGGAGGGCTGCCAATCGTGAAGTGGCGTCCACAATGTTATCCAACGAGTTGGAGTAATGCCCCGGGGGCATCGGAACATACTGTGGCACAATGTTGTTCTGACGAGGCGGGTTCATCGCACGGGGCTGAACCGTCGCTCCTGTTACCGGTGCCTCGGTCCGGTTCACCACCAGCTAGTTACTAGTTCCTGCTCCTGGCGTGTTGAAGAGATTTCTTGGTTCATAGCCCGGCGGGAGGTGCGACCGATATCTCCTCCTCATGAAATCGTCTAAGGCACTCTGATCCAGCCTAAGCCGATAGGCCCGAGCTCCCATCTCGGCCCGTTCTGTAGCCATCCTGGCATTCTCTCCTGCCAGGTCCGCTTTAGCCTGAGTTATCTGATCTTTCACCTTTGCAATCTCCACATTGTGCTGATCTCGGGTTGCCGCATCCACTTCTGCTGCCAGCAATGTTGCTAAGGCGTCAAACAAATCAGACAGAACTTGAGCCGGAGGTGGCGCAGAGCCCCCTGCTCCTGCTGGCGTTGCTGTTGCTGAACCGGAGAGCATTGCCACGGCGGTAGAAGAGTGTTGTGCTGGTTGTGTACCGGCCATGAAGGCTTCGACCCGGCTTGGCAGATCGAGGGGGTCCGGAATACTGTTGCCATCGGAACCTCCACTAATCCGGCCATCCTGTAGCTGATACAGTGATTCGGTCTCTCTAGTTGAAGACTCGTCATCAGAATAGACAACGATTTCCCCTCATACGCCGGTCCCTCCTCGTATTCCGCTCCACGGATGACTCCCACAAAAACATGCCTTGCTGCGAGCTGAACCCGAGCAGGGCTTGCACGCTGAGCCGTCTCGATGATGTCGGTGCAGGTGTCCGACTCAGGGCCCGGTTCGCCGATCTTGCCGATGAAGACGTGAATCCCGCCAAAGGGGACCTGGTACCCATATTCAATTGAACCAGCCTCGGGACCCATCCTGCATCGCCGATGTAGAGCCTGCCGCGACGACTTTTAGTCATCCGGCCCACAGCGTATCCCTTGAGTCCTTTGAAGCTGCCCTTCAAGACCTCGAAACCATCATGCGATAGCCCCACGGTGGGCGCCAACTGTCATGGTTTTGTCACGGTAGATGTCCTCCTAAAAGGACTTAGTCGTGGAGCCATCATGATGGGTTAGCTCAAAGGGGTTAAACCGGACAAGGGACACGAGGGTTTTTATACTAGTTCAGCCCCTTCGATGAAGGTAAAAGCCTAGATCTAGTTGTGTTGATATTGCTAGGGTCTCGATGACTAGGGAGCAAATCCGCTTTGTTTGGCTCTTGAGTTGTTGTGTGTTGTCCCTAAACCGCTGCCGGGTCGTCCCTTTATATACACATGTTGACGCACGCCGGTTTACAGAGTCCTGAGGCCGGATCATAAATGTGTCCGGCTCAGTCTCTATCCTTCCTATCTTACAATACAAGTTACATGAGAAAGTCGATTACATCTACATGCCTTAACCCGCCTTTGGGCCTAGGGCCTTTGTAAAGCGCCACTATTCTTACGTCTTCATGGGCTTCCAATCTTCATAGAGTTAACCCGGCTACTCCTGGCCGGTTTGCGTCCAATAATAATATCCCCAAAAAGTCCAATATGGGCGCCATCTTCATGTTGATGAAGAGGTCCGTGTTCGTCGCCGTGGTCGAAGGGGATGGCCCTTGCTCGACCGTCTTGTCGCCGTCTTGTTGTAGGAGGCCCATATGATGTGGCACCTCGTAGCTCGTTTCCATGACCGAAGGGAATTTCCCATGCTCCGCCATCTTCCTTGAGGTTCTTCCGAAGATGGAAGTGTCGCCCTGTCACATCCCTGGTCCTGTTATGCACTAGGCTAGACCTCATGTGAGCATCATGTTTTAATTCAAATGAAATTTGAATTGAGGAATTTTCAAAGCCTCAGAAACCTTCTAAAAATGATCAACATTAAAATCTCCTCAAAGAAGTCCAAGAAAATGTTCCTCTTAGTCTCTGAAAACATTGCAAAGAGGTAAAACTCAAAACAATATTTTTGGTATCTCAGAGTTAATTATTTTGGGCCTTTGAATTAAATAAATAGCTATTTGCATTGGATATATATTTGATATATAAATAATATATGTCCAATAATTACTGGAACATTTTATGTGGTTTGGTATATTTTAACTCTAGCCACATAACTATTTTCAGGATTTTATAAAATGGTTTAGTATTTTACTAAACTAAAACAACACAGAACAAAATAGATAAATAAAAACAGAAATAGAAAGAGAGAGAAGGACTACCTGGCGCTCACCTGGTAGCCCACCTGGCCCAGCAGCACGGCCCAGCCCATCTCCACTTCCCCCCCTGTCGCCTTCCTCCTCGCGCCAGTAGGCACAGGCGCACGGCCGACGCACGCCGGCGCACGCCCCGACCACCTCCTGCTTGCCGCTCCACCTCGACACCCCGGACGCCTCCATGCGTGCCACGCCACCCCCCTGGAACTCCCTCACCCTCCCGAACTCTCCCCCCTCCTCTGCTTCCTCTCTCCCTCACTCGCCCGAACGGAGCCGCCGCCGCCGACGAGCTCCCTCGCGGCCACCGCCACCCCCTAGCCTCGCCGATGCGCTCAAAG
>NC_041392.1:344619137-344773088 GCF_002162155.2 Triticum dicoccoides
GAGCCTGGGCATTCCGTAGATGCCCTCCGCCGGCCATTTGGTCGCCGGAGCAAGAAACCCGAAGGCCTCCGCCGCCTCGGCCTCGCCGGCGACTCAACGCCGGCGGGATTGAGTCGTTTGACCAGGGGTTTGACCTCCCCTGGGTCTATGACAGGTGGGCCCCCGCCATCAGGTGATTAGTTTAAGCTAATCACCACCTAATCTAACCCCCTGACACTGACATGTGGGCCCTAGTGCCCCTAATCTTTAATTAAACTAAACTAACCCCCCCTGTCTAACCTGTGTCACTGACGTGTGGCCCCCACACGTCAGGTTTGACTCTGGGCGACCCAGTTGACCTGCTGACCTCAGCCTTACGCCATGCTGACGCAATATTCCTTTTCTGGAATTTAGTTCATTTTATAAATATTCAGGAAATTCCAGAAATTTGAAAAAACTTCAATAAATCATAGAAAATTAACCGTAACTCCAAATGAAATAAATTATATATGAAAAATGATCAGAAAAATCCAATCTATCCATCTGTACCATTTTCATGCATGTTAGAACAACTTATACCTGCTGATCAGGTCAAATCAATTAAATGGCATTCGAATAATCACATATGGACTTTGAATTTGAATCTTGGATTCAAACCAACTTCATTTAACTTTGTTGCTAGCTGCATTAGCTCAAAACACCAGCATGTTGCCATGTCATAGCATGCATCATATTGTGCACTGCATTGATCGTGTTTCTTCTGTGTTTGTCGGTGTTGTTCCCCCTCGGTAGACGCTGTACCGATGATGTGATCGTTGACACTGATGAAGACTCAATGCTATCTTCAGAAGTGCCAGGCAAGCAAAACCCCCTTGTTCATTCCGATACAATCCCACTCTCTCGCTCCTGCTCTCTTTTACTGCATTAGGACAACAACGATTCAACTATTACTTACTGCGGTAGCTGAACCCCTTTATCCTCTGCATGACCTGTCATTCCACAGTAAATAGTTGAAACCCACTAGCATGAGTAGGAGTTGTTTGAGCCCTGATGTGCCTACTCATTCATGCTTGTTCGTCATGCCTGCTACTGCTTAGAGTTGAGTCAGGTCTGATTTATCAGGGATGAATCAGAGGTGTGTGAACATGTCCTACTGTGCGTGAGCTAAGTGTGTGAACACGATTTGGTAAAGGTAGCGGTGAGAGGCCATGTAGGAGTACATTGTGGATTGTCTCATTGCATCCGTCCTCAGGAACTGAGTTCTGTGTTTGTGATCCATGATTCAGCTACTACCACGCATTGGGCCCGAAACCAATGGACCCTCTCGGCTTCTTAATCACCCTTGTCCTCTGTCCAGGAGTTGCAAGTAGTTTCTGGTGTTTGTAGTATGCTGGAGGCCGTGCGCAGCGCTGACCGTAGGGGTGGGCTGTGATGCGGTAGGCACGTGGCCGGGTATACCGGGCGCCCGTTTGGTGTCTCGGAACCCTGTTCACATCGTTTGGGGCTGTGAGCGAAACCCCGGCCGGATCTCCCCATGGATGGAACCCGAATAGGCGATAAACCTGGACTAGAGACTTGAGTGTTTAGGCAGGCCGTGGCCGCCACCCACGTTGGGCTTCCGCTTGAAGGTTGCCGAGTACATGTCGTGTAAACGACGGTAAGTGGTGAGAGCGTGTGTGAAGAGGTACACCCCTGCAGGGTTAACATTATCTATTCGAATAGCCGTGTCCGCGGAAAAGGACTTCTGGGTTGCTTATATCAGTTCCTAGACAAGTGAAAGTGGATACCCTAAAATACGAAAGATAAGCGTGAGTGCTATGGATGGCGTTCTCGTAGGGAGACGGGAGCGGATCCATAGTGGTGTATTGATATGGTGAATATGTGGACTCGTGTGCGCCACCTCAAAAGAGTTACTTGCAGTCGTAGTTCAGGATAGCCACCGAGTCAAAGCTGGCTTGCTGCAGTTAAACCCCACCATCCCCTTTGTTGATAATGATGCATATGTAGATAGTTCTGATGTAAGTCTTGCTGGGTACATTTGTACTCACATTTGCCTATTTATGTTTTTGCAGAGGGACTTCGGTCTCGCTAGTAGTTCCGCGTGGACTTCGACGTTTAGCTTGTTACCTCAGCTACGATCTTGTGCCCTCGGCAGGATCTGGTAGATAGTCAGGCTTCTCAGCCTTTTTCTTTTATAGATGTCTGTACTCACACATGATAGCTTCCGCTTGTGCTTTGATTTGTATGCTCTGAATGTTGGGTCGTGAGACCCCTGTTTGTAATATCTCGCTCCTCGGAGCCTATTGAATAAATACTTGAGTTATAGAGTCATGTTGTGATGCCATGTTGTATTTGCACATATCGAGCATATTGTGTGTATGTTATTGAAATGCTTGGTATGTGTGGGATCTGACTATCTAGTTGTTTATTCTTAGTAGCCTCTCTTACCGGGAAATGTCTCCTAGTGTTTCCACTGAGCCATGGTAGCTTGCTACTGCTCCGGAACACTTAGGCTGGCCGGCATGTGTCCTTCTTCGTTCCTGTGTCTGTCCCTTCGGGGAAATGTCACGCGATGAATACCAGAGTCCTGTTAGCCCGCTACAGCCCGGTTCACCAGAGTCCTGCTAGCCCAGTGCTACAGCCTGGATTCACTTGCTGATGACCGACACGTTCGATGCTGGGTCATGGATGCCTGTCCCTGTAAGTTTGTGCCACTTTGGGTTTACGACTAGCCATGTCAGCCCGGGCTCCTTATCATATGGATGCTAGCGACACTATCATATACGTGTGCCAAAAGGCGCAAACGGTCCCGGGCAAAGGTAAGGCGACACCTGTGGGAATACCGTGCGTGAGGCCGCAAAGTGATATGAGGTGTTACATGCTAGGTCGATGTGGCATTGAGTCAGGGTCCTGACAGCGTTGGTATCAGAGCTTGGCTGCCTGTAGGATTACCAAGCCAAACTGGTCGAAGTTGAGTCTAGAAATTCTTTAGTTATATGAGGGAATTGATTGTGGGATGGAACGTAAGGCTCTTTTTACTCCTTATACCTCATGGCCTTCTAATCTGAGTCATCATCTTCTCTTCTACGGGGATTAAGAACTAGGCTATCTCTTCTTTCTATTAGGATCACGTATTTCTAATCCGTAGACTTATAAGATTGTTGGTTTAAGCCTCAGTTCAGTTTCTACCTCTGTATGTTAATTATTGATCTCGAGACCTTGATATTGTGCTTCTGAGTGGTTATGCCACCATTTTTGTGAATGTCTCAAATCTTTTCTGAGCATTTACAGCCGTTATGCTGTCCGAGTCATCCCAGGTTTCTAAACAGTCTGATGCAATTGCAAATCCTTTCCTTCCGTCTCCAATGTTCCTTTTGGTCGGAATAAGCACACTAATCGGTAGGTTGGGGTACTTTGTTACCTCAGCATAGATGTTGGAGCTATTATTATGACCTTAGGTGTTTAGGAAGTCACCTAGCAATTTAGCAATGCTTTTGTATCCCCAGTGTGATGATTCTGGCCATTATTTTTGAAAGCATCCCGTGATGTTATTAGTTAGTAGGCATTCTATTTCTGGGCTCTTGAACCCGAGATTCACTCTACTTACTTCATGTTGATAGTGTTTGCTAGTTCCTTTAGGATATTAGTAACTTTGCGATAGTCCTCGAGGTCCGTGGTATTTCCTTCTTCCAAATACTATGGACCGCTTATGGAAGATGTTTATGGGATCAAAAGATCACAATTAGAGTACTCTTGAGGAGATCTCCATTCATAAATCGTGACTCTGCCAGTCCTACCTCTCTGCATGGGTTATCTGGAAGAAATGTTGATCTCGCTCGACATACTAATCTATGCATCCACAACTCAGAAAGTTATATGTTCCTTTGAGTTGTCCCTCTTTAGTTGTCTACTGACCTTCGTCTATCAATTGATAGTCAAGAGTATGCGTGCGTTCGTTTATCGATGCCTATTACTCTTGTGGTCCGTCAAGCCATTCTATCGCGGAATGATAGGAGAAACAAACTCCAGTACCTCTTCCATATCTAGGATTGGGTCAAAGCAATTGTGCTCCGCAGATCAAAATGCCAGCCCAGCTTTTGATTCTGTTCTACCCTGAAGTATTACCGTCTTTATGTCAGGATTTTCATGAGGATTGCACCGGCTCTTGTGAATTCTTGATGTAGTGATACTTCTCGCCATCATTATTCATCCCTCGGTTCCGTGTTGTCACAACCGGAATGCCGACAAGTGAATCGTGATGTGTGAATTCAATATTGCTAGCAACTCTGTTGCTTGGTAGTTAAATGGACGATAACCTCATTCTTAGCATGTTGATTATTGAATCGTCACCCTAAGATTGATTGTGCTACCTAGTCCCTATTTCTGGTGCACTCCTCGACCAATGAGTTAGGAATTATTTCAAGTCCTCACCCATTTGATCATGTCGTCTTGCCCTCAAAAGCAAGATTGTTCTCGAGCTTAGTAACATACCGGTGGTTCGTGACTTTCCAAATATCTTCTTGGAAGTGTTACCGGGTTGTCACCTGACTGTTATGTTGAGCTCGTGATCAAGTTGGTTTATCCTGTAAACCACCCTTTCTCCAAGAATCCGTGTTGGATACCCCTGAGCTAGTTGGTTAAGCTAGACAACAACCTGGAGAGTTGGAAGATAAAAGCTTGCCTGACTTAGTTCGTTCCAAAGGGATATTCTTGTGTAGTGTGTGTTGAAGAGAGATGATATCTTCATCGATTGGTCCCTGTGATCAGTTATTGGACCTATTGCCTGATAAAAACTTTGATTTGAGTATGGGTTATCGTCAAATCAAGTCAGAACCAACGATGTTTGTAATGTTGTCTTACTCGTGGGTTTTCCTCGAGCATACACCATTATATTCTTTGGTCTGACCAATGCTATCACCGTGTTCACTTAACTATGGAATTCCTTTTAAAAGGAAACCCGGATGAATTGTTGTTGAGCCCATTGACAACATCCTTATCTCCTCCATGATTTGTTGAACATTAAGCTAGTGTTGGAAACTTTTGAAAGCATTTCTTCATGCTAGTTCATGAAGCATATGTTCGGATGTAAGAAGTGACTTCCTCCAGTTCATGTGCATTTGATGCAAGTTGCCGCCGTGGATTCGAGAAAGTCAATGTTGTTTCCTTTGGAATCATCCCAAATCAGTCATGCATACGTGCGAAGTATTTTGTGGTTCGGAGACTTGCAACCTCCATTCTATATGGGTCCCTAGCACACCAAGCTACTGATTGATTTGTTCAAGGTTAATAAGTTCTAAGTGCTAGTCCCGAAGGTACCAGACGGATTTGTACAAAACTTCGATATCCTCGCTGATGGTTCCCCCTCCTGAACTCGGTAGTGTTTTATTATAAGACTACTTTGTGGTCATGCTTGTCTGGGACAACGTGTTCACATGTTTGTAGCAGAACCAGCTCATGTTTTGGAGCTTACTATCGTAGTTCATTTCCCGAGAATCTCGCAACGTCATCTCGTCGATTTGTGTTGCAAACTTTCATTTTTCTTCCTAGACTCGATGAGCCTGGAATATCCTGACACCAACCAGATCTGAATCTCAGGCAGATATGATGGTTGGAACATTTCCCCAAGAACTATAATATTGGTCTCTCGATAACCGGTAAGGTGGATGTCGTGGCCAACACACCCATCCGGTAGACCTATTATTATAATATCTTTTTTGAGGAAGTTGGCCACCCCCCCATAGGGATTTCGTAGGATTTACTCCCTAGTTGCCCCTATGGATTTCTGAGATCCCGAAGTCCGACCTTTTTACTTGATGTTCTAGATATCAAACCAGATCTATGAATGGGTTACACTAGCACATCAAGGAGAACATTAGAAGCGGAGTGCTAAATGTCTCTCGGTCGATCATCCAGATTTTATTTCCTTGGCCCCGCCAAGGGTGAAATCTGAGAAGGTGTTATCTTCCTTGCATCTGCATCCTCCATCACCCTTCATCATGGTAGTAAGTTGTGTTACCGGACCCTTGACACGGATGTTGGTAAACCTTGATGATTATGGAATTGCTCAAGTTCTTGAGAGCATGCACAAGCGCTACGTGTTATCATCGGTACTAACTGGGTTTGCTCTCAGTTTCCTCGGCAATGCTATGACCTATTCAAACAGTGAATTCACTCTCTATTGTTGGGTTCTTCCCCAGTTACCAGAGTCATTCCCATCATTTGCATTTTGTTCCCAGTTTGCACCGCCAATGTGCCATTCTACCATGGGTCTCTTCCATTTCCGGTGATAAGCAAATTCATCCATTGCGTTGTCTTCAACAAGGTAATCCACATCATCCAAGTCCGAGTATGCCATTCTACTGACCCCCTCCAAACGATCGCTTGAGAATTGCCTTAGGCTGGTATAAAGGTTTTCAATGATCTCTGAGTCAAAGGTAATTCTTTTTGCCACTTAAGGAAATAATCTACGAATCACCCTCCTCCAGGATGTTTCGTCGTGGTATCATGGCAACTCAACTCCTTGCTACGTGGACAATCGTTTACCACCTTCTTAAGTGTGGAATTGTTGTCCACCTAGTGAACCTTCGTCATCCGTTTCTTTCCACCCCTCTTGATGTGTATCTCGTGTCTCAACCCGAGAGATGGTCCTATGTCTCATTCCGTGAGTTGTTCGATCTTCGAGAAGATCGACCCTTCTAGAGTCTCCTTCTTCCCTCCTTGTCATGTTGACAGGATTTCTCAGAGCAAGACTTCAAGACAATGATGGTGATCGAATCAACGTTCCTATGAAGTGCAACCTGGATCGTGAAGATTGTACTAGTTGCGTTCCCCCTTCACCTTACCCTACGCTTGAATCTCGGGACGAGATTTTTGTTTAGTGGGGGTGAGTTGTCACATCCCTGGTCCTGTTATGCACTAGGCTAGACCTCATGTGAGCATCATGTTTTAATTCAAATGAAATTTGAATTGAGGAATTTTCAAAGCCTCAGAAACCTTCTAAAAATGATCAACATTAAAATCTCCTCAAAGAAGTCCAAGAAAATGTTCCTCTTAGTCTCTGAAAATATTGCAAAGAGGTAAAACTCAAAACAATATTTTTGGTATCTCAGAGTTAATTATTTTGGGCCTTTGAATTAAATAAATAGCTATTTGCATTGGATATATATTTGATATATAAATAATATATGTCCAATAATTACTGGAACATTTTATGTGGTTTGGTATATTTTAGTCCTAGCCACATAACTATTTCTAGGATTTTATAAAATGGTTTAGTGTCTAAAACTAAATCAAAACAAACTACAGAAAATAGAAAACAGAATTAAATAGAAATGAAAGAGAGAGAGAGAAGGACGTATCTGGCGCTCACCCGGTAGCCAGCCGGCCCAGCTCCTGTGCGGCCCAGCCCATCTCCACTTCCCCCCCCTGTCGCCTTCCTCCTCGCGCCAGTAGGCACAGGCGCGTGGCCGACGCACGCCAGCGCACGCCCCGGCCACCTCCTTCTTGCCGCTCCACCTTGACACCCCGGACGCCTCCATGCGTGCCACGCCACCCCCCTGGAACTCCCTCACTCTCCCGAACTCTCCCCCCCTCCTCTGCTTCCTCTCTCCCTCACTCGCCCGAACGGAGCCGCCGCCACCGACGAGCTCCCTCGCGGCCACCGCCACCCCCTAGCCTCGCCGATGCGCTCAAAGGCTCCGCCTCGACACCCTCTTCCTCCCCACCGATCCACGGCCCTCCGGAAGCCCTGGATGCTGCCAGCTTCGCCGTTCCCCTCCTCGGCCACCGCGGATCGCCGCCGTCAAATCCGCCCCCGTCCGGCCTCCCTCAAGCTCGCCGTCCACCTCTACAGGGTCTACGTGAGCTCTCCGTCCGTTTCCCCCTCTCTGTTTCGTCGTTCGCGCGCCGTAGCTAGGTTATCCACCACGGCCGAGAGCTTCTCGCCGCCGGCCATGGCGTGGCCGTGGCCACAGCCACCGCAGCTCGCTCCCGAGCCCACCGTCGTGCTCACCGCAACCCCAGGAGGCCGCAGCACCCTTCCGTTTCCCCTCTTGTGCACCGTAGCGCCGTTCCTGCCAACGCCCGAGGTCCGGCAGCCGCTGAGCTCGACGCCGGTGAGGATTACGGCCTCCCTAGCTTCTCCCGTTTGCCCTGTTAGATGCGCGCGAGCCTGGGCATTCCGTAGATGCCCTCCGCCGGCCATTTGGTCGCCGGAGCAAGAAACCCGAAGGCCTCCGCCGCCTCGGCCTCGCCGGCGACTCAACGCCGGCGGGATTGAGTCGTTTGACCAGGGGTTTGACCTCCCCTGGGTCTATGACAGGTGGGCCCCCGCCATCAAGTGATTAGTTTAAGCTAATCACCACCTAATCTAACCCCCTGACACTGACATGTGGGCCCTAGTGCCCCTAATCTTTAATTAAACTAAACTAACCCCCCTGTCTAACCTGTGTCACTGACGTGTGGCCCCCACACGTCAGGTTTCAGTCTGGGCGACCCAGTTGACCTGCTGACCTCAGCCTTACGCCATGCTGACGCAGTATTCCTTTTCTGGAATTTAGTTCATTTTATAAATATTCAGGAAATTCCAGAAATTTGTAAAAACTTCAATAAATCATAGGAAATTAACCGTAACTCCAAATGAAATAAATTATATATGAAAAATGATCATAAAAATCCAATCTATCCATCTGTACCATTTTCATGCATGTTAGAACAAATTATACCTGCTGATCAGGTCAAATCAATTAAATGGCATTCGAATAATCACATATGGAGTTTGAATTTGAATCTTGGATTCAAACCAACTTCATTTAACTTTGTTGCTAGCTGCATTAGCTCAAAACACCAGCATGTTGCCATGTCATAGCATGCATCATATTGTGCACTGCATTGATCGTGTTTCTTCTGTGTTTGTCGGTGTTGTTCCCCCTCGGTAGACGCTGTACCGATGATGTGATCGTTGACACTGATGAAGACTCAATGCTATCTTCAGAAGTGCCAGGCAAGCAAAACCCCCTTGTTCATTCCGATACAATCCCACTCTCTCGCTCCTGCTCTCTTTTACTGCATTAGGACAACAACGATTCAACTGTTACTTGCTGCGGTAGCTGAACCCCTTTATCCTCTGCATGACCTGTCATTCCACAGTAAATAGTTGAAACCCACTAGCATGAGTAGGAGTTGTTTGAGCCCTGATGTGCCTACTCATTCATGCTTGTTCGTCATGCCTGCTACTGCTTAGAGTTGAGTCAGGTCTGATTTATCAGGGATGAATCAGAGGTGTGTGAACATGTCCTACTGTGCGTGAGCTAAGTGTGTGAACACGATTTGGTAAAGGTAGCGGTGAGAGGCCATGTAGGAGTACATGGTGGATTGTCTCATTGCATCCGTCCTCAGGAACTGAGTTCTGTGTTTGTGATCCATGATTCAGCTACTACCACGCATTGGGCCCGAAACCAATGGACCCTCTCGGCTTCTTAATCACCCTTGTCCTCTGTCCAGGAGTTGCAAGTAGTTTCTGGTGTTTGTAGTATGCTGGAGGCCGTGCGCAGCGCTGACCGTAGGGGTGGGCTGTGATGCGGTAGGCACGTGGCCGGGTATACCGGGCGCCCGTTTGGTGTCTCGGAACCCTGTTCACATCGTTTGGGGCTGTGAGCGAAACCCCGGCCGGATCTCCTCATGGATGGAACCCGAATAGGCGATAAACCTGGACTAGAGACTTGAGTGTTTAGGCAGGCCGTGGCCGCCACCCACGTTGGGCTTCCGCTTGAAGGTTGCCAAGTACATGTCGTGTAAACGACGGTAAGTGGTGAGAGCGTGTGTGAAGAGGTACACCCCTGCAGGGTTAACATTATCTATTCGAATAGCCGTGTCCAGGAAAAGGACTTCTGGGTTGCTTATATCAGTTCATAGACAAGTGAAAGTGGATACCCTAAAATACGCAAGATAAGCGTGAGTGCTATGGATGGCTTTCTCGTAGGGAGACGGGAGCGGATCCATAGTGGTGTATTGATATGGTGAATATGTGGACTCGTGTGCGCCACCTCAAAAGAGTTACTTGCAGTCGTAGTTCAGGATAGCCACCGAGTCAAAGCTGGCTTGCTGCAGTTAAACCCCACCATCCCCTTTGTTGATAATGATGCATATGTAGATAGTTCTGATGTAAGTCTTGCTGGGTACATTTGTACTCACGTTTGCCTATTTATGTTTTTGCAGAGAGACTTCGGTCTCGCTAGTAGTTCCGCGTGGACTTCGACGTTTAGCTTGTTACCTCAGCTACGATCTTGTGCCCTCGGCAGGATCTGGTAGATAGTCAGGCTTCTCAGCCTTTTTCATTTATAGATGTCTGTACTCAAACATGATAGCTTCCGCTTGTGCTTTGATTTGTATGCTCTGAATGTTGGGTCGTGAGACCCCTGTTTGTAATATCTCGCTCCTCGGAGCCTATTGAATAAATACTTGAGTTATAGAGTCATGTTGTGATGCCATGTTGTATTTGCACATATCGAGCATATTGTGTGTATGTTATTGAAATGCTTGGTATGTGTGGGATCTGACTATCTAGTTGTTTATTCTTAGTAGCCTCTCTTACCGGGAAATGTCTCCTAGTGTTTCCACAGAGCCATGGTAGCTTGCTACTGCTCTGGAACACTTAGGCTGGCCGGCATGTGTCCTTCTTCGTTCGTGTGTCTGTCCCTTCGGGGAAATGTCACGCGATGAATACCAGAGTCCTGTTAGCCCGCTACAGCCCGGTTCACCGGAGTCCTGCTAGCCCAGTGCTACAGCCTGGATTCACTTGCTGATGACCGACACGTTCGATGCTGGGTCATGGATGCCTGTCCCTGTAAGTTTGTGCCACTTTGGGTTTACGACTAGCCATGTCAGCCCGGGCTCCTTATCATATGGATGCTAGCGACACTATCATATACGTGTGCCAAAAGGCGCAAACGGTCCCGGGCAAAGGTAAGGCGACACCCGTGGGAATACCGTGCGTGAGGCCGCAAAGTGATATGAGGTGTTACATGCTAGATCGATGTGGCATTGAGTCAGGGTCCTGACACGCCCTCACTTGTAGGTGGTCCCCTTGTACTTGATGATGTCGATGTAGGCGAACTCATGGGAAGTAGGTGAAGATGCCATGCGTCCAAAGGCGAAGATGCCTTGATAGTACTTCGCAAAGATGCCGAAGTGGTTCGTGTAGCCGTAGCTCCTTCTTGGTGGTGCTTGTCTTGTGGTCTTCTCTGGTGCTCATGATGTTTGGACTTGTCGTGAGGTAGATCTTGTTGGGACTTGTACATTTGCGCTTGGCGAGCATCTTCATGATGATGGTGTTGTTGTCTCACTTGAGCTCGTAGTAGATGTCGTTCGTTGTCGTCGTGCACATGTTGCCTGGAGGTGACTTTCCCTTCATGACGAGGTGGATCACGAATGTGATGGTGGTCGCCATGGAGATGTGGACGTGGACCACTTGCACTTGCATCATTTTTGCGCTCCGAAGACTTGTGACTTGAACGTCGCCGCCTTGAGGATGATGAAGGGGAAGAACGGTTGATCAACAATGTCCGAATCTCCTCCATCCTTGCATCTTGCTCCTACTTTTGTGTGGAAAGCTTGTTGTCGGTGTAGTCCTTTTGCCCGCTTCGGAGTGGCGAATGTCAATGGACAGGTTCTCGATGCGCTCTCGCAATCTTGATTGTGCGCCTTGCATTTATCGTTGTAGATCGAAGATTGACGCTTTGGTGATGTAGTTGTTCACGCCGTTGTTGTTGTGGAAGACCGGATATGAAATGCCTTTCCCATCCATCACTCCAAGAGAAAAGTGTGAGTGGTAGAAAGAGAGGAGCGAATACCAAATGTACCTTGACTGAAGTTGAAAGTGGATCAATGATCACTCCAATGTGGACAAGGAAATAACACAATTGGTACCAATTCTTGTTGGTTTCTCAGACCTACACAAGTAAGGATTATGGTGGAGCTCGGTGAGGATAGTGGCACAAAAAAATTGATGCAAAATGTTAGCAAGAGTCAATAATGTTGAAAGAGATTCACAAATTCGCAAGTGAAACAAGTAGACGAATAGCAATATGTGGCACACGGAAACACACACACACGAATAGATAAATGGGGTCGTGCAACCAAGGATGAGCACAAAATGTGGAATCCACGGAAAACGCTCGTGTTGCACAACACTAGAGAGACGCTAGCACGATTACTCAATAGGCGGATACAACACTTGTGCACAACCTATAAGATGCAAAATGTATGTATGTTCCGGTGGTATGATCCAAGATGATTGGATATGACAATGTGGTATGATGCTATGGCTATTTATTACAAGTTTCTTTGCTCTTTCTCTTTTTCATAAAAGCGTATTCTTTTTTTTTGTATGGCCATTTTTGCACAATGCACAAACTAAGATAGCAATTGTATGTATGCGGGAACAAACTTGAGGCACAAGAGATGATATGATGATACCAATATGATATGGTATGTATGCAATGTATGGTGTAGACCACTAATGTGCACAAGTAACATTGCCGGCAATACACAAAGGCTAGTCTTGATAGGCAAGTGACGCAAATGGGCTAGGGGTTTTCAATCCAATGGCAAGGGAATATACAATGGAGGGATACCACAATACCAAGATGATATGGAGGTTACCGTCCGTGTCGATGATCAGTGGCGGTGATCTTGATGGAGAGACCAAGATGATGGAGACGCGTCCCTAAGTAGCCGAAACACCTTAGGAAACGGAAAAACCACGAACTCAAAATCTCAGACGTCAAATGTCAAAATGGTGGTAGCGGGATGCGGTGGTGGAATGATGGGTTATGTGAGTAGGCAATGCAGAAGTGGAGGTTAATGTGGTGGACTATACATGGTGTCGAAGTTGGAAGCATGGTTCCTAAGTAGCCGAAACACCTTAGGAGACACAACTCACAACACAAACAAAATTGGGTTAAGTTTGGGTGGCAGAAGTGTATGGTGGGTAAGCCTATGCGGTAGTGGTGGTGGTGGTTGATGAAGAAGCAACCGTCCATAAGTAGCCTAGACACCTTAGGAGTCTCGAATCACTCCTCAAGTAACCACTAATGCGATGGGGAACAAAATTGGTTAGGTTGCGGAAGTCGGTGGTGGTGTAGCGGATGATGTGGTGGAAGCCGTAGGCAAAGATGCCGAAATTCACAAAATTTGATGGAGTCAAAAGATGTTGTTGGTATTTTTGTGGGAAGGGGGATGTCAAGAGCTTCAAAACGTGCTAAAGAACGTCAAAATCGGAGTTCGGATGAATTAGTTATGGCCCAAATAAAATTGAGCGAAGTCAGTTTTTTATAGGTAGCGGACGTCCGGAAATGGATGGATGTCCGGTGGCTGGACGTCCGGTTGGGTGGGAAATCCGCTAATTTCAGCTCGGGTTAGGGGTTTCTGGTCGTTCGGTCGGGTCGGACGTCCTGTGGTTCCTGCGGCTCCGGACGTCCGGTAAAGTGATGGTCGTCCGGTGGGTCAGGGTCAACGCGGGATTTGAGATCTGGGCGTGATTTTGGGCGAAAATTGGGGATTTTGGGGTCAAAATAGAGGGGATTTCATGAATGAAATATGGGGAAGCTTGGGGAGATGCTATATCCATTTGAAACCAAGCAAATCTATGGATCAAATCCAACAAAACTTTGTCAAACCAACAAATCATATAAAAATCCGGGGCTATTTTTTGTGGGGATTTTCTAAATTGGGGAAGAACACAACAAAATTAGGCTAGAAAACAAAGAGGGGAGGCTCCAAAATCGTGATCAACGTGGCTCATGATACCAAGATGATGTAGGGTGGGAACCCTAACCGGCCGATCTTTCACGAAAGGAGCGGATCCCGGGATGAACACGCAGAACATGAGGGAAAACATGTGGAAAACACAAGAGAACACTCAAACCAACAAGTATGATCACACATGCGCTAGATCCATGAACACAAAGGAAGATACAAAATCCAAAGTCAACAACGGACGATACAAAGGTAGCCGGTCTTCTCTGTGAGGAGGTCTTGATGTTCTTCTCCGCAAGGAGGTCTTGAATCCAAAGGGATATTCTCCGTAGAGGCCGCGGTCTCTCTCGTGGAGTAGATCCGATGTGGATGAGCAATGATATATCTTTAAAATGAGCTAAACCAATGCTCATAGGCAGGCAGGGCGGTAGTACCGGTCATGGTGTGAAATCCCTTTCACTGCGCACAGGCAGGGTGGTAGTACCGGTCATGGGGGCGGTTGTACCGCTGGGCGCTCAGGTACTTGTTCCTGGAGGTGCTTCCGGATGTGCTCAGTGGTTGTACCGGTGTTAGGGGCAGTTGTACCGGTCAGGTGGCTATTACGGGGATAAACTGGTGCTGCACCGGCCTTTCACCGCTCGATCACAGAAACTTGGCTGGTTGTTGGGCGGTGGTTGAGCGGTTATACCGCTTGTGGGCCTTCAGCGGTAGTACCGCTTGGTGTGGGAGGTAGTACCGCTCAGGCTGTAGCAGCTGGCTCTCCTTCCCTTGTCCCCGCGCACACTTGGCCTTGGTCCTTAGGTTCTCCATGATCTCCTCGGATGGACCTGAGTATGCATAAGGTCCGCGCTTGAGGTAGCATCCATGTCTTACATGTGAAAAGGGAAGCTTCAAAAAGGAGTGAGTTCACCTTGTGTCCAATGGCGTATGCTTGAGGTCTCAACATGTGGGCACTAGGGGCTTGGGAAGAAGTCGTAGTGTACATGGGGATGATCATAGGATGCTCCGCATCATCTCCCCTCCCTTGGGAAAGATCCGACCTCAGATCAAAAACCTCATCACCATGGAAACAGTTGTCATGGACGGACTTGTAGTTGGACGAAGTGGAAGACATGGCGCAATACAAGTACTCCAAGGTTTCTCCGGAGTGGTACACATGAAAAAATAGCAAACACAAACGACACTCGGAAATACAAAGGTTAGCACACACAAAGTGTCCATCATGTAAGAATGAGTCTGTGCGACAAGATTGATTATGACAAGGTGCATGAAGCTTACCCAAAAGACATGGAATGGTATGCAAAGCATTCATGGAAGCAAAAGCAATCATTGTGTACACAAATGTGTTATGAATATGATCAATGCAAGCACAATGCAAAATGATGTCATAGCGAGACGGTTTATCAAAAGCATGAATATGGTAATGGATGCTCAATATCAATAAGATATCATGCAATTGATAGCGGGCAAGATGATCAAGATGTATGAATATGCCATCAAGGAAGATCACAACAAATTTGCTAAGGAAGTGCACAAGCTCATATATCATGGGTGACATGGGAATACAAGATGCAACATAGCAATCATAATGTGAGTCAATCCATGCATAAGATGTAAATTTGTCATGTGTGTGATATGTCCATCGAGCATGACATGTGTGAGCACAATCGACAAATATGGAGGTGTTGGTGTACCAATGGTCGATGTCGTGGCATGAGTGGAGATTCGAAGGTGCATCCAATAAGTCCGAGCGTTCCTCAATGTGAAGGTCCATAGAGCCAATCTTCAATGTTGCTCCTTCGTTCGCGAGATGTATCATGTAGACAACAAGAAGGAAACAACAATGAAAGAGTAACCCATCCAATATGCGTATTTGAGGATGGCTCAAAGGGAATGAGTTCACCTTTATGAGGATGTCGAAAATGTTGATGTTGTGCATCATGTACACCTTCACATGACCAAGTTGTCTCGTGATGGTACCACCTTGTGAATCCTTCAAAATGAAAGAACGTGACAAACACTCGGAAAAACAAATGAGCTAAGCGGAAGTGCAAAACCTATCATTCGTGTGGTAAGATACCCGACAAGTGTATGCATCATGCTCATCATAAGAAAGGACAAGGGAGCATTTCATAGTATGGAGGCATATGATGCGAGAACAACCAAATACAATAGGCTCAATCAAACAAGCATGCATCACAAGTAAGATGTCCATGTCTCCACGATCAATAAGCATAGATGCAACAATTGGAGGCAAGCGGCAATGATCAAGACAAATCAAGTGAGAGGAATGAATATATATGTCATCAACCCAAGAAAGCAAGTAATAATGGAACATGGGTGATGCGACAAAGGAAGCAATCATATGAATCAAGGCAAGCAAGCTAGTAGTGCGAAGATGCAACGTACTAGAAGGAATCATGTCAAGTATGTCATGTGTGCAAATGGTAGTCATGAATAATGCACAAGACATGTCACAAGCATGAAGGCAAGATATGAGCAAAATTTCATCAATGTATTGGCGAGAGGCCATATGTAAATAGCAATGGGACATCATGATTCTCCCAACACAACAAGCATCAATAGCATGGGACACAAAGAAATCATGGCAATAGCTACTAGGCTCTCCACCAAGCATGCAAATACACATAGGAGTAGCATAATGGTGAATCATGGGTAGATGCAAGTAAGGATCACAATTGCATGTCCAAATCATGTAAAGAGGCATAACATGCAAAGTGAACACATGATATAATGGGCATAAGGTGACAAATGGTAAATATCCCAAAGCCATGTGAGAGCCAAGTAAAAGAGATGTGTGCAGTTCTTGCGTGAATGGAACGGTGGTAATGGTAGTCCACAGGATCCCAAATCGTCTTTGCTCTCAAGAGCTCGTTTCGTCAACTCTTGGGACTGAGAGGTTGACGAGTATACGTGAGTACCTACACAAAACAAAGACAAAGGGAAAATTGTATGTGCGTGGTATATGTACACATCATCCATCATGATGCACATGTGCAAGTGTTGGTTAGCACAAAATATTCAATGCTCGAATAAATGAGATGCGTGATATAGGAACATGTCATCCATCATGATACGCTACACCACCACCGACTTCCGCAACCTAACCAATATTGACCCCCATCGCATTAGTGGTTGCTTGAGGAGTGATTTGAGTCTCCTAAGGTGTCTAGGCTACTTAGGGACGGTTGTTTCTTCATCAACCACCACCACCACATCCGCATAGGCTTACCAACCATACACTTCTTCTAGACCAACTTAACCCAATTTTGTTTGAGTTCTGAGTTGTGTCTCCTAAGGTGTTTAGGCTACTTATGGACCGAGCTTCCAACTCCGACACCGTGTATAGTCCACCACCTTACCCTCCTTTTCTGCATTGCCTACTCGAAAAACCCATCATTGCATTTCCATAATCCCATTGAGCTTCCAACACCACCGCCGCATTCCCGCTACCACCATTTGACATTTGAGATTTTGAGTTTGCGGTTTTTCCGTTTCCTAAGGTGTTTCGGCTACTTAGGGACGAGTCTCCATCATCTTGGTATCTACATCAAGATCACCGCCACTCATCATCGCCAAGGACGGTAACCTCCATATCATCTTGGTATCGTGGTATTCTTCCATTGTATATTCCCTTGCCATTGCATTGATAACCCCTAGCCTATTTTGCGTTACTTGCCTATCGAGACTAGCCATTTGAGTATTGCTGGCAACGTTAATTGTGCACATTAGTAATCTACACCTTCCATTGCATACATACATATCATATTGGTATCATATCATCTCGTGTTCCTCAAGATTGTTCCCGTATATACCCAATTGCTATCTTGGTTTGTGCATTTTGCATTGTGGCCATACAAAAAAAGAATAAGCTTTTAAGAAAAATAGAAAGAGAAAGAAGGTTGTAAGCAAGTACCATAGCATCATACCACATTGCATATAAGATTGTCATACCCGATAATCTTGGATCATACCACCAAAACATCATACATAACATACTTGGGATAGAAAGTTGATACATTTTGCATATCATAGGTTGTGCACAAGTGTCGTATCCGCCTATTGAGCAATCGTACTAGCGTCTATCTTGAGTTGTGAAACACGAGCGTTTTCCGTGCATTCCACATTTTGTGCTCATCGTTGGTTGCACGACCCCATTTATCTATCCATGTGTGTGTGTTTTGGTGTGCCACCTATTTCTATTGGTCTACTTGTTTCACTTGCAAATTTGTGAATCTCTTTCAACATTATTGACTCTTGCTAACATTTTGCATCAAATTTTTTGTGCCACAATCCTCACCGAGCTCCACCATAAGCCTTACTTGTGTAGGTGTGAGAAAGTGACAAGAATTGGTACCAATTGTGCTATTTCCTTGTCCACATTGGAGTGATCATTGATCCACTTTCAACTTCGGTCAAGGTACATTTGTTATTCGTTCTTCTCTTTCTACCACTCACATTTTTCTCTTGGAGTGATGGATAGGAAAGGCGTTTCATCTTCGGTCTACAACAACAAGGACGAGTTTGATGCCACGAACAACTCCAATGACGCCAAGATGCAAGCTCAAATGGAGGAGATCAAATCCCTCATAAAGTCCTACAAGCGACCTTCCTCATCTTCGAGAAGTCGCTCAAGAGAACATGTCTCCAAGCTACCATCTACGGCAAAATCACATCAGCATCGACACCATCACCAACAAGGACATGAAGATCAAGAGCTCAAGGCATATCCCCTGCCATCTTCGCCAAGCGACTTCAAGGCATCTTTGCCTACGGACATACGACATCTTCGCCCACAAGCACCTCAAAAGAAGCTCCCCAAGCTCAAGTCCGCGACTTCCACGAGCTACTACGACCTCGACATCGACCACGCGATTCCTTTCTATGGGACTCAAGAACCCGAGGAGTATCTCGAGTGGGAGCGTTTAATGGACGACTACCTGAAGCTACATCAAGTTCCTCCCGAAGATCAAGTGAAGTGCGCCACAAGGAACTTCCACGACTTCGCGTCCACATGGTGGCTTCACACACCTTCGGAGACCTACGACATGAGTTGTCCCAAGACGAAGAGAGCTTTGCGGCGAGAGTTCGTGCCTCCAACCTACACGGAACAACTTCAATGCCAATTGGAGAACACCATCCAAGGATCCAATTCCATCAACGAGTACTTCAAGGAGATGAAGATTGCCTTGCGACGAGCCGGCGTGGACGACCCCATTTCGATGAAGTTCCACTTCATGATGGGATTGCACAATGATATCTCCAAGATGATCTTCCTCAAGAACTACAAGTCCCTCGACGACAGCTACATTGGTGCTCTCAAGGCGGAACAAGAACTCATGAAGGCCAAAGCTTCTCCACCCCAAGCACACTTCATGACGACCAAGCTCCATGAGAACGAGCATGAGGCTAGTACCACCACGATGTCCAAGCCCGATGAGCTCCAAGAAGATGCTCCCAAGTTCGACTTCACTGCCATCCCTCTTTGTGGCATTGATGGTGCCGAGTCTACTTCGACTCTTTTTCAAGACGGTGCCGTGACGACTACGACTACGGAGCCATTTGAGGACCAAGCTTTGAAGGCGAGCGACAAGGTGGCAAGCAAGGATGATGCTTCCATCTTAGGAGGCGAGAGTGACGATGTGCCATCTTCGGCTTTCATCCATGACGAAGGCGATGAGATGGTTGAGCATGGGATTTTCCCTTCGACCATGGTGACGTATAATGACTTGAGTGACTTTTGCCACCATATTGCGAGTGAGAGTGACTTCACCACTAGCCCCATATATGATGTGTTACCCCAATTCCCATGTAAGGAAAGCCACAACCCCCACCACTTGAGTGAGATGAGTGACTCCACCATACGTGAGATTGAGTGCACCTACCTTGAGGGAGTGAGTGAACCACCACATAGAGAGAGAGTGATAGTTGATAGGGCATGTGAGGCCTTTTGCATTTCTAACAACTTGACCTCTACCTCTCTGGTGTCTTCTCATTTGGTGCTAGGTCCCATATATGATGACGCACCGATTCGCGACGACTATGTCCTACCTTTGGACAAGACAATGGCCATGGCGGAATATGATGCACCCCCCACATGGTCCCATCAATTTGATGATGATGACCACCATTTGGTCTTTGCCACCTCACCTACACCACTTGAGTGGAATGACAAAGGTAACATAGGTGAAGGTGATGCTCTAGTCCCACTAGTGCACATTCTTGACATTGATTGCTTGCATGATGTTGATCTACCTATTACCATGCTTCATGCTAGTGCGACTTCCCCATCCGATGATTTACCCATTTATGATGAGTATGATGATTGCCCTGTGGAGTCTATTAGTTGTGATGCCATGTTACATAGTATTTCTTGTGCTAATTCTCTCGGTCACATCATGTTTGACAATCCGCTTGACTTGTCATATGCTTTGCATGAGATCAATCATATGTCATATTTGCAATCTCTTCATAGTGACTATGCATATGCTATTAAAATAAACCCAATTTGAACATATGGCATAGATGACAAGCCCATGGTTATTGACATTTGTTTTTCTTGTGATGATATTGATATGCTATCTTTGCATCATTTATCTCATATGCCATGCCATAACCACCTAGCTTCGGATATGCATTGTTTTGGATGTTGTCCATTTTCTCCGCATGATGTTTCAAATATTGCACATGAGGATACCCCCATAGTTTCCTCATACATTTTAGGAGATTGTGATCACTCCCATCCATTACATGATCCACATACTTGTGTGCACCATATGCTCCCCATGAATAAAATGCTATTGTTGTGCCATATACTTGCATTCTCAGTTTGTGTCCCCATCGTGTTATACACAATATCTATTCTCTCATGATGGATGACATGTTCTTATACCATGCACCAAATTTCTTTGAGTGGTGCTTATCTTGTGCTAACTCTCATGTGCACATACACATCAATATGGATGATGTGTATATTTACCACGCGCACAATTTCTTTGGTTTGGGTCTCTTTTGTGTAGGTACCCATGAATACTTGTCAACCTCGCAATCCCACGAGTTGACAAAACGAGCTCTAGAGAGCAATGATGACTTGGGATCCCATGGATTGTCTTTCCCACCACTCTCTTCGCGCAAAGACTTCGCGCATTTCTTCTACATGACCCTCACTTGGCTATGGGTTCTTGTCCATTACATATTCTATGCCCATCTTGCCATGTTCACTTTGCATGACATGCACATTACTATGATATTGCCATGCATTCGTGACCCATGCTTTGCATTAAACATGATGATTGATTCTCATACTTGTATTTGTATTTGCAAGCTTGGTGGAGACATTGCTTGTTATTGCCATGTTTGCTTTGTGCCCCATGCCTATGATGATACTTTCATCTTGCTTTGTGTTCGTGCTTGCGATATGTCATGTGCATTGCCTATGCCTATTATTTGCTCTTATGACATGATTGCCATTATTTACTCTAGTATGTTGCATCTTCGCACTACTAGCTTGCATGACTTGATTACTATGTTTGCTTGCCTTGTTGCATCACCACTGACTCAAACTTGCTCGCTTCATGCGGTTGATGACAACCATCTACATACTTTGCACATGATTGTTATTGCTTGCCGTCATATATCTCCATATGTTGCCTCTCTCATGCTAGATGATTTTCCATGTATTGAGTGCAATTATGCCTTTAGTCTTGATAATGAGTTTGCCCCTTTGACATTTTTCTTGTGAAGCATGATTGTCTTGCCTCTTTGCACCATATACCTAGTGCCATGAATATAGCCATTGTTGCATCATATTATTCATGCACTTGTACTTCTAATGGTTATGTGCAAAAGAAGAGAACCATCATGATGGATGATGTGTTTATCTACCATGCACATATGTTCTTTGCCTTGTTTTGTGCATGTGTAGGAAACTTGGACCTCATGTCAACTTCCACGTCACGTCAGTTGACCATTCGAGCTCTTGAGAGCGAACCAGCTCCTACCACGACGATTCTACATCGCACTTGCTTGTACTTCGACATTGTGAAGGACACATAAGGACATGCTTTCAAGGTGATATCCTTCTCTTTTGAGAACGCCAAACCATGAGACTTGGACCACTTGATTGCACACTTGTTAGAGATCTTGCTTCGACTTGTCATTTTCTCCATTCCATGCATCACGATATATATGCCTTGTGTGTTGCATCCAATTCTTGGATTACTTGCTCTTCTCATATGTTTGGTTGCAACAATGTCATCACTTCACATATGCCATGTCCCATTGATTTCTACATGCTTGCCCTGATTGCCTCACACATGATGAAAAATTGCTCTTTCTATTGTGTTGAGTGCCACACTATCTTCACTACACCCTATGCACGTTATGCTTGGATTGTCTTGCACTTGACCCATGTGTTTAGACACTTCATTTCTTTTGGTGTTGTGAATGATTCCTATGCCTACCATAGACCTTTCATTGAGCGCTTTGCCCATGTTTGCTATGAACTTGAGGTAGATGCTTCTTCTCTTGTCACACATATTTGCATCACTACCTCACATTCACATGCTAGTCCCCATGATTTCTTTACTTGTGCTCGATTGATATGCTTACATGCCATGTCACAATCCTTTGTCACACCATATGCTTTGCATGATGACGACACTTGTTTGGTGAATCACCTCTTGAATGCTTGGTTTTGCACTAACAATAACCACATTTTTTTTCCAAGTGTTTGTTGTCTTTGCTCCCTTTGAAGGAATCCCAAGATGGTGCGACATTGGAGAGTGCCCATTTCGAGCTTCAAGATGACGAGAACTTGGTGATCGACCACTCCTACATGGCGACGCCATCTCTTTCCCATGGTGATTTGGATTTCGATCCGAGGTCGGATATTTCCCAAGGGAGGGGAGATGATGCGGAGCATCCTACGGACATCACCATGTCAAGAGTCCATTCGGCAAGTGACACGTGCGACATCTACTTCACATACACAAAGGTGAATCATCTCCTTTACACGTGCTCACTTGACCCCTTCGAGGATGGTATACTACGTGACACTCCACTCATGTGCATGCATAGGTATTGTCGGAATGGTACGGACGAAGAGAAGGAGTGCGAGCGCAAGTGTACAACTACACCATCTGCGAGGGAAGCCTGGAAGAGAAGACGGAAGAAGGAGCTGTAAATTCTACACCGATCGGACGACCGGAAGCTGCCGGACGTCCGACCCTCTACACCCGCCAGACGACCGATGAACACCGGACCTCCGACAAGTCCCAGGCACCGGATGTCCGACAAGTCCCAGGCACCGGACGTCCGACGCTCACCGGAAATCCGGTGCCACCCATCCCGAAGCAAAATGACGGACGTCCGACGCCCTCCGGACGACCGGACGTCCGACGCCAACCAGACGTCCGACCCTACCTGTGCGCAGCCGGGCCTTTGGCCTTGTATCTCTCTCCCACTTACCCCTTCGTGGCTTAGACTATAAATAGACCTTCCCCTCATCCTTTCTAGGGTCAGCATTGGTTTAGCTCATATTTAGAGATAGAGCATTGCTCATCCACATCGGATCTACTCCACGAGAGAGATCACGGCCTCTATGGAGAAGATCCCTTTGGATTCAAGACCTCCTTGCGGAGAAGAACTTCAAGACCTCCTCACGGAGAAGACCGGTTACCTCTTGTATCTTCCGTTGTTGACTTTGTGTATCTCCCTTTGTGTCCATGGATCTAGCGCATGTGTGATCATTATTGTTGGTTTGACTGTTCTCTTGTGTTCCCCTCGTGATTTCCCCTTGTTTCCCTCCTCGTGTTCTTCGTGTTCATCATGGGATCCGCTAATTTCGTGAAAGATCGGCCGTATAGGGTTCCACCCTACATCACACTTGGCAAAGATGCTGAAGTGGTTGATGTAGCCATAGCTCCATCTTGGTGGTGCTTGTGTCGCGGTCTTCTCTTGTCCTCTTGAGTCTTGGCCTTGGCATGAAGTAGAGCTTGTTGGGACTTGTACATTTGTGCTTGGCGAGCATCTTCATGTTGATGGTGTCGTTGTCGCACTTGAGCTCATAGTAGATGTCGTTCGTCGTCGTCGTGCACATGTTGCTTGGAGGTGACTTGTCCTTCATGACGAAGTGGATCACGAACGTGACGGTGGTCGCCATGGAGATATGGACGTGGACGACTTGCGCTTGCATCATTTTTGCGCTCCGAAGACTTGTGACTTGAACGTCACCACCTTGAGGATGATGAAGGGGGAGAACGGTTGATCAACAAGGTCCGAATCTCCTCCATCCTTTCATCTTACACCTCCTTTTGTGCGGAAAGCTTGTTGTCGATGTAGTCCCTTTTCCTCGCTTCGGAGTGACGAGTGTCGATGGAGAGGTTCTCGATGCGCTCTCGCAATCTTGATTGTGCGCCTTGCATTTGTCGTTGTAGATCGAAGATTGACGCTTAGGTGATGTAGTTGTTCATGTCGTTGTTGTTGTGGAAGACCGGAGATGAAATGCCTTGCCTATCCATCACAATACTCGAGCAAATATGAGTGGAGAAAGGAGAAGAACTTATACCTAATGTACATTGACCGATGTTGAAGATGGATCAGTGATCACTCAATGATGTAACAAGGAAATAGCATAATTGGTACCAATTCTTGTCGGTTTCTCACACCTACACAAATAAGGCTTATGGCGGAGCTCGGTGAGGATAGTGCCACAAAAATTTGATGCAAAATGTTAGCAAGAGTCAGTAATGTTGAAAGAGATTAACAAATTCGCAAGTGAAACAAGTAGACCAATAGCAATATGTGGCACACGGAAACACACACACAGATTGATAAATGGGGTTGTGCAACCAAGGAATGAGCTCAAAATGTGGAATCCACAGAAAATGCTCTTGTTGCACAACTCTAGAGAGACGCTACCACGATTGCTCAATAGGTGGATATGACACTTGTGCACAACCTATAGGAGACAAAAATGCAACAACTTCTATCCCAAGTATGCTATGTATATGATGTTCTGGTGGTATGATCCAAGATGATCGGATATGACAATGTGGTATGATGCTATGGCTATTGCTTACAAGATCTTTGCTCTCTTTTTCATTTGCTTAAAAGATTTTTTTGCATGGCCACTTTTGCACAATGCACAAACCAAGATAGCGATTGGGTATATGCGGGAACAAACTTGAGGCACAAGAGATGATACGATGATACCAATATGATATGGTGTAGATCATTAGTGTGCACAAGTAACATTGCTGGCAATACTCAAGTGTCTAGTCTCGATAGGCAAGTAACGCAAAATGGGCTAGGGGTTATCAATGCAATGGCAAGGGAATATACAATGGAGGGATACCATGATACCAAGATGATATGGAGGTTACCGTCCGTGTCGATGATGAGTGGCGGTGATCTTGATGGATATATCAAGATGATGGAGACTCATCCCTAAGTAGCCGAAACACCTTAGGAAACGGAAAAACGGCGAACTCAAAATCTCAAATGTCAAATGTCAAATGGTGGTAGCGGGATGTGGTGGTGGTTTTGTGGAAGCTTAATGGAATTGCAAAATGGCAATGATGGGTTGTGGAGTATGCAATGCGGAAATGGAGGGTAAGGTGGTGGACTATACACAATGTCGGAGTTGGAAGCACGGTCCCTAAGTAGCCGAAACACCTTAGGAGACACAATTCAAAACACAAACAAAATTGGGTTGAGTAGGGGTAGCGGAAGTGTATGGTGGGCAAGCCTATGCGGAAGTTATGGTGGTGGTTGATGAAGAAGCAATCGTTCCTAAGTAGCCTAAACACGTTAGAGCATCTCCAGCTGTTCGGCCCCCCAGGGTGCTAAAAAATAGCGGTCTGGGGGCGAACCAACACTAGTTCGGCCCCTGGGGGCGACCTAGCTTCTAGTCACGCCCCCAGGCGCCGCCCCCAGGACATGGAAAATTCGAACTTGGTCGTTTCTGCTCACCAAAGACGTGACACAAGTCCGGCGATCGCAAGTCACAGTTCGGCGATCGGACAGGCGTAAAAAAATAGGGCGACAGAAGTTCGCGTTCGCATCACTCGACGGGCTCTGCCCCTGGCGTCGGCGGAGTTGGCGTGCGCGGGCTTGGCGGTCTTGGAGCTGCTTCTGCGCTGGGAGGTGTCGGCGCGGCAACGGCGTAGATGGGGCGTTGGGGAGGACGCGTAGGCGGGCGGCGAGTAATTGTAAGGAGGGTACTGCACGCCGGCGAAGGCGAGCGAGGGAGTGCGCTGGGCCAGGTGTCCATGGGGAAAGGTGATGTTTGGGTTGAACCCACTGTGCGCATCCCTGTCGGCGTAGCTCGGTGAGGGCGATCCCCACGGCTGCGGCGATGGAGAGCCGACGCTTTGCTGGCCCCAGTTAGCGTACTAGGCGTGGCTGCCGGGTGGATTCATCATCCCCGCGCGAGTCGCCTCGGCCTCGGCTTGGTCCGCCGAAGCGGCAGCCGCAGCCGCGCGCGCCGCGTTGTCACGGGCCTTCTTGGCAATGGCCCTGTTGCGCCGGTCGGCGCTGACAGCCTCCCGTCGCTGAACTTCAGCCCTCCACTCGGCGTTTGTCATGCCCAGTGGCTTGGACGGCGGCGCCCTTGGCTTCCTCTGCTTCGGCTGGCCGACGGAGGCGGTCGCGGTTGCCATCGCATGGGGGGTGACGTACTTCTTCGGTGGCATGGTGGCCGGCTGGGAGGCGAGGGGGAGGGAGATTGGCGGGAGGAAAGGAGAAAATGGGAGGGAAGTGGGGGAAAAGCGGGAAGAAACGACGGGAATAGGCGCTGGACTCGCCGACAGGGCGGACCCACGTGCCCGTTTTCGCTTGTGCCGGCTCCCCAGGCGCCCCTAGGGCGTCGGGTTCTGCCTGGGTCCGCCGGCACTAGTTTCGGCCCGAGTGTCGGATTTCGGGTTCCGGCAGACCCTTGAGGTTCGAACACTGGGGTGCGCGCGGAGATTTCGCCTTCTACCTACCTGCACCCCTCCGCCTCGCTAAGATCTAAGCTATGGAAAGAGCAGCACAAGAGAAACTTGGTTTATACTGGTTCGGGCCACCGTTGTGGTGTAATACCCTACTCCGATGTGTGGTGTGGTGGATTGCCTCTTGGGCTGATGATGATGAGCAATACAAGGAAGAATAGCCTCACGAGGGTCTGTTCTTGGCTGGGGGGATGAATTGCTAGGAGGAGTTTAGTCACCCTTCTCTCTCTCTCTCTTCTCGATTGTGATCCGATCTCTCTCCGATTTCGGTCCTAGCTAGTTTCTGGGTTGGCCGATTCGGCATCCTCCTACCCTGTGGGTGGCTAGTCCTATTTATAGGAAAAGGCCCTGGGCCTCTTCCCCAAATATTGAGCGGGAAGGGCGCCAACAATTGGCCATTTTGAAGGGGAACATCTGGTACACTTATCCTGACTAAAGTTGGTCCTCGCCTTCCAAAGAATCTGGTGGTGATGCTGGCTTGGGCTCCACAATGACTTCTTCCCTGCCGTTGGACTGGTCTTGGTCTCGTTGCACCGAAACGGGTGCCTTTGCTTGATGCTCTCACCTGCGCTTGCTCCCTTTGCACCAAAGAGGAAAGGAGGACACTGCACGGGCTGACGCCCGCCTGGCACCCTTAGTCGTCATGGCTTGCGTCATGGGCACATCGTGAGGTACCCCGCCTTGATATCTCTGCCTCCTCGCGAGCCAGCCTGATGAGGCCGTGCCTGAGGAAGCTCCGTGTCGTCCGCCCCGCGAGGGTCTTGGGTCTATGTTGACGTAGACGGGCCGTGCTGGGCCCCCTTTGAGCCACGCCGCAGGCCGCAGGTAGGCAAGTCTGGGGACCCCCGTTCCCAGAACGCCGACAGTAGCCCCCGGGTCCAAGGCGCGCCCGGACTTGGCCGTGCAGGGAGGCGAAAGGGCAAGAGCGAACCGCCGCGGGCCCTAACAGCCTGCGGCCTTAGGCACCGCGTGGCGGTTGACTGGACGTGGGCGTCTCCACTTCCCCATGGCGCCTCGGCAACTGCACGGATTGGACAAGTCCCTGCATGCAAAGCGGGTCATGATTACCTGTGATCGTGGAGGTCGGCGGTTGGCCTTCGCCGGCCATAAGTATGGAATGGCACGCGCCCTTCCAGTCCATCCCTTCTAGCTTCTCCTTCTTCCTGGTCCTTGCTCCGTCTTGCTGCGATGGCTCCGATCCGCCGGTTCTCGACGACAGAGAAGGGCAAGGCTCCCCGAGAGGAACCAGACCCGCTCCCGCCAAAGAAACGGCTCGCCCTCCGCGGCCGGGATGAGGGGTCCCATCAGGTGGTGTCGAGGCCCCGGTGCGAGCGGCCACCGCCGGGGTTCCCGCTTCCCTTGTATGCCCACATCGAGGGCCCTGAAGGAGTCGATGCCGATCGCCACAGGTGGCGCCGCCGTCGGCGCCGACGGGTCACGAAGGTGTGGGTCGTCCCCCCTGGGGTCCACACCGAGGGCTCCTCCCGAGAGTTCGTGATCCACGCCACCATGCCTCCTCAGTCTTGGGTTCGCCTTCCTCCCTTCTTCGCCTCCATCATCTGGCAGGGAGAACTCCTGGAGCTTTGGCTGCAGCACGCCGGCTGCAGCACCCTCGCGACCGAGGCAGAGGTCGCGGTCATTGCCCCGGGCGAGGTCTTTATGACTCGAGGCTAGAGCAAAATCACCCGGGTTTGCAGGACAAGAGGCGCCCTCGTGATCCACTCGGAGTACGACGGTGCTTCGGTGATGTTCTTCAAGGTCTTCGATGCAAACGGGCGCCGCGTGGAGTGCTGCCCCGGGAGAGATGGTCGGGACCCTGCTACGGTGTGGACTGGGCCCGCCGACCGCTCCCTTGGTGGCTCCTCAAGCGGCGGAGGCGGCAGAGGTTCCAGCGACTCCGGCGAGCTCTTCGCGACTCCGGAGACGAGCGACGAGAGCTACGAGCCCCCGAGCCGGCGCCGCTCCTGGAGCAGGGCGGGCTCGTTAGGCTGCCGCCGACTCTTATCTCGATGGGGTTGGCCGGTGCTCGACGGCCCACTATTGATGATGGCGTCTTTTGCAGCGGCGCGTGTAGTTAGCGTCCTTTTAGGATCTGTTCCCTGGGAGGAATCAAAGACGCGTCCCGTGGGGGCTTGTAAGGTGCCTGTGATCCTGTTTTGTTAATATAACTCTTGTCGTAGAATTGTGCGAGTTGCTCATTCCTCCTTAGCTCAGTTCTCCCTTTCGAACCTCACGAGGGCTTGGTGCTCTGCGCCGACAGGTCCCAGTCCCAAGGAGGCTTCAACCGTCGCTGGTATGCCAGGTCGCGATGCCGTGGTCAAGGCCAGGAGGTGAGCGACCCGGGGTCCGGTAAGAGCCCCTGAGTCGCGATGTTTAGGAGGTCCCCTTTGGTGCTCAAGCAGCCGTCGTTCGGTGAGAAAGGAGAGCGGTGTCGCTAACACGGAATTGCATTAGGTGCGGGGATGGTGCCACGGTAGCTGGTGCTTCCGGGTGGTGACTTATCTCAAGAATCAAGGGCCGCTCTCTGGTGTGTCGCCGGGTCCGTGCATCGGCAGGCCTGAGGTTGCTCGGCGAGGTCCTCGTGTGTCCCTCCCCTCTCGCCTTTGCTCCCCTTTCTGCTCTACGTCCTCGGGTCCCGGCCCTCGAGTGAGTCTCAGCCATCGCTGGTATGCCAGGTCGTGATGCCGTGGACAAGGTCAGAGGGTGAGGGCTGGAGAGCTAGTAGGAGCCCTGAGTCGCGATGCTCAGGCACCCCCACTTTAATGTGCAAGCGGTTCGCGCGGTTGAGAGTGAAGGAGACACCGCAAGGGCCTCGCCTGACGCAGCTCCTTTAGGAGATCCTGTAGACCCATCATAGAAAGAACGAGGGGTTGCCATGACAATTGACAGTCAGCCGTTGGTTGCTTCCGAGGGGCGATGAGGCACTGAAGGCTTGACGAGATGGCGCCATGTGGGGCTGCCGCGGCCAGAGCTCAGCCATTCAGGTTTGTCGGCGTTGCAGGGACGGACCCATCCGCAAGCGTCGTGCCGTTTGGGAGCAGCTCCGTCAGTTGGCGTCAGTTAAGCGGGCAACTGGGTCAAACATATTAGCCGCGAAGGAGTGGATTCATTCAAATAGATGCTGGGAAGGCGGACATCATTGGGTCAGGCCCGAGCGACTTGGGGATGATGCAGCCCGTGGGGCGCCCCCAACAAGGTAAGCTAACAACATGAAATAAAAGGGATACATGCCGCAGGGATGGACCCACGTGGCCTGGGAATAATGCAGCCCTGGGGTGGCGCCCCCGGCTAGAAATGAAACTTGAAAGATGTCACCTGATGATGTTGAGGACGAAGGAGTGTTGGTGTAGCTGACTCGGTGGGCTGCGGAAGCCGATCCTCACGAGCCCCCAGGCCCAGGGCCCTCGGGAGGCTCAGGAGGCGTTGGTGGCTCCTCGCGGACCATCTCCATCTGCGCCAGGGCTGCGGAACGCCTGGCCTCTTGAGCCTCCATGATGCCCTCATGAGGCGCTGGCACGTGGCAGCCGCGTTCGGCAAGCTGTAAGGCATGTGAACGTAGCTGTGGGGTGGACCTTCGCAGCACCCCACTCGCGAGGGCCAGAGGCGCTCCAGAGAGGCGACTTGATTGAGCCCTGGTATGTCGATGCAGACGCGTAGCCCACCATCCTCGCCTGGATGGGGAGCCACAGCTGGTAGGCGGCGGCCGCCTCTCATGACTCTTGACTCCTGTAGCTCCTGAATGGCCTTGCTGACGAACCCCTGAGGGTCTGGCTCTCCTTGCCTTACTCCTTCTTGAGGGAAACGTGCTTCGAAACACGCCTCCATGTGGCGCCCAAGCGCCTCCCTCGTGACCTTGGCCAGGTCGGTGGCCCTCCAGGGGAGAGCCCCCGAGCCCTGCCTGAGGAGGGCACCGGGTGTGCTTTCCTATGCGACGGAAGGAGGTTCCCCCTACGCAGGCGCGGGCCCTGAGGGGCCGGGCTGGACGATGTCTTCTTCTTCTTGGGGGCAGTCTTGGGAAGCCTCCTGCTTCCGCGATCGGGGTCTTCCAGTGATGCGGCCTGAAAGGCTCGTTCCAGGGAACACACTGCATCCTTCTCTTCACAGGGCACCGTGATGACTCTGCCACTTCCTGGCATCTTGAGGACGTTGTAGCCGTGCTGAGTCACGTCCATGAACTTGGCCAGCACTGGGTACCCAAGGATGGCATTGTACGGCAGGCGAATGTGAGCGACGTCAAAGTCGATGAGCTCGGTGAGGTAGTTGTCGCGTGCCCCGAAGGTGACAGGGAGGCGGACCTGCCCAATCGGGACCGTGGAGCCGTCGGTGACTCCGGAGAAAGGCTTGGTTGGCTGAAGCTGGTTGTAGGGTACTTGGAGATTGTTGAATGTTTCCACGGACAGGACGTTGAGCCCTGCCCCGCCATCGATGAGGGTCCTGGTGACCACCACGTTGCTGATGTTTGGGGAACAAAGCATCAGGAGGACTCCGGCTGTGGCCGCACACTTGAGCTGATCTGCTCAGCTAAACGTGATGGCGCACGCCGACCACCTGAGAGGGTGCGTGGCCTCGAGCTTGGGGAGGACTGCATTCACTTCACGGGCGAACTGCTAGAAGATGCGTTGAGAGGCTGGGGCTTGAGCCCCGCCCAGGATGCAGGTGATCGCGCGCGACTCCTGGAAGCCCCCAGCCCCCTCGTCTTGATGGCGGTCGTCGTTTCTCCTTTGCTGCGGCGGCAGCGGAGGGAGGCCTGCGTTGCCTTGCGGGCGATCCTCGCGAGGTTGGTCCCTCCAGTCTTCCTCGCGAGGCAGGTCTTGCCAGCGATCCTCGCGAGGTTGATCGCGCCACCCTTGGCGCGGGCAGAGGTCTTCCCAGCGTCATGCGTTCCTTCCTCCTCCTCAACCGTAGCGCCGGTCACCGCGGTCGAGGCGACGGCCGATCCTTCCTTCTCGCACGGCTCGGAGCTCTTGACATTCGTTGGTGTTGTGGGTGTGGAGGTCGTGGTACATACAGTACCGACTGCCCTTGGAAGGTTCGGGCTGATCTCTGCCCCGCTTGGTGTCTAATCTGCCGCGAGCACGGCAGCCCCCTTGCGCTTCACATCCTTGGCCTTGGGCTTCTTCTCTTCTGGGTCTACAGCAGGCAGCTCGAGGAGGGAGAGACGCCCTTCTTCAGCCCTGGCGCACTTGGTTGCCAAGTTGAACAACTCCAAGGAGGTGCACAGGTCTTCATGCATCGCCAGCTCCTCCTTCATCTTGACATCGCGCACGCCGTCGGAGAAGGTTGAGATGATGGCCTCCTCGGTCACCTTGGGAATCTTGAGGCGTGCGTTGCTGAAGCGCTGGATGTACTTCTGTAGGGTCTCTCCGGGTGGTTGCTTGATGCGGCGCATGTCGCTCATGGCGGGTGGCTGGTCGCGAGTACCTTGGAAGTTGGCGATGAAGCGGGTGCGCATGTCGTCCCAGGAAGAGATCGTGCCTGGAGCCAGGTTCAGGAGCCAGGTGCGGGCCCCCTCCTTGAGCGCCATGGGAAACTAGTTCGCCATGACTTTCTCGTCTCCGTTGGCAGCCTCGATGCCCAGCTCATAGAGCTGGAGGAACTCCGCAGGGTCGGCCGTGCCGTCGTAACGAGGAGGCAGGTCTGGCTTGAACTTGCCGGGCCACGCGACGCTGCGTAGCTCGGTGGTGAAGTCGCGGCAACCTGCTGTGGCCACGGGAGGCCTTGGGTGACGGAGAGCTTGGTCTTGCACGTCCCCATGTGCTGCAGCTGGGAGCAGCGCGGGGTCTTGACGTGCGGGAGCAGGAGCATGGTCGCGACGTGCTGGAGCAGGGAGCGCCCAAGCAGCTTCTTGCGGGCGAGGGACTTCTTGGCAGCTCTGCTCTTGCTGCGCTGGCACCTGACGGAGCGGGTTCCGCCCAGGGGCCACGCGCCTTGGAGCCATGGCGCCTTCTTGAGGAGGAGGCGGCCGGGGCGCCGCCGGAGCTTCGTCGCTCATGCGGGGCGGGGTGCGGTGCAGCGGAACGGACGGCGCAGGAGAGCCCCCTGCGGCGCGGACGAGCTCGGCGACGCGGTCGAGCAATTCTTCGTAGACATTGTCGACAGGATGGTAGCGCAGGAGCTCGTTTGCCGCGATGAGTGCAGCTCGAGCCTCCATGGGCGCACGGAGCGCGCGCGACGAAGAACCAACTGGGGTGAGCGAGGGAGTAGCGGTGCGGCCGTCTTGCCGCACGGATGGATGCTAAGACGATGCTTGCCGCTCGTCCCCCGCCGGGCCGGTGGCGGCGTTGACGGTAGGTGACGGGGAACGGCGAGGATGCCCGCCGACAGGAGCCGTCTGGGCGACGCGGGAGGCGAGAGCGGCCCGACGCTCGGCGCGGGCCCGACGAGCGTCAGACATGGACGCGATGGTTGGAGGAGAACGGAGTGGTGGAAGACGAATTCCGGCGCACCCCTACCTGGCGCGCCAAATGTCAGATTTCGGGTTCCGGCAGACCCTTGAGGTTCGAACACTGGGGTGCGCGCGGAGATTTCGCCTTCTACCTACCTGCACCCCTCCGCCTCGCTAAGATCTAAGCTATGGAAAGAACAGCACAAGAGACACAGGGTTTATACTGGTTCGGGCCACCGTTGTGGTGTAATACCCTACTCCAGTGTGTGGTGTGGTGGATTTCCTCTTGGGCTGATGATGATGAGCAATACAAGGAATAACAGCCTCGCGAGGGTCTGTTCTTGGCTGGGGGGATGAACTGCTAGGAGGAGTTCAGTCACCCTTCTCTCTCTCTCTCTCTTCTCGATTGCGATCCGATCTCTCTCCGATTTCGGGCCTAGCTAGTTTCTGGGTTGGCCGATTCGGCATCCTCCTACCCTGTGGGTGGCTAGTCCTATTTATAGGAAAAGGCCCTGGCCCTCTTCCCCAAATATTGAGCGGGAAGGGCGCCAACAATTGGCCATTTTGAAGTTGGTCCTCGCCTGCCAAAGACTCTGGTGGTGACGCTGGCTTGGGCTCCACAATGACTTCTTCCCTGCCGTTGGACTGGTCTTGGTCTCGTTGCACCGAAACGGGTGCCTTTGCTTGATGCTCTCGCCTGCGCTTGCTCCCTTTGCACCAAAGAGGAAAGGAGGATACTGCACGGGCTGACGGCTGCCTGGCACCCTTGGTCGTCATGGATTGCGTCACGGGCACATCGTGAGGTACCCCGCCTAGATATCTCCGCCTCCTCACGAGCCACCTGATGAGGCCGTGCCTGAGGAAGCTCCGTGTCGTCCGCCCCGTGAGGCTTGGCCCCTCGCGAGGGTCTTGGGTCTGTGTTGATGAAGACGGGCCGTGCTGGGCCCCCTTTGAGCCACGCCACAGGCCGCAGGCAGGCAAGTCTGGGGACCCCCGTTCCCAGAACGCCGACACCGAGCCGGTGAAAAACGGGCTTCTGGGGGGCAACTGGGCCGTTTTTTCGGTGCCGGCACAGCAAAAACGCTTGGGGAGGGCATGTTGGGGGCGCGGCTGGAGATGCTCTTAGGAGACTCAAATCACAACTCAAACAACCACTAATGCTATGGGGAACAAAATTGGTTAGGTTGCGGAAGGCCACAATGGTTTTGCAGAGGATGTGGTGGAAGCCCTGGGCAAAGATGCCAAAGTTCCAAACAATTTATGTAGTCAAATGGTGTTTAAAACTATGTGGATGGATGGGGGATGTCAATATCTACTCAACGAGCTAAAGAACGCGAAAATCGAACTCCGGATGTAAAAGTTATGGTCAAAACTGTCAATCAGCCGAAGCTGAATCTGGGAGGGGCGGTTGTACCGCTAGGGTGGGCAGTTGTACCGCTCTTGGAGCATCCTGGGGTTCCAGTTTTGTGTTGGCGGAGTATCAGGTTATGGGGGAGCGGTAGTACCGCCTTTGGGGCCGGTTGTACCACTGGTGTCGGGAAAAATTCGCAGATCCAAATCGGGGTGGATTTTTGGGTGGAAATGGGTGATTTCGGGGTCAAAATTCGACGGATTTCGTGGATGGAAAGTGGAGAAACTTGGGGAGATGCTAGATCCACTTGAAACCAAGAAAATCCATTGATCAAATCCAACAAAACTTCGTCAAACCAACAAATCACAAAAAAAATTGGGTTTATTTTTGGTGGGGATTTTGGTAATTGGGAAACAATACAACAAAATTAGCCTAGAAAACAACAAGGGGAGGCTCCAACATCATGATCAACGTGGCTCTGATACCAAGATGATGTAGGGTAGGAACCCTAATCGGCCAATCTTTCACGAAAGGAGCGGATCCCGCGATGAACACGAAGAACACAAGGAGGGAAACAAGGGGAAAACACAAGGGGAATGCGAGAGAACACTCAAACCAGCAAGGATGATTACACAAGTGCTAGATCCTTGAAACATGATAGGAGATACAAGATGTTGATGTTCTTCCTCCACAAGGTAACCGGTCTTCTCCGTGAGGAGGTGTTGATGTTCTTCCTCCGCAAGGAGGTCTTGAATCTAAAGGGATCTTCTCCGTAGAGGCCGCGGTCTCTCTCGCGGAGTAGATCCGATGTGGATGAGCAATGCTCTATCTCTAAATATGAGCTAAACCAATGCTAACCCTAGTATGGAGCTAAGGGATAAGCATATATAGTCCAAGGGGTAAGTTGGGGGATACATGGGGTGAAACCCCTTTCACTGCACACAGGCAGGACGGTAGTACCGGTCATGGGGGCGGTTGTACCGCTGGGCGCTCAGGTACTGGTTCCTAGAGGTGCTTCCGGATGTGCTCAGCGGTTGTACCGGTTCTTGGGGCGATTGTACCGGTCAGGTGGCTGTTACGGGGATAAAACAGTGCTGCACCGGCCTTGGATCGCTCGATCATAGAAGCATGGCTGGTTGTTGGGCGGTGGTTGAGCGGTTGTACCGCTTGTGGGCCTTCAGCGGTAGTACCGCTTGGTGTGGGCGGTAGTACCGCTCGGGCTGTAGCAACTGGCTCTTCTTCCCTTGCTCCCGCGCACACTTGGCCTTGGTCCTTAGGTTCTCCATGATCTCCTCGGATGGACTTGAGTATGCATAAGGTCCACGCTTGAGGTAGCATCCATGTCTTACATGCGGAAAGGGAAGATTCAGATAGGAGTGAGTTCACCTTGTGTCCACTGGCGTATGCTTGAGGTCTCCACATGTGGGCACTAGGGGCTTGGGGAGAAGTCGTAGTGTGCATGAGGATGATCATAGGATGCTCCGCATCATAATAGCCATAGCTAGAAGCCTAAAAAAGAAACAGCAACGACTGCAAGCTGACCAGGATCTGCTCAACGACAAATGGACTAATGTTTTAGCAGCCGAAGAGTACGGCCTCGAACGCCCAGCAAAGACTTGCCCGAAGCGTAAACTACTACCCCAATTCGATGACGAGGCGCCGAAGCGCATACCACCCACACATAACGCGGCTGACGGACCTAACCAACCACCACGTGTCCAGGGCAGAATGGCAACTGAGGCCGAACACCAGCCCGCTCCACCTCTCCATAAAAGTAGAGATACAACAGCTTGGAAATATACTTACGACCTGCGGTAGGATTTGGAAAACAAAGCGGGACATACTAGATCGATCTATGGATCGCGGGGGTATGCTTGTCATACCCAAAATGCGGTTATATCTCCCACGTGTCGAGGCACAACTTAGAGGCATAGCCGCATGGTAGGTTTTGTCGCAAGAGGGGTAATCTTCACACAATCCCATGTACTGAATAAGAAAGGGATAAAGAGTTGGCTTAAAATCGCCACTTCACACAATACATAAATAATCCGTACATCATCCAAAGTACAATCAAGGTCCGACGATGGAACCAAAATAAAAGAAGACAACCCCAAATGCTAGATCCCCTATCGTCCCAACTGTGCTCCACTACTGATCAACCGGAAACAAAAAACACAACAACGATCAAAGATCTTCATCGAGCTCCCACTTGAGCTCGGTTGCGTCACCTGCACTGGTATCATCAGCACTTGCAACTATTTGGAAGTATCTGTGAGCCACGAGGACTCAGCAATCTCACACCCGCGAGATCAATACTATTGAAGCTTATGGGTAGGGGAAGGTAATGAGGTGGAGCTGCAGCAAGCACTAAGCATATATGGTGGCTAACATACACAAATAAGAGCGAGAAGAGAAGCAATGCAACGGTTGAGAAGCTAGAAGTGATCAAGGCTACACACGCAGTTGATTCATTTTAATTAAGTCAAGTGTCAAGTTCTCAACCGCCGGATATTAACAAATTCCCATCTCCCACATAACCGCGGTGATGGTTCTCGAAAGTTTATACCCTGCAGGGGTGTCCCAACTTAGCCCATCACAAGCTCTCACGGTCAACAAAGGATATTCCTTCTACTAGGAAGACCCGATCAGTCTCAGAATACCGGTTACAAGACATTTCGACAATGGTAAAACAAGACCAGCAAGACCGCCCAGATGTGCCGACAAATCCCGATAGGAGCTGCACATATCTCGTTCTCAGGGCACTGGATAAGCTAAGCATACATGTACCAACAGAACCCAAGTTGCCAAGGGACGGTCCCGCACGGTGCTCTAGTTCGGACCAACACTTAGAGAAGCATTGGCCCAGGGCAGTTAAAATAAGATGACCCTCGGGCTCCGGAAACCCAAGGGAAAAAGGCTTAGGTTCTTAGGCAAATATAAAAGCAAGGTTGGGCCTTGATGGAGGGGTTTTATTCAAAGCGAACTGTCAAGGGGTTCCCATAACACCCAACCGTGTAAGGAACGCAAAATCAAGCAACATAACACCGGTATGACGGAAACTAGGGCGGCAAGAGTGGAACAAAACACCAGGCATAAGTGTAACACCCACAATGCGGCTATATCTCCCACGTGTCGGGGCACGACTTAGAGGCATAGCCACATGGTAGGCATGTCTCAAGAGGGGTAATCTTTACACATCCCATGTAATGAATAAGAAAGGGATAAAGAGTCGGCTTACAATCGCCACTTCACACAATACATAAATATCTCATACATCATCCAGAATACAATCAAGGTCCGACTACGGAACCAAAACAAAGAAAGACAACCCCAAATGCTAGATCCCCGATCGCCCCAACTGGGCTCCTCTACTGATCATCCGGAAAAGAAACATAGTAATGGCCTGAATCCTCGTCGAACTCCCACTTGAGTTTGGTAGCGTCCCCTGAACTGGCATCATCGGCACCTGCATCTATTCGGAAGTATCTGTGAGTCACGAGGACTCAGCAATCTCACACCCTCTCGACCAAGACTATTTAAGCTTAAGGGTGGGAAAGGGGTAGTGAGGTGGATCTGCAGGAAAGCACTAACCATATATGGTGGCTAACTTACGCAAATGAGAGCGAGAAGAGAAGCAAAGCATGATCGAGAAGCTAAAAGTGATCAAGAAGTGATCCTGAAGCTACTTACGTTCAAGCATAACATGAGACCGTGTTCTCTTCTTGGACTCCGCTGAAAATAGATCATCACGGCTACCCACACGGTTGACTCATTTTAATTAAGTTAAGTGTCAAGTTCTCTACAACCGGATATTAACAAATTCCCATCTGCCCATAACCACAGGAACGAATTTCAAAAGTTCAAAACCCTGCAGGAGTGTCCCAACTTAGCCCATCACAAGCTCTCACAGTCAACAAAGCATATTCCTTCTCCCAGGAAGACCCGATCAGACTCGGAATCCCGATTACAAGACATTTCGACAAAGGTAAAACAAGACCAGCAAAGCCTCCCGATGTGCCAACAAATCCCGATAGGAGTCACACGTATCTCGTTCTCAAGGCACACTGGATGTGCCTCACATTGGGTTGGCATAGACCCTGGTTGCCCAGGGGGCGCTGGACATCGCCTAGTTTGGACCAACACTCAGAGGAGCACTGGCCTGAGGGTTTAAAATAAAGATGTCCCTTGAGTCCGCGGAACCCAAGGGAAAAGGATTAGGTGGCAAATGGTAAAACCAAGGTTGGGCCTTGCTGGAGGATTTTTATTCAAGGCGAACTGTCAAGGGGTTCCCATAACACCCAACCGCGTAAGGAACGCAAAATCAAGGAACATACCACCGGTATGACGGAAACTAAGGCTGCAAGAGAGGAACAAAACACCAGGCATAAGGCCGAGCCTTCCACCCTTTACTAAGTATATAGATGCATTAAAGTAAACAAGATATTATAATGATATCCCAACAATATCCATGTTCCAACAAGGAACAAACTTCATCTTCACCTACAACTAGCAACGCTATAAGAGGGGCTGAGCAAAGCGGTAACATAGCCAAACAACGGTTTGCTAGGAAAGGTGGGTTAGAGGCTTGACATGGCAATATGGGAGGCATGATATAGCAAGTGGTAGGTATTGCAGCATGGCAATAGAGCAAACAACTAGCAAGCAAAGATAGAAGTGATTTCGAGGGTATGGTCATCTTGCCTGCAAAGTTCTCAGAGTTGACGAAAGCTTGATCCTCGTTAGCGTACTTAATAGGTTCCTCGATCACGTACTAGTCTCTCGGCTCTACCCAAATCAAGAACACAAGCAAATGGACCAACAATCATTCTTGGTGCAATGCACAGTCAACATGATGCAAAAAATGGCATGATATGCGAGATATGATATGCAATGCATATGCGTGCTCCGGAAGCAAAAGATTGATCAAGGCATCAACTTGTCAAACCAAGTGTGCCTTTGAATATGAGATGATTTCGGTCAAAATCGATATAAAGATCACCAGAATCGGATGCATGGTTTGCAAATGGCAAGCAAAACAAGAATGGCACAATTCTGTGATTAACAGCACGATGCCATCTAGAATGCAACAAGAAACTAAGCTACTTCACTCCAACAAAGAAACAAAGCATATGGCAGTGATGTACTCAAGATGCTCGACGAAACATGAACACTGAGCTACGGCTAAATCACGCAAGAGCAGGTTCAAACAAGCATGGCAAAGTGCAAAAGATATCAACATCACAGACTTAGTGAAAATACTAACATGCCAGGAATAACATCAGGAAGCCATGTTTAGAGCTAGCAAACAACATGCTACAGGAACACATCATAGCAAACAAAGGCATGGCATGAATCCACTAAATGCATAGATCAAAAGTCCCTTACTGATCATGAGCCAAAAAGGCACAGAAGATATGATGGCACCCATGTAAACATAGCAAGTTTTATTAACAGGTTCAGACTTAGCAGAAAATAGAGCATGGCATAAAACAAAATTATGATGGCATCTTTGCGTGCTCAAATCACTCATCAGAAAGAAATGCATGACAAACTAAGCATACCAACAGAAAGAAGACATGTTCAAGAAGCTAACCATTGCAGGAGAAAGTTCATATCATGCATGTATCAACTACAACAACCATGGCAAAATTGATTAACATGTAAACAATCTGCTAGGAACATTTTATAGCAAAAGTAGAGCAAGATTAAGTCATGCTAGGGCACTCCATAATTGCAAACAGGGGCATGGATGGATAGAGCAACACCATATGTCCAAATCATCCTTACTTAAGGAACTTAAAACAAGCATGGATCTCACTTTAGCATCATGGTTACATGGCATAAAAATAACAGCAGGAAAAATGACTTAGTGAAATCCTAAGTCCCTGAAATCAACAATAACACGAAGGCTACTTTGCATGCTTGTGCTAGTCACCACATTGATCTAAAAAATGCATGGCAAACACCTCTGTAAAGATGGAATGGCATAGACCAAAACACATGTAGAACTCATGCCCATATGCAGCACACAACAAATGTGACAAAAATGACAAATCCTCATAATCTGCTAAGTAACAGGAGCAATCATTTTATAGCACTCATGCATCAATGATTTGGGCATCAAGATGGACACAAACAAGCATGACAGAATGGAATTAAATGAAGAGCATATCATGGTGAACATTTAGACAAATAACACAGACAAAACAGAGCATCACACAAGAAGTTACAACAGGTCAAAGGTAGCACGAGAACGTAAAATTCTCATGACTTAGTGAAACAAACGGGGGGTCAACCTTCTGGATCAGATCTAAGCGCTCGTGGATCGAGGATGGCTGTTCCACTCGAGGGGGACGCGGCTGGGGAAGAAGAGGAGGGGGATCGGGGCGCGAGGAAGAGGATGGCCGGGCGGAGGGGCTTGCCGGGGATGGAGCCGGGGTGGCACGGGTGGCGCCGGAGCTCTTGGAGTGCGGGGTCGACGGCGTCTGGCGGGGCGATGCAGAGCTTGGCGGCGGAGCTCCTGGGCGCGGGGGTGCACGGGGGAAGCGGGAGGCGGCGATGGGCCGGGCGGGCCTGCTGTGGGCTCGCCGGGCCGGCGGCGGAGCTGGGCAGCATGGTGACACGTGTTGCCATGCTACTGGCTCGGGGTGGCAGCAGATCTCGTCCGGTGGCGGCGGGAGCGATTTTCAGGGTTTCATCCGTGAATTGTGAAGAGGGGTGCACATATTTATACCTAGAAGAAGGTAGGAGTGTCCAAATGGGGTGTAGTTTTCGAGCACGCGATCGTGATCCGACGGCAGAGGACTGGGAGTGGTTTGGAAGGGTTATTGGGCCATTTTGGAGGGGTGTTGGGCTGCAACACACAAGAGGCATTTCCGGTTACCCGGTTAACCGTTGGAGTATCAAACGGACTCCAAATGGCACGAAATTTGACAGGCGGTCTACCGGTGGTGTACTAAGGCCGCTAGGCAAATCTCGGTCCATTCTGAGAACGTTTAACACCCGCTCATGAAAAGAGACAAAAGGCTAGACGCCGGTGCACGTAGGAGTGTCGGATTGCAAAACGGACAAAGGGGAAAAAGCTCGGATGCATGAGACAAACACGTGTGCAAATGAGATGCACATGATGACATGATATGAAATGCATGACATGAATAAAATGCAAAACAAAGACAAAACCCAACCATGAAGGGAAATCTCATAACTTATGCCGAAAATGGCAAGAGTCAGAATACAAATTTGGCAAGTTACATCTGGAGCGTTACAACACTCCACCACTACGAAAGGATCTCGTCCCGAGATCTAGGACTGAAAGAACTCCGGATATTCGAAACGGAGGTGGTCCTCGCTTTCCCAAGTGGCTTCTCGGTCGGATTGATGTGACCACTTCACTTTCAGGAATTTGATAGACTTGTTGTGAGTCTTGCGCTCGGTTTCATCAAGAATAGCAACGGGATGCTCATGATAAGACATGTCTTCTTGGAGATCAATCTCTTCGAAGTTGGTGGTGCACTCAGGAGTCTTGAAGCACTTGTGAAGCTGTGACACGTGAAACACATTGTGCACATTTGCGAAGTTGGACGAAATCTCAAGTTGATAGGCGAGGTCGCCTTGTTTGCCAATGATCTTGAAAGGACCCACGTATCTAGGAGAAAGCTTCCCTTTGATACTGAAGCGACGAGTGCCTTTCATTGGAGAGACACGGAGGTAGACATGGTATCCGATCTCGAAAGCCAAGTCATGGTGCTTGCTATCATAGTAACTCTTCTGGCGCGATTGCGAGGCTTTGAGATTTTCCCGGATAAGTTTACACATTTCTTCAGCCTCTGTGATTAAGTCATTGCCAAGAATTTGGCATTCACCAGTCTCTGACCAATTAAGAGGAGTACAACACTTTCTGCAATAGAGAATCTCGAATGGGGTCTTGCCTGAACTCGCTTGGAAACTATTGTTGTAGGAGAAATCAACATATGGAAGAAAATCTTCCCACTTTATACCGAAGGAAATGACACAAGCCCTGAGCATATCTTCAAGAATCTGATTGACCCGCTCGACTTGTCCACTAGTTTGAGGATGGAAGGTTGTGCTGAAGCGAATGTTGGTGCCCATGGCCTTCTGGAAGGAGTCCCAGAACTTAGAAGTAAAGATGCTTCCATGATCTGAAGATATCAACTGCGGAATGCCGTGCAAAGAGACAATCCTGGAGGTGTATAGCTCTACCAACTGAGCTGCTGTGATAGATTCTTTGATAGGAAGAAAATGAGCCACTTTCGTAAGCTTGTCGATGACAACGGGATTCTTCTGCAGACATCACATTCATTTCACGAATTGAGAAATTTCTCGCTTCATTCGAGTCCACCAATATGACTGCTTGAGGTCATGGTATATCTTTGTACTTCCAGGATGAATGGATAGAAGGGAATTGTGAGCCTCGTTCATAATGACTTTCCTTAGATCACCTTTAGGAACCACAATTCGATCCTCAAAGAATAGAGTGTCTTTGTAATCATGGCGATAACACTTGTACTTGGGTTGGCTCTTAGCAATCCCATTTTTCACCTTCTTCACCATGGCATCAAGAATTTGTGCCTCATGAATTTGATCTTCCAAAGTAGTAGAGACTTGGAGGTTGGCAAGAAATCCTTGAGGAACAACTTGGAGATTCAGTTTGCGGAAAGCTTCATAAAGGTCCGGTTGGAAGGGCTTGAGAATTAAGCTATTGCAGTAAGCCTTCCTCCTCAAAGGATCTGCAATGACATTGGACTTGCCTAGACTATATTCAATACTCGGATTGTATTCTTGAATCATTTCGACCCAACGAGTCTGCCTGAGGTTGAGGTTGGGTTGAGTGAAGATGTACTTGAGGCTCTTATGATCAGTTAAGATGTCCACTTTCCTTCCCAACAAGAGATGTCTCCATGTTAATAGAGCATGGAGAACTGCCGCCAACTCGAGGTCATGAGTGGGGTAGTTCTTTTCGTTTGGCTTCAAATGGCAAGAGGTATAAGCCACAACTTTATTCTCTTGCATTAACACAACACCGAGACCTTGCAGGGAGGCATCACAGAAAACTTCGAATGGCTTGGATTCATCAGGAGGAGTTAAAACAGGAGCTGTGACTAACTTCTCTTTGAGGGTGTTTGTAACACCCTCGATGCGACTATATCTCCCACGTGTCGAGGCACAACTTAGAGGCATAATCGCATTGAATGCATATGTCGTAAGTTACGCAATCTTCACAACATCCCATGTAATATAGATAATAAAAGGGGGAGATAACATAGTTGGCTTACACTCGCCACGTCAATCAAGTACATAAATAACATTACATCATCCAAACACTCATGGCCCGACTACGGCACCAAAATAAAAGATAACCCAACATGCGACACGGTCCCGATCACCCCCAACTGGGCACCACTACTGATCATCAGGAAAAGAAACATAGTATCGTTGAGAGTCCTCGTCGAGCTCCCACTTGAGATCAAGCGTGTCACCTGGAGCGGAATCATTAGGCCCTGCATCTGGTGTATTAGTAATTTGTGAGCCACAGGGACTCAGCAATCTCGCACCCTCGCGATCAAGACTATTTAAGCTTATAGGTAAGGCAAGGTACAAATATATGTGGAGCTGCAGCAAGCGACTAGCAAAATATGGTGGCTAACTTATTCGCAAAAGAGAGCGAGAAGAGGAGGCAAAGCGCGAGCGATAAACTAGAGACCAACCTGCACAAGCATTACTCCAACACCGTGTCTGCTTCCCGGACTCCGCCGAGAAGAGGCCATCATGGTAACACACTCGGTTGATTCATTTTAATTAAGTTAAGGTTCAAGTTGTCTACAACCGGACATTAACAAATTCCCATCTGCCCATAACCGCGGGCACAGCTTTCGAAAGTTCAAATCCCTATAGGGGAGTCCCAACTTAGCCCATGACAAGCTCTCACGGTCAACGAAGGAATAGACCTCCTCCCGAGACGTTCCGATCAGACTCGGTACCTCGGTTCTTCAAGACACTTCGACAGGTTAAAACAAGACCAGCAACACCGCCCGAATGTGCCGACAAATCCCGATAGGAGCTGCACATATCTCGTTCTCAGGGCACACTCAGATGAGCCAGACGTCGGGTAGGCCAGCCCAGAGTTGCCCCTGGTAGCCCCAGACATCGCTCGGTTGGACTAACACTCAGAGGAGCACTGGCCCGGGGGGGCTAAAATAAGATGACCCTCGGGCTCCGAAAACCCAAGGGAAACGAGGCTAGGTGGCAAATGGTAAAACCAAGTTTGGGCATTGCTGGAAAAGCTTTAATCAAGGCGAACTATCAAGGGGTTCCCATTATAACCCAACCGCGTAAGGAACGCAAAATCTGGGAACATAACACCGATATGACGGAAACTAGGGCGGCAAGAGTGGAACAAAACACTAGGCGAGAGGCCGGGCCTTCCACCCTTTACCAAGTATGTAGATGAATTAAGATAACATGGCAATATAATGATATCCCGACAACTAAATAAATGTTCCAACAAGGAACGGCCTCCAATCTTCACCTGCAACTAGCAACGCTATAAGAGGGGCTGAGCAAAGCGGTAACATAGCCAATCAACGGTTTGCTAGGACATGGTGGGTTAGAGGTTTTGACATGGCAATTTGGAAGGCTTGAAAGCAAGTGGTAGGCATCGTAGCATTGGCATAGCAAAAGAGCGAGCAATCTAGCATAGCAAAGATAGTAGTGATTTCGAGGGTATGATAATCTTGCCTGCACAGTTGTCTGAGTTGACTGGATCCTCGAAAGCAAACTCAACGGGCTCCTCATTAGCGAACTCGTCTCCCGGCTCTACCCAAACAAGACAAACAAACAAACGCAACACAATCAACCACGCGCAAAGCTCAAACAATATGATGCAAAGTTGGTATGCTATGCGGGATGCGATGCGGGATGCATATGCAAGATGTGACAGGAAATGCAAGAACCTTGCCTCAACTTGGAAAACTAAGTGTGCCACTAGAAAGGTGAGATGAAATCGCTTGAAAACGATATAAAGAACGCCGGAATCGGAGTTACGGTTTGGAAATGGCAAGCAATTCAAATATGACACCGGTCTGCGATTGACAGCAAGTAGCCATCTAAATGCAATGAGATGAACATGCTACAACACTCAAACATGACAACAAAATACATGGCAGGGATGCATTCAAGATGCTTAACAAAAGTCTAGCACTGAGATACGGCCAATTCATCCATTAACAGGTTCAAACAAGCATGGCAAAAATGCATATGGCAAACATAAATTAACACTTGTCTGGAATTTCAGATCAGATAGCACTCTTCGGAGCAACAAAACTACATGCTACATGACCTGAACATGGAAAATTAAAGCATGGCATGGAGCTACTCAAAGAGTTTAACAAAAGTCCCTTAGTGACATTCAGCCAAAAGGGATCAGAAAATAAAATTGCAAGCATGTGAACATGGCAAAAACATAATCAGTTTTCAGACTTAGTGAAAACTGGCACATGCTGAAACATATCTCAAGTAGGCATGTTTTCGAGCTTGATGCACTCACTACGGAGCAAGTCATGACAAGCTAAGCATACACCCATCAAGAATACACAAAATGCAAGCTAGACATGGCAATAATAATAGCATAGCATGCACGGATCAACTACAACATCATCGGCAAAATTGCAAACAAGTTGACAATCTGCCCAGATTCACAAAGTAGCAAAAGTAGAGCTCGATTGACTCAAGCTAGGTTGCTCCATAATTGCAAACAAATACATCGATGGATAGAGCACTACAATATTAACAAAACATCCTTACTGATCCTCCCCAAAAGAGGCACGGATCACTAGGAAACAACATGAACATATGGCATATGAGATAAACAGCTCAAGGACTTAGTGGAAAAGCTAAGTCCCTGAAATCAGAATTACCAAGTGCACCACTTTGCAAGCTTGTGCTAGTCACCACACACATCACAAAAATACATGAGTTGCACCTCTGGAAAGATGACAAAACCCTTAACAAAACATATGTAGAGCTCATGGGCATATCATGCACACATTAATCATGGCAAAAAAGACAAAAAGCTAAATGGAGCAGCAGATCTGACAAATATCTCAAGTAGCACTCTTCTAACAGCATTTCGGGCAACAAGATGTACTCAAATGAAAATGATGCAATGGAATGAAATGATGTACTCTCTGAGATGAACATTTTGATATGCTATATGCCCAAAACGGATCTGCAGATGCGGAGATACGATGCTATGAACATGGGCACTTGGACTGCAGACTTAGGAAAAAGAGGAGAAGACCTAGGGTTTACTGTTCACCCGGATCTGGATCTGGGCACACGCCAACCGAGGTCCGCCGGAGTTCATCGGGGAGGTAGGCCGGCGGCTTGCCGGAGAGGCCGGAGAGGCCGGGTTGAGGAGGGAGGAGGAGGCCGGAGGGTGCGGCGAGCCGCGCGCGAGAGGAGGGCGGCGGCGCCGGGCGCGCGGGGCGGGCGGTGGTGGCCGTCGACACCGGCGATGGCGCGGCGGTGCAAGGGACCGGCGACGGGGAAGAGGAGACGCGGGGCGGCGCTGGCGGCTGAGCCCGAGGCCCGCGGCGGGCCTCAGCGGGCCGGCGGGGCGGCCAAGTGGGCGCGGTGGCGGCGGCGAATGGCGGAGCACCACGTGGCGGTGGCGGGGGCGGATCGGACAGTGTCCGTCGGTGGCAATTTTTGTCCGGTGGCGCGCAATGACGAGTGGAGCTAGGGTTTCGGGAGGAAGGGGAAGGAGAAATTCGGGGGTGTCTTTAAATAGGCATAGAGGGAGCTAGGAGGGTCCAAATGAGGTGCGCTCTTCGGCCACGCGATCGTGATCGAACGATCTAGAGGATGGAGAAGGCTTAGGTGGGTTTTGGGCCAAATTTGAGGTGTGTTGGGCTGCCACACACACGAGGCCTTTTCGGTCCCTCGGTTAACCGTTGGAGTATCAAACGAAGTCCAAATGATACGAAACTTGACAGGCGGTCTACCGGTAGTAAACCAAGGCCGCTTGGCAAGTCCTGGTCCAATCCGGAAATGTTTAATCCCCACACACGAAAGAAAGGTAGAAGTGCCCATCGGAGGAGAACGAAGCGCCGGAATGCAAAACGGACAACGGGGAAAATGCTCGAATGCATGAGATGAACACGTATGCAAATGCAATGCACATGATGACATGATAAGAGATGAATGACAACGATAACAACACACGGAGACAAAAAAACCCGAACCCGAGAAAATGAATTAACTTAAAGCCGGAAACGGCAAGAGTTGGAGTACAAATTGGGAAAGTTACATCCGGGGTGTTACAACACTCCACCACTACGAAAGGATCTCGTCCCGAGATCTAGGACTGAAAGAACGCCGGGTACTCAGAACGGAGGTGATCCTCGCGTTCCCAGGTCGCTTCACGGTCGGAATGGTGTGATCACTTGACTTTGAGAAATTTGATTGACTTATTGCGAGTCTTGCGTTCAGTATCTTCAAGAATAGCAACAGGGTGCTCACGATAAGAGAGATCTTCTTGGAGCTCAATGTCCTGGAAGTTGACGGCGCGGTCAGGAGTCTTGAAGCACTTCCGAAGCTGAGAGACATGGAACACGTCATGAACATTTTCAAAGTTTGAAGGAAGCTCGAGTTGATAGGCGGGGTCGCCTCTCTTGCTGACAATCTTGAAAGGTCCCACATATCTAGGGGCAAGCTTCCCTTTGATACCAAAGCGACGAGTACCTTTCATAGGAGAGACGCGGAGGTAAACATGATCTCCGATCTCGAAAGCCAAATCACGGTGCTTACTATCATAGTAGCTCTTCTGACGGGATTGGGCTGCTTTGAGGTTATCACGAATGACTTCGCACATTTCCTCTGCCTCTGTGATTAAGTCATTACCCAAAAGCTGACGTTCACCGGTTTCAGACCAGTTGAGAGGGGTACGGCACTTCCTGCCATACAGAATTTCAAATGGGGCCTTGTCCGAACTTGCTTGAAAACTGTTGTTGTAGGAGAATTGAGCATAAGGAAGACAATCCTCCCACTTCATGCCGAAGGAGATCACACAGGCCCTAAGCATATCTTCAAGAATATGGTTGACACGCTCGACTTGAACGCTAGTTTGAGGATGGAAAGCTGTGCTGAAGCGGATGTTGGTGCCCATGGCCTTCTGAAAAGAATCCCAAAACTTGGATGTAAAGATGCTGCCACGGTCTGAAGAGATCACTTGTGGAATACCGTGGAGAGAGACAATTCGAGAGGTATAGAGTTCTGCCAATTGAGCTACAGTGATCGACTCTTTGATAGGCAGAAAGTGAGCCACTTTGGTGAGTTTGTCGATGACAACGAATATAGCATCATTGCCACGCTTGGACTTTGGAAACCCAGTCACGAAGTCCATCTCAATGTGGTCAAACTTCAATTCTGGAATGGCAAGAGGTTGGAGGAGACCATCTGACCTTTGGTGTTCTGCCTTCACTCTTCTACAGACATCACATTCATTCACGAATTGAGCGATCTCATGCTTCATTCGAGTCCACCAATAAACCTGCTTGAGGTCCTGATACATCTTCGTGCTCCTAGGGTGGATGGAGAGGAGAGAATTGTGAGCCTCGTACATGATCAATTTACGAAGGTCACCTTTGGGTACAACAATATGATCCTCGAAGAAGAGAGTATCCTTGTCATCAAGGCGGTAGCACTTGTACTTGGATTGACTCTTGGCAATCCCAATCTTCACCTTTTTCACCATGGCATCAAGAAGCTGGGCTTGGCGAATCTGGTCTTCCAAGGTAGGAGAGACTTGAAGGTTGGTGAGGAAACCTTGAGGAACAACTTGCAGATTAAGTTTGCGGAAAGCTTCACAAAGCTCGGGTTGATAAGGCTTGAGAATCAGACTGTTGCAGTAAGCTTTTCTGCTCAATGCGTCAGCAATCACATTGGCCTTGCCTGGAGTATAGTCGATACTCGGATTATACTCTCGAATCATTTCGACCCATCAAGTTTGTCTGAGGTTGAGATTAGGTTGAGTGAATATGTACTTGAGACTCTTGTGATCAGTGAAAATGTCCACTTTTCTTCCCAATAGAAGATGTCTCCAAGTCAAAAGAGCATGCACAACTGCCGCCAACTCGAGATCATGAGTGGGGTAGTTCTTCTCATTAGGCTTCAACTGGCAAGAGGTATAAGCAACAACTTTCTTCTCTTGCATCAATACTGCGCCAAGACCTTGGAGAGAGGCATCACAAAAGACCTCGTACGGCTTGGATTCATCAGGCGGAGTCAGAACTGGAGCAGTGATCAATTTCTCTTTCAAAGTGTTGAAAGCAATGTCACACTCTGGAGACCAAACGTACTTGACGTGCTTTTGGAGAAGATTTGAAAGAGGCTTCGCGATCTTAGAAAAGTTTTCAACAAATCTTTGGCAGTAGCTTGCGAGACTGAGGAAGCTACGGAGTTGCTTCACGTTCTGAGGAGGTTCCCAATTCACAATTGCAGACACCTTCTCAGGATTCACGGCAATGCCCTTGGCAGAGATGATATGACCAAGATAAAGAACCTCATCGAGCCAAAATTCGTACTTGGAGAACTTGGCGTAGAACTGATGTTCCCTGAGCTTATCGAGTACCAAACGCAATTGCTTGGCATGATCTTCCTTGTTCTTGGAGAAAACCAGAATGTCGTCGAGATAGACCAAAATGAAGTCATCGGTGTAGGCGTTGAAGATGAAGTTCATCATGCGAGAGAAAGTCGGAGGAGCGTTGACGAGGCCAAAAGACATGACAGTGTATTCATATGAACCATAGCTTGTCCTGAAAGCCGTCTTGGGAATATCTTGCTCACGAATTCGAATCTGATGGTAACCCATACGGAGATCAAGCTTGGAGAATACTTGGGCACCTTTGAGTTGTTCGAACAGCTCGTTGATGTTGGGAAGTGGGTATCGTTCTTGATGGTCTTGTTGTTCAATGGGCGGTAATCAACACAAAGTCGGTCCGTTCCATCCTTCTTCTTCACAAAAAGAACATTACAACCCCACGGAGAAGAACTAGGCCGGATGAGACCCATTTTCTCTTGAATATCGAGTTGCTTCTTCAGCTCCTTCAACTCTTCAGGTCCGAGCTTGTAAGGACGTTTGCACACAGGTTCTGTGCCAGGCTCGAGATCAATAACGAATTCAACTGGCCGGTGCGGAGGCATTCCTGGAAGCTCTTCTGGAAAGACGTCTTGATATTCGCAAACGACTGGAATCTGCGAGATGGCATCGTGTTCACCCTTCTCATTGAGAGAAAACAGATGGATGGTATCATCACGAGTGGCAAAGACAATTACATCCTCAGACGAATGAGTCAATTGAATCTGCCTGGCTGCACAATCAAGATGCGCCTTGTGCTTAGCAAGCCAATCCATCCTGAGAATAAGATCAATATCCGAGTTACCAAGAACCACCGGAGAAGAGAGAAACTTGTAGTCGCCCAACGTGATAGTAACATCTGGGGCAATAGCGCTTGCATTCATGAATTTACCCGGAGAAACAACATATAACTGTCTAGGCAAATCTTGTAAAGGCAACTCATGCTTAGAAACAAATAGTCTCGAGATGAAACAATGCGATGCACCCGTGTCAAAAAGAACTTTTGCAGGAATATCATTAACAGGAAGGTTACCCATAATGACATCTGATGAGTCCTCTGCCTAAGCTGCATTCATCAAGTTGACCTTGGCGGACTTGGGGTTATGCTTGATCACAGCTGTACTTGCCGATCTAATAGGAGGAGGAGGAGGAAGATGCCTCTGGTTGAAACACTTGTTGGCATAGTGACCCTTATGTTGGCACTTGTTGCACGTGACCTCTGGAAGAGGACGGTGATACGGAGCACTCGATCTTGGAGCTTGAGACAAAGTCTTGTTCTGAAAGCCAGGGTTGGGTGGGTGGGAAGATCCACTGCCACCTTTGCTCTTCTGCTGATACGGCTGACGGAACGGAGGAGGAGGAAGCCAATACTTCTGCTGCTTGGCCACTTGAGTAGAGGAAGAAGGAGTAGCATCTCTGACTCGCTTCTTGGAAGCATCACACCTCATTTGAGCAGCCTCTTGCTTCGATGCCATGTTGTAGAACTCATCGTATCTCAAGGGCTCAAAGAGAACAAGAGCGAGCTGAATTTCTTCTCTAAGACCACCCCTGAACTGATATATCATGCTCTTCTCATCAGGTACGTCCTGCTTAGCAAAGCGGGCGAGCTTCTGGAACAACTTGTTGTAGTCATAGACAGACAAAGAGCCTTGCTTCAGGTTGCGGAATTTCTCATGCTTGCTTTCAACCACACTCTAAGGAATATGATGAGCTCTGAAATGTCGACGGAATTCATCCCAGGTAATAACACGTCCACCTCTGGAGTCCTTGTACTACTGGAACCATTCTGCAGCTTGATCTTTGAGTTGGAAAGAAGCGAACTTAACAAAGTCCTCAGGCCTGACGTTACTGCACTCGAAATGCTTGCACAGATCCACAAGCCAATCGTCAGCATCGGTTGCCTCAACACAATTGCTAAAAGTCTTTGTCCCATTAGCAAGGAACTGGTTGAGTGTAGCAAAGTGATTCTGATTGTTGCCTTGGTTCCCTTGGTTGCCTTAATTGCGCTCTTGAAGAATTTGCATGATCAACTATGTGTTTGCATTGGTTGCGGCCATCACAGCTTGCCATGCCTCCGGAGGAGGTGGAGGTGGTGACGGATCAGGATTCGGAGTCGTGCGTGTTGGAGGAGCCATCCTGAAGAGGTTGACATCCATTAGCACATTGATAGACAAATATTGAAGTTGAATCCAACGGAATGAAAATTGCAACATATAGTCTTCACATCCGAACAAAATGAACGAATGCATTCCTCTTGAAATAGTCACATATCCACAAATTGAGAAGCCACGTGGAATTAAGGTAGAGAAATAAATCAACAAGGTACGGATCGAGAACGAATGATTGGTAAGAAATCCCAATCTCAAACCAATATCCGCGAAAGAAGAACTAGAGATACTAGAATTCCCACCTATGAAACTCCCGAACCTTTCCGGTTATGCAATCAGGTGTTGGGGATACAGGGGAAGCATAATATCTCACCCAAATCTAACAAATCCTACATCCAGCTGTATCCATCCTTCAACACATAACCAAGAAAAACTTCGGAAACCATCTACCTCAACCTTCGAAAAGCATCCGTTATACAAGTTATGGCGATACTCCCGAACTCCCGCCCCAGTACTAGGTGGCGTCGAGGTTATCTCACCAACGAACTGCATAAAAGAGATTTTCGATGTCGGCGTACTAATCTCAGGTATTCCAGAATTGCAACGATAAAATTATGACGACAACACCTCAGAGCTCAACTCCCCGGGACACTTCCACAAAACCACTGACAGGAGGCACCAAGACAATGTTCTCATCATAAAACCATCGGAACGATTCCAAGATACCCGCGTGATCCTAAAATTTTTTTAGTGAAATTTGAGAAGAGAAGAGTCAAAACTCTATGTCAGGATGCCTTACCAGAGTGATGAGGAGACTAGGAAGTAAAAAAGAATTCCTAAACTCTCCGATATATAATTCCTAAATGACTCAAAACATTTTTCTAGACACAACTCGGACGCTAAAAACGATCAAGCAATGGGGCTCCTAAGATCGGGGAAGGCTCTGATACCAACTTGTAACACCCTCGATGCGACTGTATCTCCCACGTGTCGAGGCACGACTTAGAGGCATAATCGCATTGAAGGCATATGTCGCAAGTTAGGCAATCTTCACAACATCCCATGTAATATAGATAATAAAAGGGGGAGATAACATAGTTGGCTTACACTCGCCATGTCAATCAAGTAGATAAATAACATTACATCATCCAAACACTCATGGCCCGACTACGGCGCCAAAATAAAAGATAACCCAACATGCGACACGGTCCCGATCACCCCCAACCGGGCACCACTACTGATCATCAGGAAAAGAAACATAGTATCGTAGAGTCCTCGTCGAACTCCCACTTGAGCTCAAGCGCGTCACCTGGAGCGGAATCATCAGGCCCTGCATCTGGTGTAATAGTAATCTGTGAGCCACAGGGACTCAACAATCTCGCACCCTCGCGATCAAGACTATTTAAGCTTATAGGTAAGGCAAGGTACAAATATATGTGGAGCTGCAGCAAGCGACTAGCAAAATATGGTGGCTAACTTATTCGCAAAAGAGAGCGAGAAGAGGAGGCAAAGCGCGAGCGAGAAACTAGAGACCAACCTGCGCAAGCATTACTCCAACACCGTGTCCGCTTCCCGGACTCCGCCGAGAAGAGGCCATCACGGTAACACACTCGGTTGATTCATTTTAATTAAGTTAAGGTTCAAGTTGTCTACAACCGGACATTAACAAATTCCCATCTGCCCATAACCGCGGGCACAGCTTTTGAAAGTTCAAATCCCTGTAGGAGAGTCCCAACTTAGCCCATGACAAGCTCTCACGGTCAACGAAGGAATAGACCTCCTCCCGAGACGTTCCGATCAGACTCGGTACCTCGGTTCTTCAAGACACTTTGACAGGTTAAAACAAGACCAGCAACACCGCCCGAATGTGCCAACAAATCCCGATAGGGGATGCACATATCTCGTTCTCAGGGCACACTCAGATGAGCCAGACGTCGGGTAGGCCAGCCCAGAGTTGCCATGGTAGCCCCAGACATCGCTCGGTTGGACCAACACTCAGAGGAGCACTGGCCCGGGGGGGCTAAAATAAGATGACCCTCGGGCTCCGAAAACCCAAGGGTAAAGAGGCTAGGTGGCAAATGGTAAAACCAAGTTTGGGCATTGCTGGAAAATCTTTAATCAAGGCGAACTATCAAGGGTTTCCCATTATAACCCAACCGCGTAAGGAACGCAAAATCTGGGAACATAACACCGATATGACGGAAACTAGGGCGGAAAGAGTGGAACAAAACACTAGGAGAGAGGCCGGGCCTTCCACCCTTTACCAAGTATGTAGATGAATTAAGATAACATGGCAATATAATGATATCCCGACAAGTAAATAAATGTTCCAACAAGGAACGGCCTCCAATCTTCACCTGCAACTAGCAACGCTATAAGAGGGGCTGAGCAAAGCGGTAACATAGCCAATCAACGGTTTGCTAGGACATGGTGGGTTAGAGGTTTTGACATGGCAATTTGGGAGGCTTGAAAGCAAGTGGTAGGCATCGTAGCATTGGCATAGCAAAAGAGCGAGCAATCTAGCATAGCAAAGTTAGTAGTGATTTCGAGGGTATGATCATCTTGCCTGCACAGTTGTCAGAGTTGACTGGATCCTCGAAAGAAAACTCAACGGGCTCCTTGTTAGAGAACTCGTCTCCCGGCTCTACCCAAACAAGACAAACAAACACACGGAACACAATCAACCACACGCAAAGCTCAAACAATATGATGCAAAGATGGTATGCTATGCGGGATGCATATGCAAGATGTGACAGGAAATGCAAGAACCTGGCCTCAACTTGGAAATCCAAGTCTGCCACTGGAAAGGTGAGATGAAATCGCTTGAAAGCGATATAAAGAACGCCAGAATCGGAGTTACGGTTTGGAAATGGCAAACAATTCAAATATGACACCGGTCTGCGATTGACAGCAAGTAGCCATCTAAATGCAATGAGATGAACATGCTACAACACTCAAACATGACAAAAAAATACGTGGCAGGGATGCATTCAAGATTCTTAACAAAAGTCTAGCACTGAGCTACGGCCAATTCATCCATTAACAGGTTCAAACAAGCATGGCAAAAATGCATATGGCAAACAGATTTCTGACTTAGTGAAATTAACACTTGTCTAGAATTTCAGATCAGATAGCACTCTTCGGAGCAACAAAACTACATGCTACAAGACCTGAACATGGCAAAGTAAAGCATGGCATGGAGCTACTCAAAGAGCTTAACAAAAGTCCCTTAGTGACCTTGAGCCAAAAGGGATTAGAAAATACAATTGCAAGCGTGTGAACATGGCAAAAACATAATCAGTTTTCAGACTTAGTGAAAACTGGCACATGCTGAAACATATCTCAAGTAGGCATGTTTTCGAGCTCGATGCACTCACTACGGAGCAAGTCATGACAAGCTAATCATACAACCATCAAGAATACACAAAATGCAAGCTAGACATAGCAAGAACAATAGCATAGCATGCACGGATCAACTACAACATCATCGGCAAAATTGCAAACAAGTTGACAATCTGCCCAGATTCACAAAGTAGCAAAAGTAGAGCTCGATTGACTCAAGCTAGGGTGCTCCATAATTGCAAATAAAGACATAGATGGATAGATCACTACAATATTAACAAAACATCCTTACTGATCCTCCTCAAAAGAGGCACGGATCACTAGGAAACAACATGAACATATGGCATATGAGATAAACAGCTCAAGGACTTAGTGGAAAAGCTAAGTCCCTGAAATCAGAATTACCAAGTGCACCACTTTGCAAGCTTGTGCTAGTCACCACACACATCAAAAAAATACATGGGTTGCACCTCTGGAAAGATGACAAAACCCTTAACAAAACATATGTAGAGCTCATGGGCATATCATGCACACATTAATCATGGCAAAAAAGACAAAAAGCTAAATGGAGCAGCAGATCTGACAAATATCTCAAGTAGCACTCTTCTAACAGAATTTCGGGCAACAAGATGAACTCAAATGAAAATGATGCAATGGAATGAAATGATGCACTCTCTAAGATGAACATTTTGATATGCTATATGCCCAAAACGGAGCTACGGATGCGGAGATGCGATGCTTTGAACATGGGCACTTGGACTGCAAACTGAGGAAAAAGAGGAGGCGACCTAGGGTTTACTATTCACCCGGATCTGGATCTGGGCGCACACCAGCCGAGGTCCGCCGGAGTTCGTCGGGGAGATAGGCCGGCGGCTTGCTGGAGAGGCCGGAGAGGCGGCGTTGAAGAGGGAGGAGGAGGCCGGAGGGTGCGGCGAGCCGCGCGGGAGAGGAAGGCGGCGGCGCCGGGCGCGCGGGGCGGCCGGAGATGCGGCCGGAGCGGGCGGCGGTGGCGGCCGTCGACGCCGGCGATGGCGGCGGCGGTGCAAGGGACCGGCGACGGGGAAGAGGAGATGCGGGGCGGCACTGGCGGCTGAGCCCGGGAGGGCCCGCGGCGGGCCTCAGCGGGCCGGCGGGGCAGCCAAGTGGGCGCGGTGGCGGCGGCAAATGGCGGAGCGCCACGTGGCGGCGGCGGGGGCGGATCGGACAGTGTCCGTCGGTGGCAATTTTTGTCCGGCGGCGCGCGATGACGAGTGGAGCTAGGGTTTCGGGAGGAAGGGGAAGGAGAAATTCGGGGGTGTCTTTAAATAGGCATAGAGGGAGCTAGGAGGGTCCAAATGAGGTGCGGTCTTCGGCCACGCGATCGTAATCGAATGATCTAGAGGATGGAGAAGGCTTAGGTGGGTTTTGGGGCAAATTGGAGGTGTGTTGGGCTGCCACACACACGAGGCCTTTTCGGTCCCTCGGTTAACCGTTGGAGTATCAAACGAAGTCCAAATGATACGAAACTTGACAGGCGGTCTACCGGTAGTAAACCAAGGCCGCTTGGCAAGTCTCGGTCCAATCCGGAAATGTTTAATCCCCACACACGAAAGAAAGGTAGAAGTGCCCACCGGAGGAGAACGAAGCGCCGGAATGCAAAACGGACAACGGGGAAAATGCTCGAATGCATGAGATGAACACGTATGCAAATGCAATGCACATGATGACATGATAAGAGATGCATGACAACGATAACAACACACGGAGATAAATAAAAAAACCCGAACCCGAGAAAATGAATTAACTTAAAGCCGGAAACGGCAAGAGTTGGAGTACACATTCGGAAAGTTACATCCGGGGTGTTACAGTGTTGAAAGCAATGTCACATTCAGGCGTCCAGACATACTTAACATGCTTCTGGAGGAGGTTGGAAAGAGGCTTTGCAATCTTAGAGAAATTCTCAATGAATTTTCGAAAATAGCTTGCAAGCCCAAGGAAACTGCGGAGCTGCTTCACATTTTGAGGCAGTTCCCAATTCATAATTGCAGACACCTTCTCAGGATTAACAGCAATGCCCTTGGCGGAAATGATATGGCCAAGGTAGAGTACCTCATCAAGCCAGAACGCACACTTTGAAAACTTCGCATAGAATTGATGCTCTCTGAGTTTGTCGAGTACCATTCTCAAATGCTTGGCATGATCCTCCTTGTTCTTGGAAAAGACCAAAATATCATCAAGATACACCAAGACGAAATCATTTTTGTAAGGGTTGAAGATGAAGTTCATCATGCGAGAGAATGTTGGAAGAGCATTGACAAGGCCGAAAGACATGACAGTATACTCATAAGAACCATAACTTGTTCTGAATGCTGTCTTGGGGATATCTTTCTCACGAATGCGAATATGATGATAACTCATACGAAGGTCAAGCTTGGAGAATACTTGGGCACCCTTAATTTGCTCGAATAGCTCATTGATGTTGGGAAGTGGATACTTGTTCTTTATTGTCTTCTTGTTCAATGGGTGGTAGTTGACGCAGAGTCATTCCGTTCTATCCTTCTTCTTGACAAAAAGAAGACCACAACCCCATGGAGATGAACTCGGTCTGATGAGACCCATACGCTCTTGTTCATCGAGTTGTTTCTTCAACTCCTTCAACTCTTCTAGACCAAGCTTGTAAGGACGTTTGCAAACAGGTTCCGTGCCAGGCTCAAGATCGATAACGAATTCAACTAGCTGGTGAGGAGGCATTCCCGGAAGCTCTTCTGGAAAGACGTCTTGATATTCACAAACAACTGGAATCTGAGAGATGGCATTCAACTCGCCCTTCTCATTGAGAGAAAACAGTCGAATGGTATCATCACGAGCGACATAGATGATCACATCCTCAGACGAGTGTGTCAATTGAATCTGCCTGGCAGTACAATCAAGCTGAGCCTTGTGCTTAGAAAGCCAGTCCATGCCGAAAATTAGATCAATATCCGAGTTACCAAGAACAATAGGAGAAGACAGAAACTTATGGTCGCCCATCTTGATAGAAACATTCAGAACCATAGAGCTTGTGTTCATGAATTTACCCAGAGAGACAACTGATAACTACCTCGGCAAATCTTGGAAAAGCAACTCATGCTTAGATGCAAATGGTCTTGAAATGAAACAATGCGATGCACCAGTATCAAAAAGAACTTTAGAAGGAAAGTCATTGACTGGAAGATTACCCATGATCACTTCTGAAGAATCCTCTGCCTGAGCTGTGTTCATCATGTTGACCTTTGTCGACTTGGAATTATGCTTGACCACTGCATTGCTGGCATATCTCACAGGAGGAGAAGGCGGAACGTGCCTTTGGTTGAAGCACTTGTTTTCATAGTGCCCTTTCTGCTAACACTTGTTGCAAGTAACCTCTGAGAGCGGACGGTGATAAGGAGAACTTGACCTTGGAGTATGAGACTGAGCTTTGTTCTGATAGCTTGGGTTGGGTGGGTGGGAAGATCCATTGCCACCTTTGCTCTTCTGCTGATAAGGCTGACAAAACGGAGGAGTAGGAGGAGGCAACCAGAACTTCTGTTTCTTAGCTGCCACTTGAGTTGAAGAAGAAGATTGAGCTGCATCCCTTACTCTCTTCTTAGAAGCATCACAGTTGAGCTGAGCAGCTTCTTGCTTTAGTGCCATGTTGTAGAATTCGTCATACTTAGTCGGCTCAAGAAGCACGAGAGCTAATTACAGATATTCTCTGAGGCCACCTCTGAATTGATAAATCATGCTATTTTCATCAGGGACGTCTTGTTTAGCGAAGCGAGCGAGCCTCTAAAACAGGATATTGTATTGATACACACACATGCTACCTTGCTTGAGATTGCGAAACTCCTCATGCTTACTCTCGGCAACACTTTGTGGAATGTGGTGAGCTTTGAAGTCTCGGCGGAAATCATCCCAGGTAATCACACGACCTCCTCTGGAATCTTTGTATTGTTGATACCACTCAGCAGCTTGGTCTTTGAGTTGAAACGAAGCAAACTTGACAAAGTCCTCAGGCCTGACATTGCTACACTCAAAATGTCTGCAGATATCCACGAGCCAGTCATCGGCGTCTGTGGCCTCGACACAGTTGCTAAAGGACTTCGGCTAGTTTGCAAGGAACTGATTGAGGGTAGCAAACTAAGGCTGATTGTTGCCTTGACCTTGATTTCCTTGGTTGCCTTGCCCTTGGTTGCGCTGTTGCAAGAGTTGCAAAAGCATCTGAGTGTTGGCGTTGGTGGTTGCCATGCCATCTTGCCATGCCTCCGGAGGTGGAGGTGGTGGTGGAGGGTTCGGATTCTGACGCATTGGAGGAGCCATCCTGAAGAGGTTGACATCTGTTAGCATCTTGAAAGAAATATATTCAAGCTGAATCAATGGATCAAAATTGCAACATATAGCCTTAACATTCAAACAAGAATGAATGAGTGAATTCCAAAGTAAATCATCACACCTCCATAAGTTGAGAAGCCACTTAGACAAAAGTCGAAGAATAAAGCAACAAGGTATGGATATGAACAAATAAGTGGTAAGGATTACCCAATCACAAACCAAATATCTGCGGGAAGAAATACTAGAGCTACTTGAATTCCCACCTAGGAAATTCCCGAAACTTTCTGGTTATGCAATTAGGTGTTGGGGATACAAGGGAAGCATAATATCTCACCCAAAACTAGCAAATCCTACATCCAGTTGTATCCATCCTTCAACACACAACCAAGAAACCTTCAGATATCATTTACCTCAACCTTCAAAAAGCATCTGTTATACGAGTTATGGCAATACTCCCGAACTCCCGCCCCAGTACTGGGCGGCATCGAGGTTATCTCACCAACAACTGCATAAAAGAGATTTTCGATGTCGGCAAACTCATGTATTCCAGAACTGCAACGATAAGATTGTGACAACAACATCTCGGAGCTCAACTCCGGGGACACTGCCACAACCCCTAAATGTCAGGAGGAACCAAGAACAATGTTCTCGTCACAAAACCATCAGAATGATTCCAAGATACCCGCGTGATCCTAAATTTGTTTTCATGAAATTAGAGGAGAGAAGATTCAAAACTCTACGTCAGGAGGCCTCACCAGAGCGACAAAGGGACTGAGGAGTAAAAAGAATCCTACTCTCCGATATAGATAATCCTAAGACTCAAAACTTTTCTTCTAGACTCAACAACGTCAGCGATTCGACCAAGCAGGGGGCTCCTAAGTCGGGGAAAGCTCTAATACCAACTTGTAACACCCACAATGTGGCTATATCTCCCACGTGTCGGGGCACGACTTAGAGGCATAGCCGCATGGTAGGCATGTCGCAAGAGGGTAACCTTTACACATCCCATGTATTGAATAAGAAAGGGATAAAGAGTCATATTACAATCGCCACTTCACACAATACATAAATATCTCATACATCGTCCATAATACAATCAAGGTTCGACTATAGAACTAAAACAAAGAAAGACAACCCCAAATTCTAGATCCCCGATCGCCCTAACTGGGCTCCTCTACTGATCATCCAGAAAAGAAACATAGTAACGGCCCGAATCCTCGTCGAACTCCCACTTGAGTTCGGTAGAATTCCCTGCACTGGCATCATCGGCACCTGTATCTGCTTGGAATTATCCGTGAGTCATGAGGACGCAGCAATCCCACACCCTCATGATCAAGACTATTTAAGCTTAAGGGTGGGAAAGGGGTAGTGAGGTGGAGCTGCAGCAAAGCACTAAGCATGTATGGTGGCTAACTTACGCAAATGATCAAGAAGTGATACTGAAGCTACTTATGTTCAAGCATAACACGAGACCGTGTTCTCTTCCCGGACTCCGCCGAAAAGAGACCATCACGGCTACACATGCGGTTGCCCAGGGCGCGTCGGACATCGCCCAGTTTGGACCAACACTCAGAGGAGCACTGGCCTGGGGATTTAAAATAAAGATGACCCTTGAGTCCGCGGATCCCAAGGGAAAAGGATTAGATGGAAAATGGTAAAGCCAAGGTTGGGCCTTGCTGGAGGAGTTTTATTCAAGGCGAACTGTCAAGGGGTTCCCATAACAACCAACCGCGTAAGGAACGCAAAATCAAGGAACATAACACCGGTATGACGGAAACTAAGGCGGCAAGAGTGGAAAAAAACACCAGGCATAAGGCCGAGCCTTCCAGCCTTTACCAAGTATATAGATGCATTAAAGTAAACAAGATATAATAATGATATCCCAACAATATCCATGTTCCAACAAGGAACAAACTTCATCTTCACTGGCAACTAGCAACGCTATAAGAAGGGCTGAGCAAAGCGGTAACATAGACAAACAACGCTTTGCTAGGAAAGGTGGGTTAGAGGCTTGACATGGAAATATGGGAGGCATGATATAGCAAGTGGTAGGTATCGCAACATGGCAATAGAGCAAACAACTAGCAAGCAAAGATAGAGGTGATTTCGAGGGTATGGTCATCTTGCCTGCAAAGTTCTCAGAGTTGCCGAAAGCTTGATCCTCGTTAGCATACTCAACAGGTTTCTCGATCACGTACTCGCCTCCCGGCTCTACCCAAAGCAAGAACACAAGCAAAAGGACCAACAATCAATCATGGTGCAATGCGCAGGCAACATGATGCAAAACATGGCGTGATATGCGAGATGTGATATGCAATGCATATGCGTGCTCCAGAAGGAAAATATTGATCAAGGCATCAACTTGGAAAACCAAGTGCGTCGCTGAAAAGATGAGATAATTTCGGTCAAAATCGATATAAAGATCACCGGAATCGGATGCATGGTTTGCAAATGGCAGGTAAAACAAGAATGGCACAATTTTGCGATTAACAGCACGATGCCATCTAGAATGCAACAAGAAATTAAGCTACCGCACTACAACGAAGAAACAAAGCATATGTCAGTGATATAGTCAAGATGCTTGACAAAACATGAACACTAAGCTATGGCTAAATCACGCAAGAGCAGGTTCAATCAAGCATGGCAAAAGTGCAAAAGATATCAGCATCACAGACTTAGTGAAAATACTAACATGCCAGGAATAACATCAGGAAGCCCTGTTTAGAGCTAGCAAACAACATGCAACAGGAACACATCATAGCAAACAAAGGCATGGCATGAATCTACTAAATGCATAGATCAAAAGTCCCTTACTAATCATGAGCCAAAAAGGCACAGAAGATATGATGGCACCCATGTAAACATTGCAAGTTTTATTAACAGGTTCAGACTTAGGAGAAAACAGAGCATGGCATAAAATAGAATTATGAAGGCATCTTTGCGAGCTCAAATCACTCATCACAAAGCAATGCATGACAAACTAAGCATATCAACAGAAAGAATACATGTTCAAGAAGCTAACCATTGCAAGAGAAAGTTCATAGCGTGCATGTATCAACTACAACAACCATGGCAAAATTGATTAACATGTAAACAATCTGCCAGGAACATTATATAGCAAAAATAGAGCAAGTTGAAGTAATGCTAGGGCACTCCATAATTGAAACCAGGGGCATGGATGGATAGAGCAACACCATATGTCCAAATCATCCTTACTAAAGCAACTCAAAACAAGCATGGATCTCATTGTAGCATAATGGTTACATGGCATAAAAATAACAACAGGAAAAATGAATTAGTGAAATCCTAAGTCCCTGAAATCAGCAATAACACGAAGGCTACTTTGCATGCTTGTGCTAGTCACCACATTGATCACAAAAATACATGGCAAACACACTCTGTAAAGATGGCATGGCATAGACCAAAACACATGTTGAGCTCATGCCCATATGCAGCACACAACAAATGTGACAAAAATGACAAATCCTCATAATCTGCTAAGTAACAGGTGCAAACATTTTATAGCACTCTTGCATCAATGATTTGGGCATCAAGATTGACTGAAGCAAGCATGGCACAATGGAATTAAATGAAGAGCATATCATGATGAATATTTAGACATATAACACGTACAAAACGGAGCATCGCACAAGAAGTTACAGCAGGTCAAAGGTAGCACGAGAATGTAAAATTCTCATGACTTAGTGAAAAAACAGGGGGTCAACCTTCTGGATCAGATCTAAGCACTCGTGGATCGAGGATGGCCGAGCCACTCGCGGCTATACACGCGGTTGATTCATTTTAATTAAGTTAAGTGTCAAGTTCTCTACACCCGGATATTAAAAAATTCCCATCTGCCCATAACCATGGGCACAACTTCCGAAAGTTCAAAACCCTGCAGGGGTGTCCCAACTTAGCCCATCACAAGCTCTCACAGTCAACGAAGGATATTCCTTCTCCCATGAAGACCCGATCAGACTCGGAATCCCGGTTACAAGACATTTCGACAAAGGTAAAACTAGACCAGCAAAGCCTCCCAATGTGCCGACAAATCTCGATAGGAGTCGAACGTATCTCGTTCTCAAGGCACACCAGATGTGCCAGACGTCAGGTTGGCATAAACCCCGAGGGTTTAAAATAAGGATGACCCTTGAGTCTGCGGAACCCAAGGGAAAAGGTTTAGGTGGCAAATGGTAAAACCAAGGTTGGGCCTTGCTGGAGGAGTTTTATTCAAGGCGAACTGTCAAGGGGTTCCCATAAAACCCAACCGTGTAAGGAACGCAAAATCAAGGAACATAACATCGGTATGACGGTAACTAAGGCTACAAGAGAGGAACAAAACATCAGGCATAAGGCCGAGCCATCCACCCTTTACCAAGTATATAGATGCATTAAAGTAATCAAGATATAATTATGATATCCCAACAATATCCATGTTCCAACAAGGAATAAACTTCATCCTCACCTGCAACTAGCAACGCTATAAGAGGGGCTGAGCAAAGCGGTAACATAGCCAGACAACGGTTTTCTAGTAAAGGTGGGTTAGAGGCTTGACATGGACATACGGGAGGCATGATATAGCAAGTGGTAGGTATAGCGGCATGTCAATAGAGCGAACAACTAGCAAGCAAAGATAGAAGTGATTTCGAGGGTATGGTCATCTTGCCTGCAAAGTTCTCAGAGTTAACGAAAGCTTGATCCTCGTTAGCGTACTCAACAGGTTCCTCGATCACGTACTCGTCTCCCGGCTCTACCCAAAGCAAGAACACAAGCAAAAGGACCAACAATCAATCATGGTGCAATGCACAGGCAACATGATGCAAAACATGGCATGATATGCGAGATGTGATATGCAATGCATATGCGTGCTCCGGAATGAAAAGATTGATCAAGGCATCAACTTGGCAAACCAAGTGTGCCGCTGAAAAGATGAGATGATTTCGGTCAAAATCGATATAAAGGTCACCGGAATCGGATGCACGGTTTGCAAATGGCAAGCAAAACAAGAATGGCACAATTCTGTGATTAACAACACGATGCCATCTAGAATGCAACAAGAAACTAAGCTACTACACTCCAACAAAGAAACAAAGCATATGGCAGTGATGTACTCAAGATGCTTGACAAAACATGAACAATGAGCTACGGCTAAATCACGCGAGAGCAGGTTCAAACAAGCATGGCAAAAGTGCAAAAGATATCAACATCACAGACTTAGTGAAAATAGTAACATGCCAGGAATAACATCAGGAAGCCATGTTTAGAGCTAGCAAACAACATGCTAAAGGAACTCATCATAGCAAACAAAGGCATGGCATGAATCTACTAAATGCATAGATCAAAAGTCCCTTACTGATCATGAGCCAAACAGGCACAGAAGATATGGTGGCACCCATGTAAACATAGCAAGTTTTATTAACATGTTCAGACTTTGTAGAAAACAGAGCATGGCATAAAACAGAATTATGAAGGCATCTTTGCATGCTCAAATCACTCATCAAAAAGCAATGCATGACAAACTAAGCATACCAACAGAAAGAAGACATGTTCAAGAAGCTAACCATTGCAGGAGAAAGTTCATAGCATGCATGTAGCAACAACAACAACCATGGCAAAATTGATTAACATGTAAACAATCTGCGAGGAACATTTTATAGCAAAAGTAGAGCAAGATTAAGTAATGCTAGGGCAATCCATAATTGCAACCAGGGGCATGGATAGATAGAGCAACACCATATGTCTAAATCATCCTTACTGAACCAACTCAAAACAAGCATGGATCTCACTTTAGCATCATGGTTACATGGCATAAAAATAACAGAAGGAAAAATGACTTAGTGAAATCCTAAGTCCCTGAAATCAGCAATAACATGAAGGCTACGTTGCATGCTTGTGCTAGTCACCACATTGATCACAAAAATACATGGCAAACACCTCTGTAAAGATGGCATGGCATAGACCAAAACACATGTAGAGCTCATGCCCATATGCAGCACACAATAAATGTGACAAAAATGACAAATCCTCATAATCTGCTAAGTAACAGGAGCAAACATTTTATAGCACTCTTGCATCAATGATTTGGGCATCAATATGGACTCAAACAAGCATGACACAATGGAATTAAATGAAGAGCATATCATGCTAAACATTTAGACATATAACACGCACAAAACGGAGCATTACACAAGAAGTTACAACAGGTCAAAGGTAGCACCAGAATGTAAAATTCTCATGACTTAGTGAAAAAACGGGGGGTCAACCTTCTGGATCAGATCTGAGCGCTTGTGTATCGAGGATGGCTGGGCCACTCGCCGAGGACGTGGCTGGGGAAGAAGAGGAGGGAGATCGGGGCGTGGGGAAGAGGATGACCGGGCAGAGGTGCTCGCCGGGGATGGAGCCGGGGCGGCACCGGAGCTCCTGGAGCGCGGGGTCGACGGTGTCCGGCGGGGCGCTGCAGAGCTTGGCGGAGGAGCTCCTGGGTGCGGGGCGCGCGGGGGAAGCGGGAGGCGGCGATGGGCTGGGCGGGTCTGTTGCGGGCTCGCCGGGCCGGCGGCGGAGGTGGGCGGCGCGGTGACACGTGTCGCGATGCTACTGGCTCGGGGCGGCGACGGATCTCGTCCGGTTGCGGCGGGAGCGATTTTTAGGGTTTCATCCGTTAATTGTGAGGAGGGGTGCACATATTTATACCTAGAAGAAGGTAGGAGTGTCCAAATGGGGTGTAGTTTTCGACCACGCGATCGTGATCCGATGACGGAGGTCCTGGGAGTGGTTTGGAGGGGTTATTGGGCCGTTTTGGAGGGGTATTGGGCTGCAATACACAAGAGGCCTTTCCGGTTACCCGGTTAACCGTTGGAGTATCAAACGGACTCCAAATGGCACGAAATTTGACAGGAGGTCTACCAGTGGTGTACCAAGGCCGCTTGGCAAATCTCGGTTCATTCCTAGAACGCTTAACACCCGCTCGCGAAAAGAGACAAAAGGGGGGACGTCGGTGCACGTAGGAGTGTCGGATTGCAAAATGGATAAAGCGGAAAAAGCTCGGATGCATGAGACAAATACATATGCAAATGAGATGCACATGATGGCATGATATGTAATGCATGACATGAATAAAATGCAAAATGAAGACAAAACCCAACCACGAAGGGAAACCTCATAACTTATGCCGAAAATGGCAAGAGTCGGAGTATAAATATGTCAAGTTACATCCGGGGCGTTACAACACTCCACCACTATGAAAGGATCTCGTCCCGAGATCTAGGACTGAAAGTACTCCTGATATTCGGAACGGAGGTGGTCCTCGTGTTCCTAGGTGGCTTCCCGGTCGGAATGATGTGATAACTTCACTTTCAGGAATTTGATAGACTTGTTGTGAGTCTTGCGCTCGATTTCTTCAAGAATAGCAACGGGATGCTCATGATAAGGCAGGTCTTCTTGGAGATCAATCTCTTCGAAGTTGATGGTGCGCTTAGGAGTCTTGAAGCACTTGCAAAGCTGTGACACGTGAAACACATCGTGCACATTTGTGAAGTTGGACGGAATCTCAAGTTGATAGGCGAGGTCGCCTCTTGTGCCAATGATCTTGAAAGGACCCACGTATCTAGGAGCAAGCTTCCCTTTGATACCGAAGCGACGAGTGCCTTTCATTGGAGAGACGCGGAAGTAGACATGGTCCCCGATCTCGAAAGCCAAGTCATGATGCTTGCTATCATAGTAACTCTTCTGGCGCGATTGCGCGGCTTTGAGATTTTCCCGGATGACTTTACACATTTCTTCAGCCTCTGTGATTAAGTCATTGCCAAGAAGTTGGCGTTCACCAGTCTCTGACCAATTAAGAGGAGTACGACACTTTCTGCCATAGAGAATCTCGAATGGGGCCTTGCCTGAACTCGCTTTTGAAACTGTTGTTGTAGGAGAACTCGGCATATGGAAGACAATCTTCCCACTTCGTACTGAAGGAAATGACACAAGCCCTGAGCATATCTTCAAGAATCTGATTGACTCGCTCGACTTGTCCACTAGTTTGAGGATGGAAGGCTGTGCTGAAGCGAATGTTGGTGCCCATGGCCTTCTGGAAGGAGTCCCAGAACTTAGAAGTAAAGATGCTTCCATGATCTAAAGATATCAACTGCGGAATGCCGTGCAAAGAGACAATCCTGGAGGTGTATAGCTCTGCCAACTGAGCTGTTATGATAGATTCTTCGATAGGAAGAAAATGAGCCACTTTGGTAAGCTTGTCGATGACAACAAATATAGCATCATTTCCGGCGGTGGAGGTGGGCGGCGCGGTGACACGTGCGCGATGCTACTGGCTTGGGGCGGCGGCGGATCTCGTCCGGTGGCGGCGGGAGCGATTTTTAATGTTTCATCCGTGAATTGTGAGGAGGGATGCACATATTTATACCTTGAAGAAGGTAGGAGTGTCCAAATGGGGTGTACTTTTAGACCACGCGATCGTGATGCGACAGCGGAGGGCCTGGGAGTGGTTTGGAAGGGTTATTGGGCCGTTTTGGAGGGGTGTTGGGCTGCAACAGACAAGAGGCCTTTCCGGTTACCCGGTTAACCGTTGGAGTATCAAATGGACTCCAAATGGCACGAAATTTGGCATGGCATAGACCAAAACACATGTAGAGCTCATGCCCATACGCAGCACACAACAAATGTGACAAAAATGACAAATCCTCATAATCTGCTAAGTAACAGGAGCAAACATTTTATAGCACTCTTGCATCAACGATTTGGGCATCAAGATGGACTCAAACAAGCATGACACAATGGAATTAAATGAAGAGCATATCATGCTAAACATTTAGACATATAACACGCACAAACGGAGCATTACACAAGAAGTTACAACAGGTCAAAGGTAGCACCAGAATGTAAAATTCTCATGACTTAGTGAAAAAAATGGGGGGTCAACCTTCTGGATCAGATCTGAGCGCTCGTGTATCGAGGATGGCTGGGCCACTCGCCGAGGACGCGACTGGGGAAGAAGAGGAGGGAGATCGGCGAGTGGGGAAGAGGATGACCGGGTGGAGAGGCTCGCCAGGGATGGAGCCGGGGCGGCGCGGGCGGCGCCGGAGCTCCTGGAGCGCGGGGTCGACGCCGTCCGGCGGGGCGCTGTAGAGCTTCGCGGAGGAGCTCCTGGGTGCGGGGCGCGCGGGGGAAGCGGGAGGCGGCGATGGGCCAGGCGGGTCTGTTGCGGGCTCACCGGGCCGGCGGCGGAGGTAGGCGGCGCGGTGAAACATGTCGCGATGCTACTGGCTCGGGGCAGCGACGGATCTCGTCCGGTTGCGGTGGGAGCGATTTTTAGGGTTTCATCCGCGAATTGTGAGGAGGGGTGCACATATTTATACCTAGAAGAAGGTAGGAGTGTCCAAATGGGGTGTAGTTTTCGACCACACGGTCGTGATCCGACGACGGAGGACCTGGGAGTGGTTTGGAGGGGTTATTGGGCCGTTTTGGAGGGGTGTTGGGCTGCAACAGACAAGAGGCCTTTTCGGTTAGCCGGTTAACCGTTGGAGTATCAAACGGACTCCAAATGGCACGAAATTTGACAGGCGGTCTACCGGTGGTGTACCAAGGCCGCTTGGCAAATCTCGCTCCATTCTGAGAACGTTTAACACCCGCTCATGGAAAGAGACAAAAGGGGGGACGCCGGTGCACGTAGGAGTGTCAGATTGCAAAACGGACAACGAGGAAAAAGCTCAGATGCATGAGACAAACACGTATGCAAATGAGATGCACATGATGACACGATATGAAATGCATGACATGAATAAAATGCAAAATGAAGAAAAAAACCCAACCACGAAGGGAAATCTCATAACGTATGCCAAAAATGGCAAGAGTCAGAGTACAAATATGGGAAGTTACATCCGGGGCATTACAATAAGGCCAAGCCTTCCACCATTTACCAAGTATATAGATGCATTAATTAAATAAGAGATATTGTGATATCCCAACGTATCCATGTTCCAACAAGGAAAAAACTTCAGCTTCACCTGCAACTAACAACACTATAAGAGGGGCTGAGCAAAGCAGTAACTTAGCCAAACAATGGCTTGCTAGGAAAGGTGGGTTATAGGATTGACATGGCAATATGGGAGGCATGATATAACAAGTGGTAGGTAGCGCAACATAGCGATAAAACGAACAACTAGCAAGAAAAGATAGAAGTGATTTGGAGGGTATGGTCATCTTGCCTGAGATCCTGCAAGGAAGAAGAACGAGACCATGAAGAAGACAAGCAGACGTAGTCGAACGGATCCTCACAACTCCGGAATGACACCAAAGCTAATGAGAGAAAGCAACCCCGAAAGAAGCAAGCAACATAGTAAACAACCATCACATAAACATGGCATGATGCACAACCAAGGATGATGCATGTCTGGTTTAATGATTCATGGCATGGCATGGCCAAGTGCACAAACAATACTGCAAATTAAGTGGAGCTGAATATGCAACGAGTTGCATATTGACGAAACACCACATGACTTATTTAATTCTCTCTCGGTCATGTACTCATCAATATTAAATGTTGTTAAACAAGGCAAGAGGTGAAACATATGAAAACCACCTATCTAGGCAAGTTTAAATGAGGCCGCAAATAATAAACAATAATTCCGGAAAATCCTCATATGCAATATATGGATTTGGTACTGTTCTGCCCTAAACCATATTTTAGAGTTGTTAAACATGCAAGATGAGTGAACCATGTTAAACTAGGCATTTTTCCACCCCATTTACATATGAAGTTTACTAAATTTGGAGCTACGAATATTTAGTTATGAAATAAATCATTTTAACATGGCATTATGCAAAACAATGCAAACAACAAGTTTAAACATTTTTAGCATGGATGAAAGTTGCAATTATTAATCTACATAAAATTCTAAGAATTTTACATATATAATTTTTTTAATCTGATGCACAAATCTTGAGTTATTATATGCATGAAATGCAAGGGGTTTCCTATAAATCTGCACTCTCTGAAATAAAAGGAAAAACACAACAGGAAAAAAACACGCATGGGCCGAATCTATGCAAAGACCCAACAGTGCAGGGGGGCAGCCCACCCTATGGGCTGCGGCCCAGGGCGATGTAGCAGGTCGGAGGGGCTGCGATCTAGCTCGGGGTCGCGGTTGGGCCGGGGTTGAGGACGCAGCTGGGCCAGCGGCGAGGCCCACGCGGGCGTGCCTTCGTCCTCGTACGCAGCAAACGACGCAGGAGGCAGAGGGTCAACGGCGGCGGCGCGATACGACTGGGGCTCGCCAGATCCGCGGGAGGAGGCGTCGGGGCGGCCAGATCTGAGCATGGGAAGTCAACGGGGTTCCATTCCTGGTCGCGAGGAGGTTCAGCAGCGACCTGCTCGTGAGTCCGGTGGATCTCGGATGGCACGCGTAGCGGCAAGCTGGCGAGGTGCGGGCACAGAGCAGGTGGCGCATGGACGCCGATGTGGTGGAGTGGATCCGGGCGGCGAGGTGCTGACGGGGCGGTCCTGGGTGGCGTTGGCGCTCGAGGTCACCGGTGGGGCGGGCTCGCTGGCGTGGAGGGCGGCGCTCGGGACTCGCCGGTCTAGATCAAGCGGGGGCTCGCGGGAGGAGCAGTGCATGGGATGGAGGATGGGCCTAGCGGGCCTGCCACAGGCCTAGGCGGGCCGTGGCGGCGCTGAGGCTGGGCAGGGAGAGGTGGCGGCTTGGGAGTGGAGGGACGCAGAGGCTGTTGGCTCCTCGGCCAATGGTGGAGCGCCAAGTGGTGGGGAGAGGTAGCCGGCGGCGGATTCGAGGGGAATGGGTGGCGCTGGATCCGAGGGAGGAGGTCTAGGGGTAGGGGAAGAGCTAGGTTAGACCATTTTTGGAAGGGGGTGTCTATATATAGACATGAGCTAGGGTTAGGTTTTTTTTGGACCCACGGATCGCGATCTGATGGTCCAGAGCGGAGGGGGGCTAGGTGGACTGCAGGTGGCTTGTCTAGTGGCTGTGAAGAGGCTGTGGGCTGCGGGAGGGAAGAGAGCGAGAGGCCCGACGGCAGTTTCCGAAGACCGAAAACGTCCGATGTTTAACCGACTATATTGTCGCTATAGTTATCCATTGGCGCATCAAACAAACTCCAAATGCGGTGAAATTTGACAGGCGGTCTACCTACACAATAGCAAGCCATGACGCGACAAGCCACAAGCATTGAAACAATAATGAAGGAACGTAAGACATGGCGGCTAATGCCAGATTCAGCGGCTCCAAACCCGGCCAACAGAAAAAGCCATTCAAGGCAAACAGAGATGGCACATCTAGTCTAGATAGAATACTTGATCGGCCTTGCTAGATTCATGGCACCCCTAATAAACCCGCCAACCACACCAACAGAAATTGTTGGGTCTTCAAACAAGCCGGCAAGCTTAGCGCCGAACACAAGGGAAAGGGGTCGCCGCGACGACGACGACCAAGAACCCCGTCAGCCGAACATAGGGGGATAGAAGCAATTTCCCCTCGAAGTAAAGATAGTGAATACGATATATGTCACACATATCCCCAGGAAGGAGCATAAATGCGCACTACGGGAAGGCTATGCTAGGGAGCTGGCCGCCCTCAAATTTAACCCATGGTCGGCTTGTCCGATCACCTTCGATCGGAAGGACCACCCAACCAGTATGTGTCACGGAGGTTCGGCAGCCTTGGTCCTCGATCGAATCATCAACGGATTCCATCTTACGCGAGTCCTCATGGATGGCGGCAGCAGTCTCAATCTACTTTATCAGGACACTGTCCGCAAAATGAGTATTGATCCATCAAGAATCGAACCGACTAGAACTACCTTCAAAGGAGTAATACCTGGAAAAGAGGCCCGCTGTACGGGCTCAATCACGCTAGGTGATAGAGGCGAAGGTGTCCCGATGTTTCAATGAGATACTGGCTATCATTTTGGAGGAAGCCGACTTTGACGATCTGACTACGAATGTGCGAAGACGTCGCGCCTTAGCAACCGCTAAACCAACTCTGAGAGATTATTGACCATGCCGGAGCACGATCAACCTGACCACGAAGGTCTATTTCCTGCAGGCAAACAAAGAACAAGCAAGAAACTAAGATTGCAATCTGGATATTGCGAATATAAGATGAAAGCTTTATTGATCAAGGTGGGGTTCTGTGACGTGTTTGTTTGGTCGTTGAACACAAAGGAAGTACGCGAAGTTGCAGCTATGGCGAACTTTTATCTAAAAGAAATCCAAAGTATAAACAATGCCCTAAGGGCTGTATATATGGAGGAGAGAGGGGGGAATTTCGTGGCCCTTGGAGGAGGGGTCAGAAACCAACACTAACTATTGTTTCCCCACACATACGGACTCTAAAAACAGCCGATACTTAACTATTTCAAAAATACATGGGCCTGGCCCAATAATAAGGTGACGCATCACCTAGAATAGCCTCTGGACGAAATTTATGAAGTGGTATCTTGTATATTTCGTCCAAGGCTTCATGCACTCCTTATGGTGGCTTCAAAGTCCTGAAATCATCACTTGTAACAACATTCTTGATCCCCTTGCGCATGCCATCATCTCCATGCTTGGTCTTGCTCTAGTGTTCATCCATCTTATCCATGCCAGGCCCTTCATTTGTAAGCAAAACAAATGTATCCAATTTAGGCAGCATCATATTCTCATAAACATTAGAATCATTACCAAGAAACGAAAGTACCTGATAATTTAATTGGCGTGTGCGAGCTCTAGTAATTGGACCAGTATGTATAGCAGTAGGGGCTGTGGGTGTAACAGTGGTATTTATGTCCTCATCATCCTCCCCTTCTTGAAATGAAGTCGTCCTCGACAGAAGCTCATCTTCCTCACCCAAATAAGGCTTCAAATCTGCAATGTTAAAAGTGGGACTAATCGCAAAATCTGCAGGCAGCTCAAGTTTATATGCATTATCATTTATTTTCTCTAACACCTTAAAAGGACCATCAGCACGTGGCATTAGCTTTGATTTGCGCAAATTAGGAAATCTATCCTTACGCAAATGTAACCAAACAAGATCTCCAGGTGCAAACACAACATGTTTTCTACCCTTATCTCCAGCAAGTTTATATTTAGCATTCATACGCTCAATGTTTTTCTTAGTTAACTCATGCATTTTTAAAATCAATTCAGCACGTTCTTTAGCATCAAAATTAACCTTCTCCGAAGATGGAAAAGGCAACAAATCAATAGGTGCACGAGGTAGGAAACCATACACAATTTCAAAAGGGCACATCTTAGTAGTAGAATGAAATGAACGATTATATATGAGGCAAGCATTCTTCCCACATTTTCTTATTATTCTTCAAAACAGCCCTAAGCATAGTAGACAATGTTCTATTGACTACTTCAGTTTGTCCATCAGTTTGGGGGTGACAACTAGTACTAAAAAGCAGTTTAGTCCCCAACTTAGCCCATAAACATCTCCAAAAGTGGCTAAGAAATTTAGTATCACGATCTGAAACAATAGTATTTGACACACCATGCAAGTGAATAATTTTGTGAAAGAACAAATCAGCAACATTAACAGCATCATCGCTTTTATGACATGGTATAAAGTGTGCCATTTTTGAGAACCTATCCACGACAACAAATATGCTATCCCTCCCCTTCTTCGTTCGAGGTAAACCTAAAACAAAGTCCATAGATATATCCTCCCAAGGAACACTAGGTACATGCAAAGGCATATATAAACCATGAGGATTTAGTCGTCACTTAGCTTTTTGACATTTAGTGCAGCGAGCAACAAAACACTCAACATCACGTCTCATCTTTGGCCAAAAGAAATGTGTTGCAAGTATATCCTTTGTCTTCTTCACGCCAAAGTGTACCATTAATCCTCCTCCATGCGCCTCCTGCAACAACAAAAGACGAACATAGCTAGCTGGAATGCATAGCTTGTTAGCACGAAACACAAATCCATCATTAATGACGAACTTGTTCCACATTCTTCCTTGTTTACAATTCTGCATTACATCTTTAAAATAAGCATCATGCACATATTGATCTTTGATGGTCTCCAAACCAAATATTTTGAAGTCAAGTTGTGAAAGCATAGTATAGCGACGAGACATGCATCAGGAATAACATTTCCTTTACCCCTCTTATGTTTAATGGCATAAGGGAAAGTCTCAATGAATTCAACCCATTTAGCATGTCTACGATTCTGTTTAGCTTGACTTTTAGTATGTTTCAAAGATTCATGATCAGAATGTATAACAAATTCTTTGGGCCATAAGTAATGTTGCCATGTTTCGAAAGTCCGAACAAGAGCATATAATTCTTTATCATAAGTAGAATAATTCAAACTAGGCCCACTCAATTTTTCAGAAAAGTATGCAACAGGTTTGCCATCTTATAATAACACACCTCCTAATCCAATTCCACTAGCATCACATTCAAGCTCAAAAGTTTTATTAAAATCAGGAAGTTGGAGTAAAGGAGCATGTGTCAACTTATCTTTCCATACCTGAAGGCTTCTTCCTGTGCGGTACCCCAAACAAAAGGCACATCCTTCTTTATAAGCTCATTGAGAGGTGCAGCAATGGTAGTGAAATCTCTCACAAAACGCCTATATAATCCAGTGAGGCCAAGAAAACTCCTCACTTGTGTGACCGTTTTGGGTTGCGGCCAACTCTCAATAGCTTCAATCTTGGCTTTATCAACTTCAATTCCCCGTGGAGTAACAACATAGCAAAGAAAAGATACTCGATCGGTGCAGAAGGTGCACTTCCCAAGGTTACCAAACAAACATGCTGTCAGGACCCCGATTCCAAGTCACATCGATCTAGCCGGTAACACCTCATATCACTTTGCGGCCTCACGCACGCTATTCCCACGGGTGTCGCCTTACCATGGACGGGACCGTTTGCGCCTTTTGGCTCACGTATATGATAGTGTTGCTAGCATCCATATGATAGAGAACCCGGGCCGACATGGCTAGTCGTGAACCCAAAGTGGCACCAACCTATGGGGACAGGCATACATGAATCACATCGAGCATGTCGGTCAGCAGCATGTGAATCCGAACTGTAGCACTGGGCTAACAGGACTCCGGGAACCCGGGCTGTAGCCGGCTAGGCAGGACTCCGGATGTCACCGCGTGACATTTCCCCGAAGGGACAGACACAGGAACGAAGTGAAACACATGCCGGCCAGTCAGGTGTCCTGAGCAGTAGTGTTGGGCTAACAGGACTCCGGTGAACCGGGCTGTAGCGGACTACTATGGCTCATGGAAGCACTAGACTACATTTCCCCATAAGAGAGGCTACCAAGGATAAACAACTAGATTGTTGGATCCCACACATACCAAGCATTTCAATCATACACACAATATGCTTGATATGTGTAAATACAACATGGCATCGCAACATAACTCTACGACTCAAGTATTTATTCATTAGGCTCTGAGGAGCGAGATATTACAAACATGGGTCTCATGACCCAACAATCATAGCATACAAATCAAAGCACATGCGGAAGCTTAACTTTTCTGAGTATAGACAACTACAAATGAAGAAGGCTGAGAAGCCTCACTATCTACCAGATCCTGCCGAGGGCACAAGATCGTAGCTGAGGTATCAAGCTAAACGTCAAAGTCCACACGGAACTACCAGCGAGACTGAAGTCTCTCTGCAAAAACATAAATTAAGAAAACATGATTACAAATGTACTCAGCAAGACTTACATCAGAACTAACTACATATGCATCGGTATCAACAAGGGGGGGGGGTGGAGTTCAACTGCAGCAAGCCAGCTTTGACTCAGTGGCTAACCTGAACTACGATTGCAAGCAACTCCTTTGAGGTGGCGCACATGAGTCCACATATTCACCATATCAATACACCACTATGGATTCGCTCCCGCCTACCTACGAGAACGCCATCCATAGCACTCACGCTTATCTTGCGAGTTTTAGAGTATCCACTTTCACTTGTCTATGAACTATGCAAGGGGTCCAAGTTTCCATATCCGAGGAATCCGGCTATTCGAATAGATAATGATAACCCTGCATGCGTGTACTTATTCACACACGCTCCCACCACTTACCGTCGTTTACACGACATGTACTCGGCAACCTTCAAGCGGAAGCCCAACGAGGGTGTTGGCCATGGCCTACCTAAACACTCAAGTCTCTAATCCAGGTTTATCGCCTATCCACGTTCCATCCGCAGGGAGTCCGGCCGAGGTTTCCACATACGGCCCCGAACGATGTGTACAGGGTTCTGAGACACCAAACGGGCGCCCGGCATGCCCGACCACGGTGTATCTACCGCAACATAACCCACCCCTGGGGTCAGCGCTACGCACGGCCGCCAACACATATCCTACAAACACCAGAAACTAGTTGCAACTCCTTGACAGAGGACTAGGGTGATTAAGAAGCCGAGAGGGTCAATTAAGGATCCCAATGAGTGGTAGTAGCTGTTCATGGATCACAGACACAGAACTCAGTTCCTAAGAACGCTTTCAATGAGACAACCCACCATGTACTCCTACATGGCCTGTCACCGCTACCTTTACCAAATTGTGTTCACACACTTAGCTCACACACAGTAGGACATGTTCATCACCATTCCAATTCATTCCCGATGAATCAGACCCGACACAACTCTATGCAATAGCAGGCATGACAAACAAGCATGAATGAGTAGGCACATCAGGGCTCAAACAACTGCTACTCATGCTAGTGGGTTTCATCTATTTACTGTGGGAATGACAAGTCGTGCAAAGGAAAGGGGTTCAACTACCGCAGCATGTAACAGTTGAATCATTGTTGTCCTAATGCAGTAAAAGAGAGCAGAAGCGAGAGAGTGGGATTGTATCAGAATGAACAAGGGGGTTTTGCTTGCCTGGCACTTCTGAAGATAGTATAGTTCTTCATCGGTGTCATCGAACTCATCGTCGGAACCACGTCTATCGAGAGGGGACAAATACCGGCAAACAAAGAGGAACACAATCAATGCAATGCAACAATTATGATGCATGATAATGTCATGGCAATATGCTGTTGATTGAGCTAATGCAACTAACAATCATATTAAATGAAGTTGGTTTGAACCAAGGGTTCAAATTCAAACTCCATATGTGCTTATTTAAATGCCAATTATGCAAATTGCCATGTACAGCAACCCTAGGTTGTTCAAACATGCATGCAAATTCCATAAACAGATTCCTTGAATTTTTCTGATAATTTTTCATATATAATTTATTTCATTTGGAGTTATATATTATTTTCTATGATTTTTAGAAGGTTTAGCTATTTTCTGAAATAAATAAATCATTTCTAATTTATTTAAAATCCCAGAAAAGCTTTACTGCGTCAGCATTGCGCAAGGGTGATGTGAGCGAGTCAACTGGTCAGCCAGGTCAAACCTGACCTGCGGGACCCATTGGTCAATGACCCTGGGCTAGTTAGGTCGCCGACAGGTGGGCCCGGTCAACGTTGACTAAGTCAAAGTCAAGCTGACACATGGGGTCCGCAGGATTAGCACTAATTTAAGCAGGATATTTAGACTAACCTAATTATGCTCGGGGACCCACATGTTAGCGTCTGTTAGGATGGGTAATTAACGGAGATTAGCACTAATTACACCGCCACGTCGGCATGTCGGAGTTTGGGCGGCGGCGACCTCAAGCCGTGGCGGATTCTGCTCGGGATTGAGCTACATGTGATGGTTTTGAGCGTGGCTTGCAGCTACGGGACGCTGGCACTCGCGCGCATCCAATGGTGCCATTAGTTAGTCGCGGCGTGGCCGGATACATTGACGGCGTAGAGTTCTGCGGCAGCCGGAGTTCGGACCTTCACGGAAACGATGCTACGGGGTGTCTCCGGGCGAGCTGGTGGTGTCTGCGGGTTCCTAGGGGCGCAGTGAGGATGAAAACGTGCTCATACGCGACGTGTGTGGGATCTAGCCACGGCGGTGACATGGCGGCGGGTGGGAGCTCACGGCTCCAGTAGTTAGCGCGGCAGAGGAAGAAAACCGGCGGCGGGGCTAAGGGAAATAATCAGGGGCTCACAGCGGTCACGGAGAGCTTCTCGGTGTGGCCGGGGATGATCTGCAGGCGGCAAATCGACCGGTGGCGTCTGGTGGCCGTGGCGAGGGAAACGGCGACGATGGCGACGGTGTGCTGCTCCCAAGCTTGCGTGCATCGTTGAGGGGAAGCTCCACTCCATGGTGATGCTCCGGAACCAGGCGGTGGGTGGTTTGAGGGCTCTGACCATGGTGATTCTCGGCGGCGCACTCCGGCGTTCTCGGGTCCAAGGGGAGCGAGGCAGAGAGCGGGGTGGGGGCAAGTGAGAGGTCGGGCGGATCCGTACGACAACGGGGTGGTCATTCGCGGCGTCGACGTGTGTCGGGGCAAGCAGGAGGTGGAGGCTAGCGCGCATGCTAGCGCCACGCACCTGCCTGTCCTCCTGGCAGGAGGTGGAAGACGGGTGTGCCCCTGGTGGGCTGGGCCGCCAGGTGGCCTGGCCAGGTGGGCTGCTGCTACAGGTAAGCCAGTAAGTCTCTCTCTCTCTCTCTCCCTCTTTTTATTTGTTTTTGTTTTCTAATTTTCTGGAACTATTGGGCTTTATTAAAAATACTAAAACGTTTCCAGAAATCCTGAAAATAATTATGGGCTCTGTTGGGATTATTCCTAACAGCTCACTTAAATCTAGAATTATTTGGGCATTTAAATTATTTAATAGCATTTATATGCCCAAATGCAAATACTATATGATTTAATTCAGAGCCCAAATATGTCCTGCAAAAATGTAAACCATTTTGGTAGATGCTTCCACCTCAAACAAGAAATGTTGAACATTTTCAATGGCATATTGAGTTCGAAAAAGATTTTATTTTGACCATAGTTGAATTCACTTGGTGCTAGGGTTTAAGCATCCCCATTTCAAATTTAAAAAGTAATTTAGACAAAAATGCATGGATGCTTGTGCCACTTGTTGCAAACAATTCTAGGGCTATGACAAATCACCCCCACTAAACAAGAATCTCGTCCCGAGATTCAAGACATGAGGTAAGAAGATAGAGGGGGTACAAGCTAACACGGTCTTCACGATCCAGGTTGCACTTCATAGGAACGTTGAAACAATCACCATCTTTGTCTCAATGTCTTGCTCTGAGAACTCCATCCAACATGATAACGGGAAGAAAAGAAACTCTTGAAGAATCGATCTTCTCGAAGATCGAGCAACCGACGATCAACCCACATAACGAGACGTAGCGACATCTGTCGAGATGAGACACGATACACACATCAAGAATGATGGAAATGAGCATATGACAAGGTTTAAATAAGTAGCGGAATTCCCACACCTAGGAGGGTGGTGAACGGTGCCAACGTAGCGAGGAGTTGGGTTGCCATGATACCACAACGAGACACCTTAAGGAAGGTGACTCGAAGAACTATTCCCTTAAGTGGCAAAAAAATTACTTTTGATCCATAGATCATTGGAACTCTTCATACCAGCTTAAGGCAATCTCAAATGATCATTCAAGGAGGTTCGAAAGAATGGCATACCCATACTAGAATGGACGATGTGGACTACCTTGTTGAAGACAACGCAATGGATGATTTTGCTTGCGCGTGCTCTCAAGAACTTGAGCATTTCCATATTCATCAAGGTTCTACCAACATCCGCATCGAGGATCCTGGCAACACATCTTACTACCTTGACGAATAGTGATGGACAATGCAGATGCATAGAAAGACACCCCTTTCTCAGATTTCACCTTAGCGAGGCCAAGGGAACGAAATTTGGATGATCGACCGAGAGACATTTAGCACCCCGCTTCTAATGTTCTCCTTGATGTGCTAGCGCAACCCATTTATAGATATGGTTTGATAACTAGGACATCAAGTAAAAGGTCGGACTTCAGAAGCTCAAGAATCCATCAGGAATAACTACGGAGGCAGATCCTGCGAGATCCTTATGGGGAGGTGACCAAGTTCTTCAACCAAGATATTACAATAATAGGCCTTCCGGCTAGGTGTGTTGGCCATGACATCCACATTACCGGTTACAGAGAGACCAACATTATAGTTCTTGGAGTACGTTCCAACCATCATATCCGCCTGAGATTCAGATCTGGTTGGTGTCAGGATATTCCAGACTCATCAAGTTTAGAAAGAAAAATGAAAGTCTGCAACGCAATTCGACAAGATGATATTGCGAGATTCTCGAGGAATGAGCGACGATAGCAAGCTCCAAAACATGAGCTAGTTCTACTACAAACCTGTGAACATGCTATCCAAGACAAGCATGACCACGTGGTAGTCTTATAATAAAACACTACCGAACTCAGTTGGGGAACCATCATCGAGGATATCGAAGTCCTTGTGCACTTATCGATGAACTTCTTGTCCTTGAGCAAGTCAATCAGTGGCTTGGTGTGCTAGGAACGCATATAGAATGGAGGCAGCCAACCTATCAAACCATAGGGCACTTTGCACGTGCATGACTAACTTGGGATGATTCCAGAGGAAGCAAAAACAATCTTTCTCGTATTCACGGCGGCAACTTGCATAGAATGCGCATGAATTCGAGGAAGTCACTTCTTCCATCCAAGCATAAGCTTCATGAACGGAACACGAAGCATTGCTTACAAAGTTTCCAACACTAATTTACATGTTCAACATGAATCATGGACAAGATGAAATTGTTGTCAATGGGCTCAACAACAAACCATCAAGGCTTCCATATAGATGGAATTCCATAATTAAGTGAACACGGTAATGGCATTGGTCAGACCAAAAGATGTAATGGTGTATGCCCGAGGGATCAACCACGAGTAAAACAACATTATGAACATCGTTGGTTCTGATTTGATTTGAGGATATCCCACACTCAAATCAAAGTTTGTATAAGACAATAGATCCAATAACTTATCACGAGGACCAATCGATGAAGATTTTATCTTTCTTCAACACACACACACACATAAAAGTTATCCCTTAACACAAACTAAGTCAGGCAAGCTTTTATCTTCCAACTCTCCAAGTTGTTGTTTAGCTTAACCAACTAGCTCGGGGTATCCAACACGGATTCCTGGAGAAGGAGCAGTTTACAAGAAACCAACTTGATCACGAACTCAACCTAGCGGTCAGGTGACAACCTGGTAACACTTCCGAGAAGATATTCAGACAATCACGAACCACCGAAATGTTATTAAGCTCAGGAGCAATCTTGCTTTTGAGGCAAGATGATATGATCAAAAGAGTGAGGAATTGACACAATCCTAACTCATTGATCAAAAAGTGTACTGGGAATAAGGCTAGGTAGCACGATCAATCTTAGGATGATGATTCAGTAACCAACACACTAAGAATGAAATTATTGTCCATTAACTACCAAGCAACGGAGTTGCTAGGAGTATAGATTTCACGCATCACGATTCACTTGTCGGATAACATGGGGACCAAGGAATGAATAATGATGGCAAGAAGTATCACTGTATCAAGGGTTCATAGGATGGTGTGCAATTTCCATGACATTCTTGATATAAAGATGGTAATAATCCAAGGTAGAACAGAATCAAAAGCTGGATTGGCATTTGATTTGTGGATTACAACTGCTTTGACCCAATCCTGGATATGGATGAGGTACTGGATTCTGTTTCTCCTAGTCATTCTAGAATATTATGGCTTGACAAACCACAAGAGTAATAGGCGTCGATAACATGAGTGCAAAACTGCTCCTAGCTACAAATTGATAGACGGAGGTCAGAATACAACTAAAGAGAACAACTCAGGGAACATATAACTTTCCCTAAGTTGTAGATGCATCGGTGAGCATGTTGTATAAACTCAACATGTTTCTTCCGGATAACCCATGCAGAAAGATAGGACTGGAAGAGTCACAATATGAATGGAGTACTCAAGAGAACCCTGGTTGTGATCTTTGATCCAACAAACTTCTGCCATAAGTGGTTCATAGTATTTGGAAGAAGGAAATACCACGGACCTCGAGGACTGATGCAAAGGTTACTAATAACCTAAAGGAACGAGCAAACACTATCAACATGAAGTAAGTAGGGTGAATCTCGGGTTCACAAACCCAGGAATAGAATGCCTACTAACTAATGGCATCACGGGATGCTTCGAGAATAATGGCCAGAATCACACACTGGGGATACAAAACATGGCTAGATCACTAGGTGACTCCCTAAAACACCTAGGGTCATAATAATAGTTCCAACATATATGTCGAGGCAACAGAGTACCTCAACTTACCGATTAGTGTGATTAATCTGGCCCAAATGGACATCAGGAACAGGAGGAAGCGGTTTGCAATTGCATCAGACTATTTGGAGACCTGGGATGACTCGGACAGCATAACGGCTGTAAATGCTCAAAAGATTTGAGACATCCTGCAAAATGGTGGCATAACCACTCAACAACACAAAATCAAGGTTCCGAGACCAATTATGAACACACGGAAGTACTGGAAACTGAACTGCGGCATGAATCCATCAATCCTATAAGTCTATGGATTAGTAACACGTCATCCTGATAGATAGATTAGAAGGCCTAGTTCTTAAACCCCGTAGAAGAGAAGAGGATGACTCAGATCAGAAGGCCATAAGGTAAAGGAGTAAAAAGAGCCTTATGTTCCCTTCCACAATCAATTCCCCTACATAACTAATGCATTCTTAGACACAACTTCGACCGGTTTGGCCTGCTAATCCTACAGGCAGTCAGGCTCTGATACCAAATTTGTCAGGACCCCGATTCCAAGTCACATCGATCTAGCTGGTAACACCTCATATCACTTTGCGGCCTCACAAGCGGTATTCCCATGGGTGTCGCCTTACCATGGCCGGGACCATTTGCGCCTTTTGGCTCACATATATGATAGTGTCGCTAGCATCTATATGACAGAGAACCCGGGCCGACATGGCTAGTCGTGAATCCAAAGCGGCACCAACCTATGGGGACAGTCATACATGAATCACATCGAGCATCTCGATCAGCAGCGTGTGAATCCGGGCTGTAGCACTGGGCTAACAGGACTCCGGGAACCCGGGCTATAGCAGGCTAGGCAGGACTCTGGATGTCACCGCGTGACATTTCCCCGAAGGGACAGACACAGGAACGAAGTGAAACACATGCCGGCCAGTCAGGTGTCCTGAGCAGTAGTGCTGGGCTAACAGGACTCCGGTGGACCGGGCTGTAGCGGACTACTATGGCTCATGGAAGCACTAGACTACATTTCCCCATAAGAGAGGCTTCCAAGGATAAACAACTAGATTGTCGGATCCCACACATACCAAGCATTTCAATCATACACACAATATGCTCGATATGTATAAATACAACATGGCATCACAACATAACTCTACGACTCAAGTATTTATTCATTAGGCTCCGAGGAGTGAGATATTACAAACATGGGTCTCATGACCCAACAATCATAGCATACAAATCAAAGCACATGCGGAAGCTTAACTTGTCTGAGTACAGACAGCTACAAATGAAGAAGGCTGAGAAGCCTGACTATCTACCAGATCCTGCCGGGGGCACAAGATCATAGCTGAGGTATCAAGCTAAACGTCAAAGTCCACACGGAACTACCAGCAAGACTGAAGTCTCTCCGCAAAAACATAAATTAAGAAAACGTGAGTACAAATGTACTCAGCAAGACTTACATCAGAACTAACTACATATGCATCAGTATCAACAAGGGGGGGTGGAGTTCAACTGCAGCAAGCCAGCTTTGACTCAATGGCTAACCTGAACTACGATTGCAAGCAACTCCTTTTAGGTGACGCACACGAGTCCACATATTCACCATATCAATACACCACTATGGATTCGCTCCCGCCTCCCTACGAGAACGCCATCCATAGCACTCACGCTTATCTTGCGAGTTTTAGAGTATCCACTTTCACTTGTCTATGAACTATGCAAGGGGTCCAAGTTTCCATATCCGAGGAATCCAGCTATTCGAATAGATAATGATAACCCTGCAGGGGTGTACTTCTTCACACACGCTCCCACCACTTACCGTCGTTTACACGACATGTACTCGACAACCTTCAAGCGGAAACCCAACGAGGGTATCAGCCACGGCCTACCTAAACACTCAAGTCTCTAGTCCAGGTTTATCGCCTATCCAGGTTCCATCCGTAGGGAGTCCGGCCAAGGTTTCCACATACGGCCCCGAACGATGTGTACATGGTTCCGAGACACCAAACGGGCGCCCGGTATGCCCGGCCACGGTGTATCTACCGCAACATAGCCCACCCCTGGGGTCAGCGCTACACACGGCCGCCAACACATATCCTACAAACACCAGAAACAAGTTGCAACTCCTGGACAGAGGACTAGGGTGATTAAGAAGCCGAGAGGGTCAATTAAGGATCCCAATGATTGGTAGTAGCTGTTCATGGATCACAGACACAGAACTCAGTTCCTAAGAACGGTTTCAATGAGACAACCCACCATGTACTCCTACATGGCCTCTCACCGCTACCTTTACCAAATCGTGTTCACACACTTAGCTCAGACACAGTAGGACATGTTCATCACCATTCCAATTCATTCCCGATGAATCAGACCCGACACAACTCTATGCAATAGCAGACACGAAACAAGCATGAATGAGTAGGCACATCAGGGCTCAAACAACTCCTACTCATGCTAGTGGGTTTCATCTATTTGCTGTGGCAATGACAGGTCATGTAGAGGAAAGGGGTTCAACTACCGCAGCATGTAACAGTTGAATCGTTGTTGTCCTAATGCAGTAAAAGAGAGCAGGAGCGAGAGAGTGGGATTGTATCGGAATGAACAAGGGGGTTTTGCTTGCCTGTCACTTCTGAAGACAGTATAGTTCTTCATCGGTGTCATCGAACTCATCGTCGGAACCACGTCTATCGAGAGGGGACAAATACCAGCAAACAAAGAGGAACACAATCAATGCAATGCAACAATTATGATGCATGATAATGTCATGGCAATATGCTGTTGATTGAGCTAATGTAACTAGCAATCATATTAAATGAAGTTGGTTTGAACCAAGGGTTCAAATTCAAACTCCATATGTGCTTATTTAAATGCCAATTATGCAAATTGCCCTCTACAGCAACCCTAGGTTGTTCAAACATGCATGCAAACGCCATAAACAGATTCCTTGAATTTTTTTGATAATTTTTCATATATAATTTATTTCATTTGGAGTTATAGATTATTTTCTATGATTTTTAGAAGTTTTAGCTATTTTCTGAAATAAATAAATCATTTTTGATTTATTTAAAATCCCAAAAAAGCTTTACTGCGTCAGCATTGCGCAAGGGTGATGTCAGCGGGTCAATTGGTCGGCCAGGTCAAACCTGACCTGCGGGACCCATTGGTCAATGACCCTGGGCTAGTTAGGTCGCCGACAGGTGGGCCCGGTCAATGTAGACTAAGTCAAAGTCAAGATGACACGTGGGGTCCGCAGGATTAGCACTAATTTAAGTAGGATATTTAGACTAACCTAATTAGGCTCGGGGACCCACATGTCAGTGTCTGTTAGGATGGGTAATTAACGGAGATTAGCACTAATTACGCCGCCACGTCGGCATGCCAGAGTTTGGCCGGCGGCGACCTCAAGCCGTGGCGAAGTCTGCTCGGGACTGAGCTACAGGTGATGGTTTTGAGCATGGTTTGCAGCTACAGGACATTGGCACTCGCGTGCATCCAATGGTGCCATCAGTTAGTCGCGGGGTGGCCGGATACGTTGATGGCATCGAGTTCCGCGGCGGCCGGAGTTCGGACCTTAACGGAAACGATGCTATGGTGCGTCTCCGGGTGAGCTGGTGGTGTCTGCGGGTTCCTAGGGGCGCAGTGAGGATGAAAACATGCTCAGACGTGACGTGTGTGGGCTCTAGCCACGGCGGTGATATGGCTGGCGGGTGGGAGCTCACGGCTCCGGTAGTTAGCGTGGCAGAGGAAGAAAACCGGTAGCGGGGCTAAGGGAAATAATCAGGGGCTCACACTGGTCACGGAGAGCTTCTCGGTGTGGCCGGGGATGATCTGCAGGTGGCGAATCGACCGGTGGCGTCCGGTGGCCGTGGCGAGGGAAACGGCGACGAGGGTGACAGTGTGCTGCTCCCAAGCTTGCGTGCGTCATTGAGGGGAAGCTCCACGCCATGGCGATGCTCTGGAACCAGACGGTGGGGTGGTTTGAGGGCTCTGACCACGGTGATTCTCGGCGGCGCACTTCGGCGTTCTCGGGTCTGAGGCGGAGCGAGGCAGAGAGCGGGGTGGGGGCAAGTGAGAGGTCGGGCGGATCCGTAAGGCAACGGGGTGGTCATCCGCGGCGTCGACGTGTGTCGGGGCAAGCAGGAGGTGGAGGCTGGCGCGCGTGCTGGCGCCATGCACCTGCCTGTCCTCCTGGAAGGAGGTGGAAGATGGGTGTTCCCCTAGTGGGCTGGGCCGCCAGGTGGCCTGGCCAGGTGGGCTGCTGCTACAGGTAAGCCAGTAGGTCTCTCTCTCTCTCTCTCTCTTTATTTGTTTCTGTTTTCTATTTTTCTGCAACTATTGGGCTTTATTAAAAATACTAAAACGTTTCCAGAAATCCTGAAAATAATTATGGGCTCTGTTGGGATTATTCCTAACAGCCCTCACTTAAATCCAGAATTATTTGGGCATTTAAATTATTTAATAGCATTTATATGCCCAAATGCAAATACTATATGATTTAATTCAGAGCCCAATTATGTCCTGTAAAAATGTAAACCATTTCTTGTAGATGCTTCCACCTCAAACCAGAAATGTTGAACATTTTCAAAGGCATATTGAGTTCAAAGAAAAAGATTTTATTTTGACCCTAGTTGAATTCACTTGGTGCTAGGGTTTAAGCATCACCATTTCAAATTTTAGAAGTAATTTAGACAAAAATGCATGGATGCTTGTGCCACTAGTTGCAAACAATTCTAGGGTTGTGACACGTGCATCACGTAGAGCAATAAAAACAACATGTAAATGTTCCAAATGTTCCTCCAAAGATCTACTATAAATCAGTATATCATCAAAATAGACTACCACAAATCGTCGAATGAAAGCACGTAAAACTTTGTTCATTAATCTCATGAAAGTACTAGGTGCATTAGTAACCCAAAGGCATGACTAACCACTCATATAAACCAAACTTAGTTTTAAATGTTGTTTTCCACTCATCTCCCAATTTCATAAGAATTTGATGGCATCCACTACGCAAATCAAGTTTGGAGAAAATTGTAGAACCACTCAATTCATCAAGCATATCATCTAGCCTAGGAATAGGATGATGATAACGAATAGTAATATTATTAATGCCTCCACAATCAACACACATACGCGATGTACCATCCTTTTTAGGCACTAGTATAATAGGAACATCACAAGGACTAAGAGATTCGCCTATGTAACCTTTGTCGAGTAGCTCCTATACTTGACGCATAATCTCCTTCGTCTTCTCTGGATTGGTACGGTATGGTGCATGGTTGGGTAGCGATGCACCAGGAATTAAGTCAATCTGATGCTGAATCCCTCGAATAGGTGGTAATCCCGGTGACACATCTTGTGGGAAGACATTCGCGAACTCCTGCAAAATGTTAGTGACAGCAGGGGCAAAGAGGAAGTCACGTCCTCGAATGAAAATAATGCCTCTTTGCACACAAAAGCATAGCAAACAGATTTGCTAAAATCTAGCTCATTAATATCAGATTTTCTGGCAAGTAAACATGCACTTTTCAATTTAATTTCAGAAGCAACACTAGATGGTTGGTTATTAGGTTTCATTTGTTTCTCAAATTCTTTTGCCACAATCTGATTTTCACTCTTATTTTTCTCCTATTTTGCTTTATTAGCGCTATTAATATCATCTTTCAAAATGGATTCAGGAGTCATAGGAAGCAAAGTAATATGGCTATCCTTATGAACAAGAGTATACTGATCATTTCTACCATGGTGTACATAATTTTTATCAAATGCCATGGTCTACCAAGTAATAAGAAACATGCTTGCATGGGTACCACGTCACAATCAACATAATCAACATATGTAGAGATACTAAAATGCACACGAACATTAGATGTTACCTTAACCTTGCCACTGTTGTTGAACCATTGGATGTAGTAAGGATGTGGATGTGGTCTTGTGGTGAGAGATAGCTTCTCCAACATCTCCATGCTAGCCAAGTTGTTGCAGCTCCCTTCATCTATGATGACGCGAACAGAATGTTCCTTCACAACTCCCTTTGTATGGAAAAAATAATGCCTCTGATTTTGCTCAGCTTGTGTGACCTGCACACTCAAAACACGTTGAGCCACTAAACATTCATACCTGTCAGCATCTTCAGGAGCCATGTATTGCGTCTCATGATCAGAATCGTCTCCATCATGTTCTTCACGTGTAATAAGAGCCAAAGTCTCCTCATCATAGTCACTAGCGGACTCATACCCACCTTCCTCAGTAGCAATCATCACACGCTGAGATTTGCATTCTCTCACAAAATGTCCTCTTCCCTTACAACGATGACAAATAATATCACTTGTGTGCCCTGTTGATGCCATGGAAGAATAAGAGCTCTACATAGGCCCGACATGTGCGCTGTTGGCAGATAGTGGTGCTTGTGCCTTCTTTCTTGTATCACGGCTGGAGGTGGCACCTGATGGAGGTGCTGGTGCAGTGGAAGTAGAGGATGCACGTGGTGTCCAAGATGAAGGTCGACCTGCAGAAAAATTTGTTCGCGCCAATGCCTATCGATCCTGCACTTCATGTTCAGCTTTACAAGCAAGATGGAATAAACTAGTTATATTAGTATACTCCTTGTACTCTATAATGGTCTGAATCTCTCTATTTAATCCACCCATAAAACATGCAAGCATGGCTTCATTCTTATCAACAATACCACATCTAATCATGCCAATTTGTAATTCCTGATAATATTCTTCTACATAATTTTTTCCTTGTCTTAAACGCTGTAATTTTTGAAGTAATTCACGTTGATAATATGGTGGAACCCAACGAGTACGCATAGCAGTTTTCAAAGCAGCCCAAGTAGTTGGAATAGGATATAATCTACAATGTTCAGACCACCAAACACATGCGAAGCTAGTGAAAGCCCAAATAGCAGCAGGAACACGTCTCTCCTCAGGATATTGTAAACATGTAAAACGTTGTCCAGTTTCTAACTCCCAAGTAAGATATATATCAGGAACATATCTACCCTCAAATGGTGGAATATTCATTTTCAGTTTAGGAAGATGGTCATGATCTCGTACCTCATATGGTGGTGCAGCCCTACAGTTGCGATGATATACCTGAGGACGACCTGGTGGTGGTGGTGGTGGTGGTTGCACGTAGTTCTGATTTTGATCAACCTCATCCTCGTAATGGTCCTCCACCTCTGCAGTAGCAGCAGGAGCTATAGAAGCATCAACAGCGGCACCAGAATTTTGCCCAGGGTCAATGGGAACGCGATGTGCTCGTCCCACTTGATTTGTAAGGCGACGTTGTTGTTGTTGTTGTTGTTGTTGTTGTTGTAGAGGTGCGTTAGGTTCAGCCGGCAGCGGTGGTGGAAGACATGCGAGCAATTCATTAAACTTGTTATCGAGCTTGTTTCGAACGTCTTGTCCATGCCATCTATCTTCTCCATGGCCTCTTCAAATCTGTTTAGCACATCTTGCACCTGTCCACTCATCATTTGCTAATATTTATCATGCAACTCCTTATTCATTATGTTCTCCTAGTAAGTCTCGTCGGCTTGTGATCCTGCCATGGTTAGCAGCAATAGAAACACACAAGAATATGATCCTACAGACTACTAACAAGAGGTGGTGGTGGGTGTCACAAATCCATCAAGCAAATCTCAAATTCTTACCAGTTCTTACCCAGCAGCAGGCGGTGATCGGCAACCGTCGTAGTCAAAACTCTCAAAGCTTGGATAGAGCGATTACTAGGGAGGGTCAAACGCACGACGTAGATGTATGTGGAGCTAGGAAGGCTTATAATATGGTAGCAAAAAGGGTCAGTAATAATCAATTCAGAGATGCAAAGTTGAATAAATGCTCAACGACGGTAATGTGCTGGTCCTAGGCTAGACCGTGCTAGAGACGAGAGCCTAGAACAGTAACAAAATCATGACGCTGCACGTAAACAAGGGAGGAGCACGCTCTGAACTTTTTCTTTTTTTTCCTCTTTTTTTTGCTCTGCAAATTTTTTTTTTCGAAAAAAGTCTACAAATGGTCTAAAAACTGCCTAGCCAGAATTTTCCAGCCTTAGTTTTTTTTGAGTTTGGAACTATTTTTCTACTACGGGTAGCACAAAAGTTCGCGAGTCCTACTCTGTCACGACTCGGAGTATGGCGTGATCTGGAAATCCAAAACAGAGTAACAAAATACTGGACTCGGACTGGTGGCGGAGATGAATCTGGTGGAACTCGGACTGGTGGCGGCGATGAATCTTGTGGAACTCGGGCTGGTGGCAAATCGGTGATGGAGGTGGACTCGGATTATCGCGATGGCAGTGGATATGTGGTATATGGCAGCGGTGATGATGATGGTGGTATATGGCAGCGGTGATGACAATGGTGGTATATGGCAGCAGTGATGATGATGGTGTTATATGGCAGCGGTGATGATGATGGTGGTATATGGCAACGGTGATGATGATGATGATGCGGCGACGGCGTGACAACTTGTGAACAAAACTCGAAACTCTAAAGGACTAGACACTAAGACCAGCAACTAGACACCGCAAATTCAACAATGCAAAATCCTAAAAAGATTATGCAAAGGCTCAGATTGGTTCGGATATGATGAACTAGCCCTAATTATTCTTTTGGCTTTTTCATGGACTGTAGGTATGAAGAATAGACTCGATCTAAATATGAAAACTATAAAATCTCACCGAGCAACCTGGAAATCTGATACCACTTGATAGAGGCGAAGGTGTCCCAATGTTTCGATGAGATGGTGGCTATCATTTTGGAGGAAGCCAACTTTGACGATCCGACTACGAACGTGCGAAGACATCGTGCCTTAGCAATCGCTAAACCAACTCTGGGAGGTTATTGACCACGCCGGAGCATGATCAACCTGACCACGAAGGTCTGTTTCCTGCAGGAAAACGAAGAACAAGCAAGAAACTATGATTGCAATCTGGATATTGCGAATATAAGAGGAAAGCTTTATTGATCAAGGTGGGGTTCTGTGACGCCTTTGTCTGGTCGTTGAACATAAACGAAGTACGCGAAGTTGCAGCTATGGCGAACTTTTATCTAAACAAAACCCAAAGTCTAAACAATGCCCTAAGGGATGTATATATGGAGGAGAGAGGGGGGGATTTCGTGGCCCTTGGAGGAGGGGCCAGAAACCAACCCTAAATCTTGTTTCCCCACACATACGAACTCTAAAAACAGCCTATACTTAAGTATTTCGAAAATACATCCTGGCCCAATAATAAGGTGACGCAGCACCTAGAATAGCCTCTAGACGAAATTTATGAAGTGGCTTCTTGTATATTTCGTCCAAGGCTTCATGCACTCCTTATGGTGGCTTCAAAGTCCTGAAATCATCACTTGTAAAAACGTTCTTGATCCCCTTGCGCATGCCATCATCTACATGTTTGGTCTTGCTCTAGTGTTCATCCCTCTTATCCATGCCAGGCCCTTCATTTGTAAGAAAAACAAACGTATCCAATTTAGGAAGCAACATATTCTCATAAACATTAGAATCATTACCAAGAAACGGAAGTACCTGATAATTTAATTGGCGTGCACGAGCTCTAGTAATTGGTCCAGTATGTATAGCAGCAGGGGCTGTGGGTGTAACAGTGGTATTGATGTCCTCCTCACTAGGAATACTCTTCGGCTCGCCGGACAACTTCTGAAGCGAAGACTTGATATTTAACATTCTCCCCTTCCGTAGCATCTTTCACGCACTGCTCTGACGAACTGCTTTTGCCCGCTTCAACGCGGTCCTGCATTACACCTATTAGAAGCTCAAGATGCCTGGTCCACGTGGCGTCATTACAACCAATGGAAACAGGGAGCGCTCCCCCACACCAAGGAGCATACAACGGCCATTATGGCTGAAGTACAAAGTGGCCCTATCAAGCTGCACAACCCCTCGGCTGTCAAGCCATTGGACTTCCCCATGTAGGACCGATCAATCCTACATATTGGCAGCCTGGCAACTTCAGGGATGAATTAGCAGCCTAGCCTCCGCTGACCGCCACATACATCAGCGGAATTCATATCGCGTGTGCACAATCATGCACTCAAATACCTTAGGCATCGGCGAGGCAATATACAGACAAGCCTATACAAAGGTTCAACCTTATACAACCTTGTCGTTTCTTTAATCATCTTTCCTTTGTTACCGCAGGTGAATCAACACCTACTCATTCTTCGGACCCACGAGGACTCTTTTCGAGCCTGGCTCCGTATACATGGCCGAAGACCATTCCCTTAAACAAATCTTTCTCATTTGGGCAAAAAGCGGCACAGACGTGCGGTAGGAATACCACAACTTTGCTCAAGGACCTGTATAGAGCTTTTTCCTTCGTCCTAGACCCCCGGCATGTAAACTGGCCTTGGTGATTATGATACCTTCTATAAGATTATGTTTTGACATCAATCAGATTTCCGTGAACCAAAGTTCTTATTCGGTATCGTTTTTATTCCATATGTTATGTGGTTCCACGTACACACCTCGGCATAAGACTGCCACGGGCCCTATAAGGCAAACTATGTGTTGCCAAGCAAAAGTTTGAACAACTTTTCAGCACAATTCGGCGTCCCGTGTTCGGCATTATATGCATCAGCTTCGAATCATGTCTTTGGTCAATAGTTGGGTTGCCCGGCTCCTGTTCTTGCTACCCTACTGGTGTAGGGTGGAACCCTATACGGCCGATCTTTCACGAAAGGAGCTGATCCCAACTAAGAACACAAGGAACACGGGGAAGAACGGAGAGAAATTACAAGGGCAAACACTCAAGAACAAGTCCAATCACACATCCACTAGACAATCAAACACACAAGATCCACAAGGTACATGAACAACAAAGGGAAAGATACAAGGTACATGAAGGGCCTTATTTTGTGTAGGTGTGAGAAACCGACAAGAATTGGTACCAATTCTGCTATTTCCTTGTTAAATCATTGAGTGATCATTGATCCATCTTCAACATCGGTCAATGTACATTTGGTATATTTCTTCTCCTTTCTCCACTCATATTTGCTTGCATATTGTGACGGATAGGAAAGGCATTTCATCTTTGGTCTTCCACAACAACGACAACGTGAACAACTACATCACCAAAGCATCAATCTTTTGGTCATATTGGACTCATACTCCGAGTCAAGCTACGAGACCACACATGAGACCTTATCTTTGGTCTTAGAGGAGAGTGATGATGTGCCATCTTCGGCCTTCATCCACGGCTACGACTATGACATGATTGAGCATGGAGACATTTGCACCTACATCTCTCCGACACCCACATATGACGAGATGCCCCAATTGCCATGTGAGGAGAGCCACCACGAAATGAGTGACATGAGTGACTCCACCATACGTGACATTGAGAGCATTTGCTATGAGAGGATGAGTGTGACCACCACTAGCCCCACACATGAGAGCATGCCATACATCGTATGTGAGGTTGAGAGCCATTTGAGTGACTCCGCCAACCATATGAGTGAGTGCATCCAAGAGGGAGTGAGTGAGCCACAACACTTAGTGAGTGAGGTAGTTGACACGGCATGTGAGGCCACTATGATTTCTAACGACTAAACCTCTACTCCGAGTGTGTTTTCTTCTTTGGTGCTAGGTCTCCTACATGATGACATGCCTATCCTCGACGAGTCCATACCTCCAATGGAGACAACGATGGCCATGGTGGAAGAAGATGCACCCCCACATGGTTCCATCAAGATGAAGATGACCACGACTTGTTCTTCGACACCTCACCTACTACACATGAGTGATGCTCCAAAGGTAACATAGTGTGGCACCCCGGCTCAGAGAAAACCAAAACGCCCCGTATTCCAGCCCAGAGATCGAGGAGACGTCTTCTAGAATACGACACTTCTTAGCATAGAACAAACCAGCTTTCTATTATTACATGAATATGATTACAAGGTCTCCAATATTACAATGAATAACATCGGCACGACGACACTACGCCATCCTCAGTTGCTCTATGCAAGCAGCAGAACAACTCGAAGCAGCAGAATAACTCTAGCAGTGGAAAAACTACTAGCAGCAGAACAACGACGACAATAGTGAACTCCAATCCGCAGGGACTCTGGTTGGAATGCTTATCCTAGCTCGCAAACAAAGAATCTATGCCAAACAAGCATGCAACCAAGGCACGACCTGCAAGCTGGCATGACACGCCAGGTCAGTACATTGAATGTACTTGCAAGCTCGCAATAAACCAGAAGCATTCAAGACAAACAACAGCATGGAAATTATAGGTTAAGCAGGAATTAACATGAGATCCTCATAATAACATGACATGAACAACATGACATCCAAAGTAGTACTCCCAAAATAATACCAGCTACCATCATGAAAATAATCATAATAGCCACTAAGAATCCAAAGGCAACATGAACATGATACCGCTAGAACAATATGAGCATAGCATGAACATATGAATCTGATGATACTAGCATGCAACATGATAACACTACATGCACCAATTATTCTGCTCGGGTTATCTCGTAACCATCACACGCAGCACTTACCAACCTTGGACATCACACAATCATCTCAGGATCAAATCAAGCTTGGTATAAACAATACCGTAGTAATCATTAAATGACCACAAGGAGCTTGATCTTTACCCATGATTCTTGCACAACATCATGAATATCCAACAACTCGGTATCCTCGATACCACCGTGATCCTTCCGGCGATCACAACCATGACCAACACTTGGTCTCAAACCGTGATCCTTACAGCGATCACAACCATGACCAATATTTGGCCCGTAATCCTTACGACGATCACAACCACGACCAATATTTGGCTCGTGATCCTTACGGGGATCACAACCAACTTATCTCATCTTGGAACCAGGGTTGTTATTAATCAAGTTATTATTAATATTGTTGACTCATGGTGGGACCGACACGAATTGGGCCCTTATCCGCGGCCGCGGCTATCGATAGATTAATATACACTCTGCAGAGGTTAGCACACTGTACCCACACCACAGAACCCATGGCCTCGCACTCCCATTCGGGTGGACCAACGGTGTTCCGACAAAACCGATCTATTGTCATGAAACTCTCCTGGCCACTCCGAACCACTCCCAACTGGGTTAGTCCTGGGTGGCCCCGTGTCTACCAAACACACCGCGACCACCATCGTGGTCAAACTCCCTCACGGGGAAAACTCCCTCATGAGAAAAACTCCCTCATGGGGACTGGATCCATAAAAACAACGGGCACACAAGGTTATGTCTACTTACCGGGCCAGGGTACGCACGCCCATAACCTTCCCTATTTGGAGGCACCGGCGAGATGCATGACAATAGACCCAGTTAGGACCTTACCCATACGGTAAGCGTGGTTGCACTGGTCAGTTTCGATCTGGCGGCACCATGATTGAGCCAACAGTTGTTCAAGTTCAATTAAATCCGGTTAAACTGGAATGCAATATGCTGAGCCATGATAAAATAACATGATGCATTTACAAAGCATGAGCATGATATCAACATAAGCACAAGATGCAACACAACTGTCCATCATATCAACTATGAAATACTCTCAAACTGAACATGGCATAATGACGAGCATAAATATTACAAGTGCAACACTACTCATAGTATAACATAACATGACCACTAGCATTAACCATAAATAACATGCAAGAACTTATCAATAACATCACCGAGTAACACTTAACCAACTAACAGCAACGGAACAATGCCTATTAACAGTACTCGGTAACCGACGTTAGTCATGCACCGAAGAGCATGACCAACCCAACATGTACTACTATCAAGCATGGCAATATGAAAGTAATACTAACAACTAGCAGGGCATGATAACCAAGTGCATAACAACATAGCAAACAAGTAAACACAATCCCAGAAGCATTTCCGAAACAATGATAACCATATTTTAAACAAGCAATCATTTAATAAATATTCAAGTTGAAAACCATGGCTACTGCATGAATATCATGCAAGTGGGTATTGTGGCTTGCCTGGGGATGAAGAATACTCCGGGAAGAAGTGCGGTGAAGCCGCGGAAAGATTTGCCGGAAAAAGTTCTCTCTTGGAGGGGCTGTTTACGTGCAAGGGCAAAAAGGTCATTTTCACAGTGTCAAACCATAGTGAAAATGAAACCAACAGAACGGGTTCGATGAGACGAAGAAATGGGCTTTGGAATTACCTCATTTGGAGTTGTGGTTAAAAAGATATGAGGTGTTTTCTGCCAGGGACCCATCTGTAATGAAAAACTTCAAAATCTGGGCCGGGACAGAAAAGCAGAAAGCGCAATCAGCGAAATACGCTTTCACTGAACTGAAAACGAATTCGGGGCTGAAGAAGAACGGAAATACTCTTCCTCTAAAACAAAACGTACTCACGAGAAAATACGCTTTCTAAAGATGAAAACGTACTTCTGGGATGTACCCTTCCATTTATCCGGTGAGCAGGGCGGGGCTGCGGCGCTGTGTGGCTGACGGGCGGGTCCCACGGGCTGTGGGGCCCATCACTTATCCACGCTGGCTGCCCGGGGTCAATGCTGCTGAGGCTGCCGTGCGGGGCCCGCGAAGTCATCTCTATCTCCTCGTGCGCCTGTCTTCCTCCTCCCGATCGGGCACAGGAGCGAGGTGAGGCAGAGCGCTGCCGGCGAGTGCCCGGCCGGCTCCGGCCATCTCCCGCCTGGCTAATGGCACCGGTAGGTGCATAGAGGCATGCCGCACCCATCCAGAGGGTCGGCCGGCGCCGGGGAGGAGTAGGGAGGCGGCGACGCACGGGAACAGAGGGCGCGAGCGAGGGCTCGGGTAAGAGGAGACCCGTGGCCATGGTGGTTCCGGCGACGAATGGAGGGTTGGGGGAGGAGCTATGGGGTCCGGGAAGTCCTCTGGTGAGGTCAGGAGGGAGGCAGAGGGCTCGGGTCGGCCGAATTTAGCCGAGGTCGTGTGGCGGCCATGGCGGCAATGGAGACTCCAGAGAGCTCCTTGGGCTCGAGGGGATGGCTAGGCGGGACCGGAGGAGGGTTGTGAGGCTGGTGTTGAGCTCGGAGGTGCTCGGGGATGGCTTAAATAGCCAGCGGGGGAGGAGGTCAAGCTGGCACCTCCGCGGACGCGTGTGCACGCACTCGAGCTCGGGGGAAGGCGATGGGGGAGGCACAGGGGAGAGCTTTAAGGGGCAGAGGAGACCAAGGGAGCGCAGAGAGAAGGATCTTAACGCCATTAATGCATTGTTGGCACTGTGCGCTCGTCTACACGCGGCGGCTTGCATCGGTGAGCAAGCGGACGGAGGGGGAGAGGGGTCCAGGTGATCGGCAACGACGAGAGGAGGACAATGGACATGCTCACGAGCTCGAAGACGCCGAGAGGAGGAGGGGGTCTAGCACAAATAGCGTTCTGGGCGCGGCCATTGCACGCCAAAACGGTGGTCACCGCGCAGACTAGCATCAAGAAGAGCCAAATGGCCGGCAATTGTTGTCTAGGGGTTGGTCCTTACTGGGGAGGTTGCAACCGTGGTGGTAGATTGGTTAAAAGTGACACGGTTGAATGGCAGTTAATACCTGAAGTTTACTACAGTATACTTTATCGTGTATTGCTACTCAACAGGGAGGTGATTGGGTCAAATGGAGTTGTCTGGTAAGTTCAGGGTAAGAACGACTTACATCCTGGTAACTTGGAGAGGATTTGGATCAAGGATTAATGGAGTTGCTTTGCAACAACCAAATCTGGTCCAGAATGAAGATCATGATGATGCTCTCAAATGGAGAAGCCACTTGAGCTGAACTTTGACAAGGCAGGCTTATTTGGCCATATGAAGATGCTGCAAAAGGTTTCATACCAATTGGATAAACAAAAATGGTACTTCCTTCACAAACATTTTCACTGACCAGAAATTTGCAAAAATTCTAGAGGATAAATGGCTTGATGAAACATGCCCAAAATGGGTGGAGGTAAGTTATATGGGTAAAATAAGGCCTAGAAAAATTGGCAGCCATAATGGAGCAAGATAAAACATACTTTCTTCACAATCTGAAATTTTGGGCAGAATCAAAGAATTGAAGGTCAGCTCACATGGAGGCATGACATGAGCTATTATTTGGTGGAGGGCTATGATATGATGATATGAGAGATCATGCAAAATGGCAACTCATTTGGATATGCCTAGCTTGTGCTTCCTTCACAACCAGTTCCCTCAGACAGGAACTTTGGAAAATCATAATTACATGATTACTAGGCAAATGAGGTTGCACTTTGGCATGTGGCAATGATATGGACATAAAAAGGTGTCCAAGGAGTTTGAGGTCAATTGGGAAAAGATAAATCGCACTTGCTTCACATGCTGCCATTTAGGGCAGAATAGGAAATGAATTATTTGAGCATGGGATAAACATGACAAATGAAATATTTTGCCATATTTGAGAAAGATATGACCCAAAAAATTTATGAGAATTGTTTGGGAATTTTAGGAGTGATGGAAATTAAGGTTTCTTCACAACCTAGGGCAATTTGGGTTATTCCTTTAATAGAAAAGGAATATTCCCAAGGAAAAGAATATTGGGATTTGGGCTAGGATGAAAATGACAGGGTCTAGGGAAGGATTTGGGTATGACAAGCCACTCTAGAAGCAAAGAAGAAGGCATCTTCTTCACTTTCCAGACCACAAAGCCACGGAAAAAGAAAACTCAAGCAAAAACCTCAAAAAAACAAAAGAAAAAGAAAGGGCCAAAAATCAGGCTGTCACACATAGGTGATGGTGCTTCTCTTGTCCCACTAGTGGACTATTTTACGAATGATTGCTTGCATGATGTTGATACACCTATTCCCATGGTTCATGCTAGTGTGACTTCCTCATGTCATGACTTACCTATTTATGATGAATATGATGATGAGCATGTTGAGTTTCCTAGTTGTGATGCTATGCTCCATAGGATATCATGTGAAAATTCTTTTGGTCACATCATGTTCGACAATCCTTTAAACTTGTCATATGTTGTGAGTGAGATATACCATATTGCATCATTTCAATATCAACATAGTAGCGATGCATGCCCCATTAAAGTAAATCCCATTTGCACGTATGGCATAGATGACCAGATGATGGTCATTGGCTTTTGTTTTTCATGTGATGATATTGCCATGCTTCCTTTACATGATTTGCGCAATTCATCTACTATGCCATTCCATGATCACAATGTTCCACATATGCATTGCTTTTGATGTTGTCAATATTCTCCGTTTGATGTTTCCATTAATGTTCATGAGGAGACCCCCATAGTTTCCTCATACATATTAGGAGATTTTGATGCATTCCATACATTGCATGATTCTCATAATTGCTTGCACTGTATGCATTCTATGAATAACAATGCTCTACATATTTCTTGTGATGCATTACACAATTTGAGTCTCCATTATGCTATACATAACAACAAACCTATCTTGATGGATGACATGTTACTATATCACGCATCTCATTTATTTGAGCATTGGCTATTTTGTTCTAACCAACATTTGCACATGCGCATCATGATGGATGATGTGTACATATACCACACACATACAATTTTCCCTTTGTCTTCGTTTTGTGTAGGTACTCACGTATACTCGTCAACCTCTCAATCCCAAGAGTTGACAAAACGAGCTCTTGTGAGCAATGATGAGTTGGGATCCCGTGGATTGTCCTTCCCACCATTTTCTTCACGCAAGAACTACGCGCATCTCCTCTACTTAGCTCTCACACGGCTATGGGCTATATATCACTTGTTACATTATGCCCATACTATCGTGTTCACTTTGCATGTTATGCCTATTTCTATGTCCTTGCCATGCAATTGTGACCCTTGCTTGCATCTACCCATGATTCACCATTATGCTACTCCTATGTGTATTTGCATGCTTGATGGAGATCCTTGTTGCTATTGCCATGTTTATCATGTGCCTCATGCTATTGATGCTATTTTGCTCATATCATCCTTTCATGCTTGTGCTATGTCATGTGAATTATTCATGCACACTATTTGCACCCATGACATGCTTGCTATGATTCCCTCTAGTATATTGCATCTTCACACTTCTAGCTCACACCACTTGATTGCTAGATTGCTTGCTTTGTCGCATCACCCATGTTCCATTATTACTTGCTTTCTTGGGTTGACGACGTATATGTTCATGCCTCTCACATGATATATTTTGTTCATTGTCGCTTGCCTCCAATTGTTGCATCTATGCTTATTAATCATGGAAACTTGGACACTTTACTTGTGATGCATGCTTGCCTGTTTGAGCCTATTGTATTTGGTTGTTCTCGCATCATATGCCTCCATACTATGAAATGCTCCCTTGTCCTTTCTTATGATGAGCATGATGCATCCACTTGTTGGGTATTTTACCACACGAATGATAGGTTTTGCATCTCCGCTAACCTCATTTGTTTTTCCGAGTGTTTGTCATGTTCTTTCATTTTGAAGGATTCACAAGCCGATATGGTCATGAGATAATTTGGTCATGTGAAGGTATACACGATGTGCAACACCAACATTTGCGAGAATCTCCTAAAGGTGAACTCCTTCCCTTTGAGCCATGCTCAAATATGCATATTGGATGGGTCACTCTTTCATTGTTGTTTCCTTCTTGTTGTCTACATGGTACATCTCGCGAACGGAGGAGCGACATTGAAGATTGGCTCTATGGACCTTCACATTGAGGAGCGCTCGGACTTATTGGAAGCACCTTCGAAACTCCACTCATGCCACGACATCGAGCATTGGTACACCAACACCTACATATTTGTTGATTGTGCTCACACATGTCATGCTCATTGGACATCTCACACACATGACAAATTTGCATCTTATGCATGGATTGACTCACATTATGATTTCCTTATTGCATCTTGTATTACCATGTCATCCATCATATATGAGCTTGTGCATTTCCTTAGCAAATTTGTTGTGATATACCTTGATGGCATGTTCATACATCATGATATTATTGCCTACCATCAATTGCATGATCACATCACATTGAGCACCAATTACCATGTTCATGCTTTTGATACACCGTCCCATTATGACATCATTTTGCACAATGTTTGCATTGATCACATTCACCACACCTTTGTGCATACTACAAATCGTATTGTTCTCATGCATGCTTTGCATATCATTCTATATCATCTTGATAATCTTCATGCGCTTTGTCACAAACAATCTTGCCTGAACGGACTCATTCTTCTATGATGGACACTTTGTGTGTGCTAACCATTGTATTTCCAAGTGCACTTCGTGTTTGCTCATTTTGCATGTACCACATACCGGAGACACCTTAGAGTACTTGGATTGCGCAATGCCTTCAACTCCGTCCAATTACAAGTCCGTCCACGACAACCGTTTCCATGGTGATGAGGATCACGATCCGAGGTCCCCAAGGGGGGGGGGAGATGATGCGGAGCATCCCACGTTCATCCCCATGTACACTCCGACTACTCTACAAGCCCCAAGAGAACATAAGACGAGACCTCAAGTATACGCCATCGGACACAAGGTGAACTCACTCCTCTCTGAATCGTCACTTTCCACATGTGAGACATGGCTACTACCTCAAACATGTGTGCTATGCATGATCAGGAACCAAGAGGAAGCCCATGGACAAGAAAGTGAGGACACCAAGTGCGAGGAACACGAAGAAGAGCTGCGGAAGAAGCTCCAGCCACCGGACGACCGGTTGGGTCCGGACGTCCGGCACCTGAAGACCCACCGGACGACCGGCCCGGACCGGACGACCGAATGATCAGCGATCCCGCACCCGAGCCAAATGAGAGTGTCAGGACCCCGACTCAATGCCACATCGATCTAGCATGTAACACCTCATATCACTTTGCGGCCTCACGCACGGTATTCCCACGGGTGTCGCCTTACCTTTGCCCGGGACCGTTTGCGCCTTTTGGCACACGTATATGACAGTGTCGCTAGCATCCATATGATAAGGAGCCCGGGCTGACATGGCTAGTCGTAAACCCAAAGTGGCACAAACTTACAGGGACAGGCATCCATGACCCAACATCGAACGTGTCGGTCATCAGCGAGTGAATCCAGGCTGTAGCACTGGGCTAGCAGGACTCCGGTGAACCGGGCTGTAGCGGGCTAACAGGACTCCGGTATTCATCGCGTGACATTTCCCCGAAGGGACAGACACAGGAACGAAGAAGGACACATGCCGGCCAGCCTAAGTGTTCCGGAGCAGTAGCAAGCTACCATGGCTCGGTGGAAAACACTAGGAGACATTTCCCGGTAAGAGAGGCTACTAAAGATAAACAACTAGATGGTCAGAGCCCACACATACCAAGCATTTCAATAGCATACACACAATATGCTCGATATGTGCAAATACAACATGGCATCACAACATGACTCTACGACTCAAGTAATTTAATCAATAGGCTCCGAGGAGCGAGATATTACAAACATGGGTCTCATGACCCAACAATCAGAGCATACAAATCAAAGCACAAGCGAAAGCTATCATGTCTGAGTACAGACATCTATAAATGAAAAAGGCTGAGAAGCCTGACTATCTGCCAGATCCTGCCGAGGGCACAAGATCATAGCTGAGGTATCAAGCTAAACGTCGAAGTCCACGTGGAACTACTAGCGAGACCGAAGTCTCTCTGCAAAAACATAAATAGGCAAACGTGAGTACAAATGTACCCAGCAAGACTTACATCAGAACTATCTACATATGCATCATAATCAACAAAGGGGATGGTGGGGTTTAACTGCAGCAAGCCAGCTTTGACTCGGTGGCTATCCTGAACTACGACTGCGAGTAACTCTTTTGAGGTGGCGCACACGAGTCCACATATTCACCATATCAATACACCACTATGGATCCGCTCCCGTCTCCCTACGAGAACGCCATCCATAGCACTCACGCTTATCTTGTGTATTTTAGAGTATCCACTTTCACTTGTCTATGAACTGATATAAGCAACCCAGAAGTCCTTTTCCGCGGACACGGCTATTCGAATAGATGATGTTAACCCTGCAGGGGTGTACTTCTTCACACACGCTCTCACCACTTACCGCCGTTTACACGACATGTACTCGGCAACCTTCAAGCGGAAGCCCAACATGGGTGTCGGCCACGGCCTGCCTAAACACTCAAGTCTCTATTCCAGGTTTATCGCCTATTCGGGTTCCATCCATGAGGAGATCCGGCCGGAGTTTCGCTCACAGCCCCAAACGATGTGAACAGGGTTCCGTGACACCAAACGGGCGCCCGGTTTACCCGGCCACGTGCCTACCGCATCACAGCCCACCCCTACGGTCAGCGCTGCGCACGGCCTCCAGCATACTACAAAAACCAGAAACTACTTGCAACTCCTGGACAGAGGACAAGGGTGATCAAGAAGCCGAGAGGGTCCATTGGTTTCGGGCCCAATGCGTGGTAGTAGCTGAATCATGGATCACAAACACAGAACTCAGTTCCTGAGGACGGCTGCAATGAGACAACCCACCATGTACTCCTACATGGCCTCTCACCGCTACCTTTACCAAAACGTGTTCACACACTTAGCTCACACACAGTAGGACATGTTCACACGCCTCTGATTCATCCCCGATGAATCAGACCTAACTCAACTCTAAGCAGTAGCAGGCATGACAAACAAGCATGAATGAGTAGGCACAACAGGGCTCAAACAACTCCTACTCATGCTAGTGGGTTTCATCTATTTACTGTGGCAATGACAGGTCATGCAAAGGATAAAGGGGTTCAGCTACCGCAGCAAGTAACAGATGAATCGGTGTTGTCCTAATGCATTAAAAGAGAGCAGGAGCGAGAGAGTGGGATTGTATCGGAATGAACAAGGGGGTTTTGCTTGCCTGGCACTTCTGAAGATAGCATTGAGTCTTCATCAGTGTCAACGATCGCATCATCGGTATCACGTCTATCGAGAGGGGACAAATACCGGCAACACAGAAGGGAACACAATCAATGCAATGCACAATATGATGCATGATCATGACATGGCAAAATGAATGTGTTTTGGGCTAATGCAACTAGCAACAGATTAAATGAAGTTGGTTTGAATACAAGATTCAAATTCAAACTCCATATGTGATTATTCAAATGCCATTTAATTGATTTGTGCTAAACAGCACCTATAAGTTGCTCTAACATGCATGAAAATGGTACAGATGGATTCCTTGAATTTTTCTGATAATTTTTCATATATAATTTATTTAATTTGGAGTTACGGTTGATTTTCTATGAATTTTAGAAGTTTATATAATTTTCTGGAATTTCCTGATTATTTTTAAATCCAGAAAATACTTATTGCGTCAGCCCCACGTCACAGTGACGTCAGCAGGTCAACGGGGCAGGTTCAGGTCAAACCTGACCAGTGGGGTCCACTGGTCAGTGACTGGGGCTGATTAGTGTCGCTGACATGTGGGCCCAGTCAACAGCCACGTCAGCTTAGTCAAAGCTGACGCGTGGGGCCACTAGGATTAGTTAAAAACTAAACAGAAACTAATCTAGGATTAATTAGCAGGTGGGGCCCTGCTGTCAGTGTCACAGGGTTAGTTAGCAGGGTCATTAGCCCCTAACGACGACGCCACGTCAGCACGCCGGAGACCAGCCGACGGCGACCACAGAACACGGCGGGGCACGCCGGACTTGCGCTAGAGGCGTCAGTTTGGCGCGCTGAGGGCACCAGGGGATGGCCCTTGCTCCCGCGCATCCAGAGGACCGAGTGGGAGGTCGTGGGGTCGCCGAAACTCATGCCGGCGACGAGCTTTGGCGGCGATGGTGTTCGGTGGTGCTCGGGCGCGTCGCTACGGTGCATCAGTGAGCAAATGGAGAGGCTGGGCAGCACCTGCTAGACATGGGGAGCACTAAGAGCAGCTCAGTGAGGCCAGGGGAGCACGGAGGCTATGCGTGCAGCAGCAATGGCGGACGGTGGCTTCGGTGCTCGTGGGGAACGGCGCTACGGCACGGAGGGGAGCATGCTGAGTTAGGGGAGAGGGTCAGTGACTCACGGCGATGACGAGGGGACGCTCGGCGAGGTCGGGGACGGTCCGGAGCCGGCGAATTTGACGAAGATGGCCGGCGGTCCCGAGGTTGAAGAAGGCATCGAGGGCGGTGTTGTGGCACGTCCGGGGCCTCGTGGCTTGTTGAGGAGGTAGAGGGAGGACCGGCGGAGCTTCCTGGGGCGTCGGTGAGCCGTGGGGTGGCCGGTAGCCACGGTGGCTCTCGTCGGTGGCGGCGGCTCCGTTCGGTCGCGGGAGGGGAAACAGAGGAGCGAGGGGGAGGGAGGTCCAGAGAGCGAGGGAGAAGTGAGAGGGGGTCGGGGCTGCGTGGCGTCGCGGGAGGGACCAGGGAAGGAGGAGGCAGCCAGGCAGGGAGGAGGTGGCCTCCTCGGCCGCGCGCGTGCGAGCACGCAGCTGCTCCCACTGGCAAGAGGAAGACGACAGGGGGGGAGTAGCGGTGGCGGGCTGGGCCGGCTGGGCCGGTTCTGGTGGGCTGCACGGGTGAGGCCAGGTAAGTCCTTCTCTCTCTCTCTCTCTTTTGTTTTAATTCTGTTTTCTATTTTGCAGGTTTGTTTTGAATTTGGTTTTGAAACCAATTCAATTTATTTTACTTCTGACAATATTTTTAGGAGCTAAAAGAATTAAAACAATGCTCCACAAAAATATTTCAGAATTATTGGACCTATATTTATTTAACAGTAGATATAAGTCCAATTCAAATAGCTATTGATTTAATTCAAATACCCAAAATAAATGTTTCTGAGATACCAAAAATATTGGTTTGGATTTTACCTCTTGCCAATATTTCCAGAGGATAACAAGAACATTTTCTTGGACTTATTTGAAGCAATTTTTATCTTGATCATTTTTTTTAAAGGATTCTGAGGCTTTGAAAATTCCTCAATTCAAATTTCATTTGAATTTAAACATGATGCAGCAACCAAGCTAGTCCAAGGCCAGGGTAAAGCTAGGGATGTGACAACTCACCCCCACTAAACAAGAATCTCGTCTCGAGATTCAAGCGTAGGGTAGGATGAAGGGGAAACACAAACTAGTATAATCTTCACGATCCAGGTTGCGCTTCGAATGAACGTTGATTCGATCACCATCATTGTCTCGAAGTCTTGCTCTGAGAAATCCTGCCAACATGACATGGAGAGAAGAAGGAGACTCTAGAAGGGTCGATCTTCTCGAAGATCGAACAACTCAGGATTAACTCACGGGATGAGACATAGCAACCTCTCTCGAGCTGAGACACTAAACATACATCCATGGGAATGGAGTGAAGCAGATGACGAAGGTTCACTAGGTAGACAATAATTCCACACTTAAGAAGGTGGTAAACGATTGCCAACGTAGCGAGGAGTTGAGTTGCCATGATACCATAACGATGCACCTTAGGGAAGGTGACTCGTAGAAATATCTCCTTAAGTGGCAAAAAGAATTACCTTTGATCCAAAGATCAATGAAACTCTTTAGGCCAGCCTAAGGCAATTCTCGAGCGATCGTTTGTAGGGGGTCGGTAGAATGGCATACCCGGACTTGGATGATGTGGATTACCTTGTTGAAGACAACGTAATGGATGAATTTGCTTATCACCGGAAATGGAAGAGACCCATGGTAGAATGGCACATTGGCGGTGCAAGCTGGGAACAAAATGCAAATGCTGGGAATGATTCTGGTAACTGGGGAAGAACCCAACAATAGAGAGTGAATTCACTGTTTGAGAAGGTCATAGCATTGCCGAGGGAACTGAGAGCATCCCAGTTAGTGCCGATGATAACACGTAGCGCTTGTGCGTGCTCTCAAGAACTTGAGCATTTCCATATTCATCAAGGTTTTACCAACATCCGTGTCAAGGATCCTGGCAACACAACTTGCTACCATGATGAATGATGATGGATGATGCAGATGCAAAGGAAGATAACACTTCTCAGATTTCACCTTAGCGAGGCCAAGGGAATAGAATCTGGATGATCGACCGAGAGACATTTAGCACTCCGCTTCTAATGTTCTCCTTGATGTGCTAGCGTAACCCATTCATAGATATGGTTTGATAACTAGAACATCAAGTAAAAGGTCGGACTTTGGGAGCAATAGAATCCATAAGGAACAGTTACGGAGGTAAATCCTACAAAATCCTTATGGGAAGGTGGCCAACTTCTTCAATCAAGATACTACAATAATAGGTCTTTCGGCTGGGTGTGTTGGCCACGACATCCACCTTACCGGTTATCGAGGGACCAATATTATAGTTCTTGGGAAATGTTCCAACCATCATATCTGCCTGAGATTCAGATCTGGTTGGTGTCAGGATATTCCAGACGCATCGAGTCTAGGAAGAAAAATGAAAGTTTGCAACACAAATCGACGAGATGACGTTGCGGGATTCTCGGGAGATGAACTACGATAGCAAGCTCCAAAACATGAGTTGGTTCTGCTACAAACACGTGAACACGTTGTCCTAGACAAAACATTATCACATGGTAGTCTTACAACAAAACACTACCGAGTTCAGGTGGGGAACCATAATCGAGGATATTGAAGTCCTTGCATAAGGCATGCTCTTAAGAAGAAACTTCTTCTCCTTGAACAAATCAATCAGTGGCTTGGTGTGCTCGGAACACATATGGAATGAAGGTTGCAAGTCTCCAAACCATAGAATACTTTGCACATATGCATGACTGACTTGGGATGATTCCAGAGGAAGCAAAACTAACTTTCTCAAATTCACGGCGGCAACTTTCACCAAATGCACGTGTATAAGAGGAAGTCACTCCTTTCATCAAACAAATACTTCATGAGCTAGCATGAAGATAATGCTTTCAAAAGTTTCCAACACTAACTTATTGTCCAACAAGACCATGGAGGAGATAAGGATGTTGTCAATGGGCTCAACAACAATTCATCTAGGTTTCCTTTTAAAAGGAATTCCATAGTTAAGTGAACACGGTGATAGCATTGGTCAGACCAAGATGTAATGGTGTATGCTCGAGGGATCAACCACGAATAAGACAACATTACGAGCATCATTGGTACTGATTTGATTTGACGATAGCCCACACTCAAATCAAAGGATTGATAAGACAATAGGTCCAGCAACTGATCACAGGGACCAATCGATGAAGATATCATCTTTCTTCAACACACACTACACAAGATTATCCCTTTGGAACGAACTAAGTCAGGCAAGCTTTTATCCTCCAACTCTCCAAGTTGTTGTCTAGCTTAACCAACTAGCTCCGGGATATCCAACACAGATTTTTGGAGAAAGGGTGGTTCACAATAAACCAACTTGATCACGAGCTCAACATAGCGGTCAGGTGACAACCTGGTAGTACTTTCGAGAAGATCTGCGGAAAATCACGAACCACCGATATGTTACTAAGCTCGAGAACAATCTTGCTTTTCAGGGCAAGATGATATGATCAAATGAGTGAGGACTTGACAAGATCCTAACTCATCAATCGAAGGGTGCACCAAAATAAGGACTAGGTAGCACGATCAATCTTAGAATGGTGATTCAATAACCAACATACTAAGAATAAGATTATTGTCCATTAACTACCAAGCAATGGGGTTGCTAGGAGTATTGAGTTCACACATCATGATTCACTGGTCGGCACTCCGACTGCAACAACACGGAACCGAGGAATGAAAAAGGATGGCGAGAAGTATCACTATGTCAAGAATTCACAAAAGATGGTGCAATTCTCATGAAATTCTTGATATAAAGATGGTAATACTCCAAGGTAGAACAGAACAAAAGTTGGGTTAGCAACTTGATCTGCAGAGTACGACTACTTTGACCCAATCCTAGATATGGATGAGGTACTGGAGTTTGTTTCTCCTAGTCATTCCGCGATAGAATGGCTTGACGGACCACAAGAGTAATAGGCATCGATAAACGAACGCATGCATACTCTTGACTATCAATTGATAGACGAAGGTCAGTAGACAACTAAAGAGGGACAACTCAAAGGAACATATAACTTTCTGAGTTGTGGATACATGGGTTGGTATGCCGAACAAAGTTCAACATAATTCTTCCGGATAACCCATGCAGAAAGGTTGAGTTGGCAGAGTCACAATATAGCATGGAGAACTCATAGAGGGCCTGTTGTGATCTTTTGATCCAACAAACTTCTGCCATAATGGTTCATAGTATTTGGAAGAACGATATACCACGGACTTTAAGGACTATCGCAAAGGTTACTAATATCCTAAGGGAACTAGCAACACTATCAACATGATGTAAGTAGAGTGAATATCGGGTTTAAGAACCCAGGAATAGAATACCTATTACTAAGTAGCATCACGGGATGCTTTCGAGAATAAAAGCCAGAATCATCACACTGGGATCACAAAACATTGCTAGATTACTAGGTGACTCCCTAAACACCTAGGGCTATAATAGTAACTCCAACATAATGTCAAGGCAATAGAATACCTCAACTCAACAATTAGTGTGATTGAGCTGGCATAAAGGAGCATCGAAACTAGAGGAAAAGGATTTTGCAAATGCATCAGACTATTTAGAAACCTGGAATGACTCGGACAGCATAACGGCTGTAAATGCTCAGAAAGGATTTGAGACATTCGCAAAAATGGTGGCATAACCACTCAGAAGCACGATATCAAGGTTTCGAGATCAATAATTAACATACAGAAGTACTAGGAACTGAAACGAGGCTTAAGTCCAGCAATCTATAAGTCTACGGATTAGTAACACGTGATCCTGATAGATAGATGAGAAGACCTAGTTCCTTAACCCCGTAGGAAAGATAAGATGACTCAGATCAGAAGGGCATGAGGTATAAGGAGTAAAAGGAGCCTTACGTTCCATCCCACAATCAATTCCCCTACATATAACTAAGAATTTCTAGACTCAACTTCGACCAGTTTGGCTTGGTAATCCTACAGGCAGTCAAGCTCTGATACCAACGCTGTCAGGACCCCGACTCAATGCCACATCGATCTAGCATGTAACACCTCATATCACTTTGCGGCCTCACGCACGGTATTCCCACGGGTGTCGCCTTACCTTTGCCCGGGACCGTTTGCGCCTTTTGGCACACGTATATGACAGTGTCGCTAGCATCCATATGATAAGGAGCCCGGGCTGACATGGCTAGTCGTAAACCCAAAGTGGCACAAACTTACAGGGACAGGAATCCATGACCCAACATCGAACGTGTCGGTCATCAGCGAGTGAATCCAGGCTGTAGCACTGGGCTAGCAGGACTCCGGTGAACCGGGCTATAGCGGGCTAACAGGACTCCGGTATTCATCGCGTGACATTTCCCCGAAGGGACAGACACAGGAACGAAGAAGGACACATGCTGGCCAGCCTAAGTGTTCCGGAGCAGTAGCAAGCTACCATGGCTCGGTGGAAAACACTAGGAGACATTTCCCGGTAAGAGAGGCTACTAAAGATAAACAACTAGATGGTCAGATCCCACACATACCAAGCATTTCAATAGCATACACACAATATGCTCGATATGTGCAAATACAACATGGCATCACAACATGACTCTACGACTCAAGTAATTTATTCAATAGGCTCCGAGGAGCGAGATATTACAAACATGGGTCTCATGACCCAACAATCAGAGCATACAAATCAAAGCACAAGCGGAAGCTATCATGTCTGAGTACAGACATCTATAAATGAAAAAGGCTGAGAAGCCTGACTATCTACCAGATCCTGCCGAGGGCACAAGATCGTAGCTGAGGTATCAAGCTAAACGTCGAAGTCCACGTGGAACTACTAGCGAGACCGAAGTCTCTCTGCAAAAACATAAATAGGAAAACATGAGTACAAATGTACCCAGCAAGACTTACATCAGAACTATCTACATATGCATCATTATCAACAAAGGGGATGGTGGGGTTTAACTGCAGCAAGCCAGCTTTGACTCGGTGGCTATCCTGAACTACGACTGCCAGTAACTCTTTTGAGGTGGCGCACACGAGTCCACATATTCACCATATCAATACACCACTATGGATCCGCTCCCGTCTCCCTACGAGAACGCCATCCATAGCACTCACGCTTATCTTGCGTATTTTAGAGTATCCACTTTCACTTGTCTATGAACTGATATAAGCAACCCAGAAGTCCTTTTCCGCGGACACGGCTATTCGAATAGATGATGTTAACCCTGCAGGGGTGTACTTATTCACACACGCTCTCACCACTTACCGCCGTTTACACGACATGTACTCGGCAACCTTCAAGCGGAAGCCCAACGTGGGTGTCGGCCACTGCCTGCCTAAACACTCAAGTCTCTAGTCCAGGTTTATCGCCTATTCGGGTTCCATCCATGAGGAGATCCGGCCGGAGTTTCGCTCACAGCCCCAAACGATGTGAACAGGGTTCTGTGACACCAAACGGGCGCCCGGTTTACCCGGCCACGTGCCTACCGCATCACAGCCCACCCCTACGGTCAGCGCTACGCACGGCCTCCAGCATACTACAAACACCAGAAACTACTTGCAACTCCTGGACAGAGGACAAGGGTGATCAAGAAGCCGAGAGGGTCCATTGGTTTCGGGCCCAATGCGTGGTAGTAGCTGAATCATGGATCACAAACACAGAACTCAGTTCCTGAGGACGGCTGCAATGAGACAACCCACCATGTACTCCTACATGGCCTCTCACCGCTACCTTTACCAAAACGTGTTCACACACTTAGCTCACACACAGTAGGACATGTTCACACGCCTCTGATTCATCCCCGATGAATCAGACCTGACTCAACTCTAAGCAGTAGCAGGCATGACAAACAAGCATGAATGAGTAGGCACAACAGGGCTCAAACAACTCCTACTCATGCTAGTGGGTTTCATCTATTTACTGTGGCAATGACAGGTCATGCAAAGGATAAAGGGGTTCAGCTACCGCAGCAAGTAACAGATGAATCGGTGTTGTCCTAATGCATTAAAAGAGAGCAGGAGCGAGAGAGTGGGATTGTATCGGAATGAACAAGGGGGTTTTGCTTGCCTGGCACTTCTGAAGATAGCATTGAGTCTTCATCAGTGTCAACGATCGCATCATCGGTATCACGTCTATCGAGAGGGGACAAATACCGGCAACACAGAAGGGAACACAATCAATGCAATGCACAATATGATGCATGATCATGACATGGCAAAATGAATGTGTTTTGGGCTAATGCAACTAGCAACAGATTAAATGAAGTTGGTTTGAATACAAGATTCAAATTCAAACTCCATATGTGATTATTCAAATGCCATTTAATTGACTAACATGCATGAAAATGGTACAGATGGATTCCTTGAATTTTTCTGATAATTTTTCATATATAATTTATTTAATTTGGAGTTACGGTTGATTTTCTATGAATTTTAGAAGTTTATACAATTTTCTGGAATTTCCTGATTATTTTTAAATCCAGAAAATACTTATTGCGTCAGCCCCACGTCACAGTGACGTCAGCAGGTCAACGGGGCAGGTTCAGGTCAAACCTGACCAGTGGGGTCCACTGGTCAGTGACTGGGGCTGATTAGTGTCGCTGACATGTGGGCCCAGTCAACAGCCACGTCAGCTTAGTCAAAGCTGGCGCATGGGGCCACTAGGATTAGTTAAAAACTAAACAGAAACTAATCTAGGATTAATTAGCAGGTGGGGCCCTGCTGTCAGTGTCACAGGGTTAGTTAGCAGGGTCATTAGCCCCTAACGACGACGCCACGTCAGCACGCCGGAGACCAGCCGACGGCGACCACAGAACACGGCGGGGCACGCCGGACTTGCGCTAGAGGCGTCAGTTTGGCGCGCTAAGGGCACCAGGGGATGGCCCTTGCTCCCGCGCATCCAGAGGACCGAGTGGGAGGTCGTGGGGTCGCCGGAACTCATGCCGGCGACGAGCTTTGGCGGCGATGGTGTTCGGTGGTGCTCGGGCGCGTCGCTACGGTGCGTCAGTGAGCGAATGGAGAGGCTGGGCAGCACCTGCTAGACATGGGGAGCACTAAGAGCAGCTCAGTGAGGCCAGGGGAGCACGGAGGCTATGCGTGCAGCAGCAATGGCGGACGGTGGCTTCGGTGCTCGTGGGGAACGGCGCTACGGCACGGAGGGGAGCATGCTGAGTTAGGGGAGAGGGTCAGTGACTCACGGCGATGACGAGGGGACGCTCGGCGAGGTCGGGGACGGTCCGGAGCCGGCGAATTTGACGAAGAAGGCCGGCGGTCCCGAGGTTGAAGAAGGCATCAAGGGCGGTGTTGTGGCACGTCCGGGGCCTCGTGGCTCATTGAGGAGGTAGAGGGAGGACTGGCGAAGCTTCCTGGGGCGTCGGTGAGCCGTGGGGTGGCCGGTAGCCACGGTGGCTCTCGTCGGTGGCGGCGGCTCCGTTCGGTCGCGGGAGGGGAAACAGAGGAGCGAGGGGGAGGGAGGTCCAGAGAGCGAGGGAGAAGTGAGAGGGGGTCGGGGCTGCGTGGCGTCGCGGGAGGGACCAGGGAAGGAGGAGGCAGCCGGGCAGGGAGGAGGTGGCCTCCTCGGCCGCGCACGTGCGAGCACGCAGCTGCTCCCACTGGCAAGAGGAAGACGACAGGGGGGGAGTAGCGGTGGCGGGCTGGGCCGGCTGGGCCGGTTCTGGTGGGCTGCACGGGTGAGGCCAGGTAAGTCCTTCTCTCTCTCTCTCTCTCTTTTGTTTTAATTCTGTTTTCTATTTTGCAGGTTTGTTTTGAATTTGGTTTTGAAACCAATTCAATTTATTTTACTTCTGACAATATTTTTAGGAGCTAAAAGAATTAAAACAATGCTCCACAAAAATATTTCAGAATTATTGGACCTATATTTATTTAACAGTAGATATAAGTCCAATTCAAATAGCTATTGATTTAATTCAAATACCCAAAATAAATGTTTCTGAGATACCAAAAATATTGGTTTGGATTTTACCTCTTGCCAATATTTCCAGAGGATAACAAGAACATTTTCTTGGACTTATTTGAAGCAATTTTTATCTTGATCATTTTTTTAAAGGATTCTGAGGCTTTGAAAATTCCTCAATTCAAATTTCATTTGAATTTAAACATGATGCAGCAACCAAGCTAGTCCAAGGCCAGGGTAAAGCTAGGGATGTGACAGAGAGGATGTCCGACGCCAGCGGACGACCAGCGACTGGACGACCGGCCACCTCCGGAAATCTGGCACTCCAGCGTCCGAGCCAGATCGAGTGGATGTCTGACGTCTACCGGACGTCCAGCCGCCCGTGAGCCACCGGATGACCTGTCCTCAGCGGACGTCCAGTACCTATCTGTGCACAGTGTTCATGCCCGAGGCCCATGTTTCCCTCTCCCACTTACCGCTTCGTGGACCTAGACTATATATAATCCTCCACCTCCTCATAGTTAGGGTTAGTAGTGTGTTAGCTCATTTGTGAGATAGAGCTTCGCTCATCCATATCGGATCTACTCCTTGAGACAGATTGCGGCCCCTCTTCGGAGAAGATCCACCTTGTATTCAAGACCCCTTTATGGGAAGATCCCCTTGTGGGTTCAAGACCTCCTCACGGAGAAGACCGGTTACCATTTGTATCATCCCTTGTTGACTTTGGATCTTGTATCTCTTCTCGTGTTTCGAGGATCTAGCATATGTGTGACCATATCTTGTTGGTTTTAGTGTTTCTCTCATGTTTCCCCTCATGTTTCCCCTCGTTTTTCCCTCGTGTTCTTCGTGTTCTACGCAGGATCCGCTCCTTTTGTGAAAGATCGGCCAGATAGGGTTCTACCCTACATCACTTCCTATCCCAAGTATGCTATGTGTATGATGTTCCGGTGGTATGATCCAAGATGATCGGATATGAAAATCTTATATGCAATGTGGTATCATGCTATGGCTATTGCTTACAAGCTCTTTTGTTTCTCTTTTTATTTGCTTAAAAGCTTTTTTTCTATATGGCCACAATGCGAAATGCACAAACCAAGATAGCAATTAGGTATATACGGGAACAATCTTGTGACACAAGGGATGATATGATACCAATATGATATGGTATGTATGCAATGTATGGTATAGATCACTAATGTGCACAAGTAACGTTGCCGCCAATACTCAAAGGCTAGTCTCAATAGGCAAGTGACGCAAACTGGGCTAGGGGTTATCAATGCAATGTCAAGGGAATATACAATGGAGGGATACCACGATACCAAGATGATATGGAGGTTACCGTCCGTGGCGATGATGAGTGGCAGCGATCTTGATGGAGATACCAAGATGATGGAAACTCATCCCTAAGTAGCCGAAACACCTTAGGAAATGAAAAAACCGCGAACCGAAAATCTCAAATGTCAAATGTCAAATGGTGGTAGCGGGAATGCGTTGGTTGTTGCGGAAGCTCAATGGGATTGCGGAAATGCAATGATAGGTTTTGAGATGCAATGCGGAAGTGGAGGGTAAGGTGGTGGACTATACACAGTGTCGGAGTTGGAAGCACGGTCCCTATGTAGCTGAAACACCTTAGGAGACACAACTAACACCACAAACAAAATTGGGTTAAATTGGGTTGGCAGAAGTGTATGGTGGACAAGCCTATGCGGAGGTTATGGTGGTGGTGGTGGTTGATGAAGAAGCAACCGTCCCTAAGTAGCCTAAACACCTTAGGAGACTCAAATCACAACTGAACAACCACTAATGCTAAGTGGAAAAAATGGTTAGGTTGCGGAAGTCGGTGGTGGTTATGTAGATGATAAGGTGGAAGCCCTAGGCAAAGTTGCAAAAGTTCCAAATATTTGATGGAGTCAAATGGTGTTGGAAGTATTTTTGTGGGAAGGGGGATGTCAAGAGCTTCTCAACGAGCTAAAGAACACGAAAATCAGACTCCGGATGAATTAGTTATGGACAAAACGGTGAAACGGGGAAGGCTGAAACCCCAGGGGCCGGACATCCGGGGTCGGGGCCGGATATCCGGGGGTGTATGTCCAGAACCGTGCAGATTTTATGCTCCAAGAGCCGGATGTCCGGCTTGGGGCCCGGATGTCCGGCCTGATGGCCCGGATGTCCGGCCCGACGATTCCAGATCTCGTTTGGGGCAGAAATTTTCGAATTAAGGACGGAAATTGATGATTTCAAGGGCAAAATTTGATGGATTTCATGGATGGAAAGTGGGGAAACTTGGGGCAAAGTTAGATCTACTCAAGACACAATGAATCCATGGATCAAAATCAACAAAATATCATCACACCAACAAATCACGAAAAAATTTGGGCGGCTATTTTTGGTGGGGATTTTAGAAATTGGGGAAGAACACAACAAAATTAGGCTAGAAAACAAGGGGGGAGGCTCTGAAATCGTGATGAACGTGGCTCATGATACCAAGATGGTGTAGGATGGAAACCTATACGGCCGATCTTTTACGAAAAGAGCGGATCCCAACGAAGAACACGGGGAAGAACAGAGATTAATCACAAGGGGAAACACTCAAGAACAAGTCCAATCGCACATCCACTAGACAATCAAACACACAAGATCCACAAGGTACATGAACAACAAAGGGAAAGATACAAGGTAAGGTTCATCTCCATGAGGAGGTGTTGAATCCACGAGGGGATCTTCCCGTGAGGGGTCTTGAATCCAAGGTGGATCTTCTCCGAAGAGGGGCCGCAGTCTCTCTCGTGGAGTAGATCCGTAATGGATGAGCAAAGCTCTATCTCTAAATGAGCTACTCCTTTGCTAATCCTAACTAGGAGGAGGGGGAGTAGCATATATAGTCTAAGCCACGAAGGGGTAAGTGGGAAAGGGATAGATGGGCCTCTGTCCCGACTCTGCGCGTAGGCAGGCGCCGGATGTCTGGGCTGGGGGCCGGATGTCCGGCCGTTCGCGGGAGGCAGGATGTCCAGGGCACGGGCCGGATGTCCGAGCTAAAGTGGCAGTTCAAGTCCTTCTCTGGATAGGAGATACCGGATTTCCAGGAGGGATTCGGTATGTCCGGGCATTGCTGAGGCGCCGAATGTCCGGGCACACGGGCCGGATGTCCGGCCACTGATGCTTCGGCCGTCTATTGGTGCAGCTCCTTGGAGGCTCCACAGGCGCTGGATGTCCGGCCGCTGTAGCTTCAGCAGCTTCGTCTTCTTCTGTCGTCGCTTCCAGGCTTCCCTCGTGGATGGTGTAGTTGTTCCTTGGCGCTTGCACTCCTCCTCGTCGTACGTAGTGTTCCGACAATTCCTATGCATGCACACAGTGGAGTGTCAAGTAGTATACCATCCTCGAAGGTGTTGAATGAGCACGTGTAAAGGTGATGATTCACCTTTGTGTATGTGAAGTAGATGTCGCACGTGCCACTCGCCTAACAGACTCTTGACATGGTGATGTCCATAGGATGCTCCGCATCACCTACGTTCCGTCTGATCGGCTAGGGTAGTAAAGGGAGAACTACTGCGATTGTGTTTCTGGTTCGTTCGGTTAAGCACCTCAGTAGAGAAAGCCGAAAACTGACTGTCATGATGCGGCGCGAACTGGTCAGCCACTCGGCGATTCATTACAATCGTTAGCAATTTTTTTGTATTACATGAAGGACCGTTTCCCGGTCACCTACGTAACGCAACCGTATCCGGATCACCGCATACATACCAGTGGCTACATCGTAGACCCACCATAAAACTCCTACGGCTAAGTGAAAGTGTTAAAGCCCTATAGTCCGATTGCCTAGTTCGCCGCACTGACACCTCCGTTACGGACCAAGACATTGGGTCAAGAGTGATCAGGTGCTAATCCGAACACCCTCGTATTATATGCGAGGGGGCTGAAGCTGACGACTGGAAAACTTTTAGATTATAAAAATGGCCACACAGGAGGAAATTTTTTTCAGAAAAAGGTATGAATATAACACTGCTTTCATATATCATAATATTGCTCTCACAATTACAGCGCATCTATTCGAACATAATGTCCTTTGAGCACTGGCCCTCTATCAAAAGGGTGCCCTCTAGGACATCGTCCAAACAATGCTCCGGCCTACGGTGGTCCTTGCCGTCGGGCGGGCCTTTAACCGCAACATCGGTGGCCTTCATCTTTGCCCAATACATCTTGACGCGGGCAAAGGCCATCCGAGCACCTTCTATGCACATCGACCGCTTGACAGCGTCGATACGCGGCACTGCATCGACAAGTCACTGCACCAAACCTAAAGAGCTGTTCGGAATGGGCTCAGCCGGCCATAGCCGGACCACGATGTCCTTCATGGCAGCTCCAGACATCTTATGGAGCTCGGCCCATTGTGCCATATGTTCGTTCAGCAATGCCTGATGCCCTGGCACGCTGAATTGTGACTAGAAAAGCTTCTCCGCAGAACATCCTTCCCGTGCATGGAAGAACTGCGCCGCATCGGAGACACTCTTCGGCAGGTCCAAGAACGTGTCTGGAGAAATCCACAATTGATTAAGTAGAGCATACTTAGGGTCACCGAATTTAGTCTATAAAAGAAAGGGCTTACCAGCCGCTATCTCCTCAGCTTGCCAGATCTCCTCCCGAGCCTCTTTAGACTCGGACCGTGCTTCCCTCGCCTCTTGTAAGGCCTTCTTGAGTTAGGCGGCCTTGGCTTTGTTACCCTCCTCAAGTAATTTGCATTTGCCGGTGGCATCCTCTAGCTCTCGCTCCATGACAGATATTCTCTCCTTGCACTGGCGCCGAGTGGCCTGTTCGGCCTTTAAATCAGCAGCCGCCTTCTGGACAGTCGCATTACTCACTCTGGCCTGATCCTTGGCCTGGGAAAGCTCGGCTCGCAGGGTCTCAACCGCGGTAGCACCATCTATAGTCACGCATATCACATTGTATAATTTTCAGCTTCATGCTCATACTATTATACATGCGTAATCGGGCGGTCCTAAAACATACCTTGTGCCTCGTCGAGCCGCCTATTAATATGGGTGATGTCTTAATCAGCTAATTCAAGTTTCTGCTTTAAATCTGCAAATTTCGCGGCTTGGGCAGTCGCCTTGGACATCACAGCCGGTTTTCAAATTGATCATGTTTCTTCTTGAGAAAATCCTTTTCGATCGTCTGATCGCCTCCTTGTGGATGCCAACCAGAGTCTCAGGGGCTACTATATATACACACGTGCATTTTTGCATGAAAAGAGTAGTTATTAGATTGCGTACCTCGAAGCCTCTCAGCAGGCTCATGAAGGCTTCGTTCAATCTGCTTCTCGCGGACAGAATCCTCTCAACTACCGTATCCATCAAGGTACGATGTTCCTATGCGATGAATGCAATTTGCAAGGTACCCATCAGTGTATCCGACACCTCCGGATTCCCGGAGGCTGCCGTGGGAGTGCAAACTCCCTCCAAAAGGGTACACTTACTCGACCCTAGAGTCCTCTCCGGCTGTAAGCCGGATAGTTCAGGGCCCTTATTGTTGGTCCTCGCGAGGGCCGCCTCCTCTAGACCCCTGACGGTCGAGATATCACCTTCGGGCACTATTTCCTCTGTCCCTCACGCCGCCGGATGGTCGGGGGAGATCCTCCAGGACGAGACCTCGAAATCGTCCGCCCTTAGGGGCGGTGAAGCTTGAGGAGGCGTCTCACTTTCCATCATCTCCGGAAGCAAGTCCCCCGATGAGGAGGACTGTGGAGGTATATAATGGGCCGGCCTGCGAACATATGGTTTAAATGTTACCCTTGCAAAACCAAAAAAAGAATGGGATATGTCTAGAGCATCCTTGTTCACTTACGATTCGGCAAAGGGCTTGTACCTAAAAACGAGTTCTGCGTCAACATTGTCCTCCGAACCTGAACCATCTGATAGAGATATCTTCCCTCTCTTGGGTGCCTCCAGCTCCAAGCCTTCGGGGGCAGTCCTTTTCTTCCTGTGGGGGGAAGAGATATCCCTTTCTTCCTCTTCCCCTTTTTCTTCGGAAGAAGGAGCTTCATCCTCCCCGGATATAGCGTCTCATACACCTTTAGAGCGGAGCTCATCTTCAACCCTTTTGCTCTTCTTCTTGTCCTCCCTCGCCGGCATTTGATACGGCACCGGGGCTAGCATCCTCATTAACATAGGATCTGCTGAATCTTCGGGAAGTGGAGCCGGAAACCCGATCCACTCTGCCTTCTTTATCCAGCCCTGGTTGAAGAAAGGTTTCTCAGTACATCGCTATGGGATAATTAACCGAATGGCGTTCGGGAGTTGGGTACTTACCAGGGTATCCGGATGATTGCAGTCAAGGCCGATGTCCTCAGATGTGTCCGACCACTGCTTTCGAGCCTTGAAGAATAGTTTCCACATCCCTCTGTGTGTCATGTTGAAAAATTTATGAAGGGTCCGCGGTCCTTCTTGGTTGAACTCCCACATGCGGACAGGTCGTCGCTAACACAGAAGGACCCGGCGGACTAGCATCACCTAGATCACGTTAATAAGGCTAGTGTCCTTTTCAAGGATGCTCTGGATACGACTTTGTATCGTCTGCACTTCATCTATTGATCCCCAGTCAAGCCCCTTATTAATCCACGATGGGAGTTGCAATGAAGGACCAGATCGGAATGCAGGCGTGGCTGTCCAATTGGTACCGCGAGGTTCGGTGATGTAAAACCACTCCCGCTGCCATAAGTCAGAGGTTTCAGAGAAGGTGCCCTTTGGCCAGACAGTATTGGCAAGCTTGCTCACTATAATACCGCCGCACTCCGCTTTCTCCCATCGATTATCTTTGGCTTCACACTGAAGGTCTTGAGCCATAGGCCGAAGTGCGGGGGATGCGGAGAAAGGCTTGACACATAATGTTGAACGCCAAGATGTGGAGAAAGGAGTCCGGAGCTATGTTGTGAAAATCTAGCCCGTAATAGAATGTAAGGCCGCGAACAAAGGGGTGGAGAGTGAACCCTAGCCCACGAAGACAGTGGGAGATGAACACAACTCTCTCACCAGGCCTTGATGTGGGGATAACCTGCTCCATTGCAGGAAGCATGTGGGGGATTTCCGCAGTTAGGTACCTCGCCTCCCGGAGCTTCACGATATCTTCCACGGTGACCGAGGAGACCATCCACCGGCCTGGGGAGCTATATTCGGACATGACTAGAAAGGCTTGGTGCAATGAAAGAAATCGAGACCTGGGCGCTGGAGCTCGGGGCTAGAAAGGCTGAGGAAGAGGTAGACATGGGGTAGAAACGTGGGTTTGTAACCCTTTATAAAGGCGATGAATATCAAACGCCTCCCCACAGGCCTTAAAGCTCGCCTATTCCCAAGGGATCGTGCAAACGACACGGTTGGATTACCCACGCCCATATTGATAGGGATCTTGCGATAAACGGGCACGATCTCTACTTTGACAAGATGTGCCAATAAGGACTGTGTCTCGTAACATGGAATGGGAGATTGAAAGACGGTTCAAAATAGTCACGAGCCAGGGGACATCGCGTCTCGCCTCGAAAGCCGTCAGTAGATGGGACTTATTAAATGTTATACCCTGTTGTGGTTGTATGTGGAGTGATGTAGTGTAGGGACCCTAACCGGCCGATCTTTCACGAAAGGAGCGGATCCCACAAAGAACACGAAGAACACGAGGAGGGAAACGAGGGAAAACATGGGGGGACACAAGAGAAACACTAAACCAACAAGAAATAGTCACACATGTGCTAGATCCTCGAGTACATAAGAGATCACACGATACACGATCAGCTAGGGACGATGCAAAGGTAGTCGGTCTTCTCCGAGAGGAGGTCTTGAGGTTCTTCCCGTAAAGGGGTCTTAAATCCGCTTGGGGGATCTTCTCCGTGGAGGCGCTATCTCCGAGGGGAAGGTAACCAAGTGGATGAGCAAAGCTCTCACACGATATATGAGCTAATCCTTTGCTAACCCTAGCTAGAAGGAATAGGAAGTCTATATATAGTCTTAGTGCAAAAGGGGCGAAGTGGGGGATACATGGGCTGCGCCCCAACACATGGCAGCGCACAAGCGCCGGACGTCCGAGAGTTACCGGTCATCTGGAGGCTCGCGAGGGTCCGGACGTCCGGTGCCTGTCAGACATCCGTAGATTCGGTCGTGTGGACTTCGGTCGAACGTCCGGACGGGGTCGGACGTCCGGAGCCTGGAGGTCGTCGGTCGTCTGTAGTGCTTCGGAAATCCATAGTTTTGGCTTGGGTATGGAAGCGTCGGTCATCCGGAGAGGGCCGGGCGTCCGGAGCCTGGAGGTCACCGGACTTCCGGGGTTCGTCGGTCGTCCGGAGCCTGGGGACTTCGAGCAGTTCTTCTTCTTGTCTCATGAACTTGGCGTCCTCATCATCTTGTCCGTTGAATGTAGTTGGTCCGTGGTCTTCCTCCAAGCACCTGATCACACATAGGGTTTCCGCTTGAGGTAGTAGCCAATTGTCATGCATGGTAAGTGGTAGTTCGGTGAGGAGTGAGTTCACCTTAGTTTTGAGAGCTCTTTCACGTGCTCGTGTCATTGGTCCGCTAGTCACTTGGTGAGATGAAGGTAGGTCCATGGGTATGACCTTGGGATGCTTCGCTTCATCTCCCCTCCCTTGGGGAAGATCCGTCCTCGGATCAAATTCTTCATCACCATGGAAGGGCGAGAGGTCCTTGACATTGAAGATATCGCTCACGTTGTACTTGTCACGGGGGAGGTTGATCTTGTAAGCGTTGTCGTTGTAGCGTGCAAGCACCTTGAAGGGTCCATCCGCTCGTGGTCGAAGTTTGGACTTGCGTTATTGGGGAAAGCGGTCCTTGCAAAGGTGTAGCCACACGAGATCACCAATGTTGAAGACCATGGGGCGCTTGTTGATGTTGAGCTTAGTCGCAAGTCTTTGTACTTGGTGCTCGATAGTATGTCTTATATATTCATGCACCTTCTTGAGATGAGTCACACGTGCACTTGCGTCCAAATTGATGCGCTCTTGGAGTGGTAGAGGAAGAATGTCCAATGGTGACAATGGGTTGAATCCGTAGGCGACCTCGAAGGGGGACTTGCCGGTTGTTGAGTGTTTTGCTCGGATGTAGGTGAACTCGGCGATAGGTAGACACTCCTCCCACTCATTTTATGTTCTTCTTGATGAGTACTCGAAGTAGAGTGGAGAGTGTGCGGTTGGTCACCTCCGTTTGGCCGTCGGTTTGTAGATGATACGCTGTGGAGAAGAGTAGCTTGATTCCGAGCTTGGCGCATAGGGTCTTCCAAAAGTAGCTAAGGAACTTGATGTCGCGGTCCGAGATGAGCGTCTTTGGCACACCATGTAGATGCAATATTTCCCTACAAAAGAGATTAGCAACATGTGAAGCATCGTCTATCTTGTTGCAAGGAATGAAATGTGCCATCTTAGAGAAATGGTCCACAACGACAAATACCGAATCCTTTCCATTTCTAGTCCTAGGCAATCCAAGTACGAAATTCATGCTAATGTCTTCCCATGGTTGATATGGAAATTTGAGTGGCATGTAAAGGCCATGGGATTGATCTTTAGACTTAGCTTTGCGATATGTAGAGCATCGGTTGGTGAAGTGGTTGACGTCACGAAACATCTTGGGCCAATAGTAGTTCTTGGAGAGCGTGGCAAAAGTATTGTCGCGTCCAAAATGTCCCATTAAGATACTTGAGCCAATGACATCCAATTCAAGTTGAGTAACAAGCATATGCATATGCAGGAAAGGGCATACGCCACAATGTTTTCTTTACCTTTAATGTACTTGATGACATAAGGAAAAGATTCAATAAATTCACTCCATTTAGCATGAGGCTTGTTCAACTTGATTTGGCCCTTATGATACTTGAGTGTTTCATGATCATCATGAATGATAAATTCATGAGGGCGAAGATAGTGTTCCCATTCATGCAAAACACGCACTAAAGCATAGAGCTCTTTGTCATAGATGGGGTAATTGAGTTGCACTCCGGAAAGTTTCTCACTAAAGTAAGCTATGGGGCGCTTCTCTTGCATTAACTCACCTCCTATGCCATTACCACTAGCATCACAATGAATTTCAAAGGGTTTGTCAAAGTTGGGTAATACAAGAACGGGAGCGTGAGTAAGCAAATTCTTAAGCTCATTGAAAGCGGTATCTTGGGATGGTCCCCAAACAAAAGGCACATTTTTCTTGGTCAAAGCATGTAAAGGAGAAGCAATGCTGCTGAAATCTTTTACAAAGCAACGATAGAAACCCACAAGGCCAAGAAAGCTACACACTTGTTGCAAGTTGGTTGGTTGGGGCCAAGTCTTAATAGCATTGATCTTGGAATTATCATCATGAACACGATTAGAAGAGACAACAAAACCCAAGAAAATGAGCTTATCAATGCCGAAAAGGCACTTTTCCATGTTAGCAGTGAGATGCTCATTTCGAAGAGTTTGCAAAACGGTTCGAACATGGGTGACATGATCTTGAAGAGATTTGCTATAAAGAAGGATATCATCGAAGTAGACCAAAACAAACACACCAATATAAGGGCGAAAGACATGATTCTTAAGGCGCATAAAAGTACCCGGTGCTTCCGATAGACCCATAGGCATGACTAACCACTCATACAACCCAAACTTGGTTTTGAAAGAGGTTTCTATTCATCACCCTCTTGTATGCGGATTTGATAGTAACCACTCTTAAGATCAATTTTGGAAAATATAGTGGCACCACTAAGTTCATCAAGCATATCATGAAGGCGTGGAATGGGATACCTATAGAGAACGGTGATAGCATTGATAGGTATACAATCGGAGCACATGCGAAAGCTACCAATCTCGTTTTGGCACAAGAATGACCGGGACGGCACCAGGGCTCAAACTTTCACGCAATGTCCGTGGTCTATGAAATGCTTTACTTGCCTTTGTATTTCTTTGGTTTTTTCGGGGTTGACACGGTAGGGAGCTTTGTTTAGAAGAGGTGCTCCGGGGTTGAGGTCGATGAGGTGCTTGATGTCTCGTAGTGGAGGTAGTCCCGGAGGTAGCTCGTAGGGGAAACCATCATGAAATTCCTGCAAAAGAGAAGACAACACTAGAGGAAGAGTGTGAGAGGTGTTAGTTTGTGGTTCATTGTCCTTGTACAAAAGGACGTAGTGTACGACACTAGATGGGTTCTTGCACCTCCTCTTATCTCACTTTTGGTGGCAAATAGGACTAAGTTCTTCTTTTCGCTCATCGTGGAGGCACTCGATTTGGGCTTCTGGCGCTCACTCTCTTTTTGGTGGCTCACTCTCTCACTTTTATCTCCACGATGGGTGGCTTGCTTGTCGGCGATCACTTGGCTTGGAGACATGGGGCGAAGTACGTACTCCTTTCCCTTCATCTTGAAGATATAGTGGTTCGTTCAGCTGTTGTGGATAACTCCTCTATCAAATTGCCATGGGCGTCCAAGGAGAAGGTGGCAAACGGTCATTGGAATGACGTCGCACTCCAAAGTGTCTTCATAGGCACCAATTTTGAAGGAGACTTGTACTCAATGCTCAAATTGGAGAGTGCCGGAGTAGCTAAGCCATTGAACTTTGTAGGGATGTGGGTGCTTCGTCTTGGGTAATTGGAGCTTGGAGCAAAGTTCTTCACTTGTGAGGTTATGACAACTACCTCCATCGGTGATGACCTTGACGGATCGTCCATTGATGCTGGCCTTGGTATGAAAGATGTGGCATCATTGGTCTTCTTCTTGGTGATTTTGGAGAGTTAATACCTTGGAGACAACAAGAGCGGGACTTGAATGAGCATCGCAAAAGACTTGTTCCTCATCATCGTTCACTTGCCGATGCATAGCGACTTGATCGATGGCGTCCATTTCTCCTTCACTCATTGAGTCGTAAGTGTCAACGTCGTTGAGGATCATGGTCCGCTTGTTGGTGCACTCATAGGACTTGTGGCCTCAGCCTCCGCATGTGATGCATTTGAAGGAACTTGTCTTGACAGTCTCATCGGTTGGAGTGGATGATGATGAAGCTCTCGGCTTGAAGTTGCTTGTAGTAGGAGGATGACTTGGAGTTGACGAAGCTTTCTTGTGACTCGACTTGTCGACGTTGCTTGTAGAAGGCTTGGTAGATGGTGTTGGAGTCGTAGAAGCTTGGGTGTTGGAGAAGCCATAGGACTTGGATGAGAACTTGGCATACTTGAAATCGTCTTGCACTTGACATTCCGCTTTTGTAGCTTGATGCACGAGCTCGATGAGGTTCGAGTATGGTTGGAAGTCGGTGATCTTCTTGATAGGGTGATTGAGTCCATTCAAGAAACGTGCCATAGTTTGCTCATCATCTTCCGTGACATTGGCTGTTATCATGGCAATCTCCATCTCCTTGTAGTATTCTTCAATGCTCTTGGTTCCTTGCTTGAGTAGTTGAAGTTTCTTGAAGAGGTCACAGTTGTAGTAGGTAGGCACAAAGCATGCTCGCATGACATCCTTCATTTGCGCCCAAGTAGTGATGGGTGGTTCACCTCTTGCCTCTCGGCGCTCGATAACTTGTTCCCACCAAATGAGGACATAGTCTTGAAACTCAAGGTATGCCATCGGATCTTCTTATCTTCGTCATAGTTGTGCAAAAGGAAGAATTTGTCGACCTTCAATGCCCATGAAAGATACTCTTCGGGATCGTTGCTTCCATTGAACTTGGGCATGGTGAACTTTAGGTTGCCCTAACGTTGCTCCTCATTGTGTTGGGGTCGGGGATGATGACGCCCATGTTGTTGATAATTGTCAAGCTCGTGTTGCTCTTGGTGAGGAGGGTTGTCAACCTCATGTTGCTCTTGTCGTGGAGGATTTCTATTGTCTTCATGCTCTTGAGGAACTTGATGTTCTTGGCGAGCTTGTGGGGGAGCTTGCCAAGCTTGAGGAGGAATTGGAGGAATTTGACGACGCATGTGAGCTTGAAATCTTCTTTCTTGAACCTTTTCACGAAGTGCTTCCTCTTGTTCACACCGATGGCGGTTGTGCGTGGCGACGGCGTGACATGAATCTTGAAGGGCATGTAGCGCCACAAGTTCTTGAGCTTCACGGAGTTGTTGTTCTTGGCAGTGTGCTTCGGCATCTTGTGCATCTTGGAGTAGACGCGCGCGTTGTTCCTCTTCATGTTGTCATTTTCGTTTCCGTTCTCGTGCTAGCGCAAAAGCCTCTTGGGTTTGACGTTGTCGGTTCTCTTGAGAGTTTGTCTCGCGTAGAGGATTGAGGCTTGCTTGACGATCGTTGCGCGCGACACGTCGAAGAGTGTCCGATGTTGGTGTACTTGAGCCGGAGAGGGTGAAGTCGGAGTGTCAACTTGAGCGGCTCCTTCTTGGTGAAGACGAAGTGGAAGAAGAGCAGTTGAGCAACAAAGCGTGAATCTCGTCCATTCTTGCTCCATTCTCTTGCTTGTGATCGTCGAGCTTGTGGTCGAAGTAGTCCCTTGTATGTTGCTCGGAGAGTCGTAAGTCGGCGGCGAGGTTGTCGATGCGTTCACTCATTGCTTGTTGCTCTTGATGCAAAGCATGTTGTGCACCACGTAATAGTTCATGTTGTCGCCGTGCTCAATGAAGAGTGGGTTGGTAGAAGTACTTGGCCTATCCATCATTCCAAGAGAAAAATATGAGTGGTAGAAAGAGAAGAACGAATACCAAATGTACCTTGAACGAAGTTGAAAGTGGATCAATGGTCACTCCAATGTGGACAAGGAAATAGCACAATTGGTACCAATTCTTGTCGGTTTCTCACACGCACACAAGTAAAAGCTTATGGTGGAGCTTGGTTAGGATGGTGGCACAAAATTTGATGCAATTGTGAGCGAGCTTCAATAATGTTGGAAAAGATTTGCAAGATTGCAATGCAACAAGTAGACCAAGCAATATAAGGTACACGGAAACACACATGCAAAAAGATAAGTGGGGTCGTGCAACCAAGGATGAGCCAAAATGTGGAATCCACATAAATGCTCTTGTTGCACAACACTAGAGAGACGCTAGGACGATTGCACAATAGGCGGAGACAAAGACTTGTGCACAACCTACTAAGAAAAAATGCAACAACTTCTATCCCAAGTATGCTCTATGCAAGGTGTTTCTATGAGATGATCCAAGATGATCTAATATGACAATCTTAATGTTGTATGATGCTATGGTTCTTGCTTAAAAGCTCTTTGCTTATCTTTAACTTTTGCTTAAAAGCTTGTTTGGCTCTTTGTTGTTTGAGCTCTTTTCTCATGCAATGCTTCACGAACCAAGATAGCAATTGTGTATGGGATGACAACCTTGTGATACAAGAGATGATACCAAGATATGCAAAAATTATGCATGTATGCTATGGGAAGTATGATCACTAATGTGCACAAGTCTCGATGGGTAAGCGACGCAAAGGAGTAAGGCTATGATGGTAATCAAAGTAATGGCCAGAGTGATATTGATGCGGAGCATCCTAAGGTCATCCCCATGGACCTGCCATCACCTCACCAAGTGCCTAGCGGATCCATGACACGAGCACGCGCAAGAGGTCTCGAAACTGAGGTGACATCACTCCTCTCATGTTTCCACTTTGATGCACATGAGACATGCCTACTACCTCATACGGACACATTGTGCATACTCAGGTACCATGGAGAAGCTAAGGAGCAAGGAGAAGAAGAAGAAGAGGAAGATGGACGTGAAGATGAAGAAGAAGAAGTGATGCAGAAGAAGCTACAGGCCCCGGACGACCGGCCAGGACCGGACGTCCGACGATTTCCAGGCTCCGGACGTCCGACCCCTTCCTGACGACCGACGCCACCGCACCCGAGCCAAATCTACGGATTTCCGGAGTCCCACGGACGACCGACGCCCGGACGTCTGACCTCGAGCGAACGTCCGACCGAAGCACACCCGAGCCGAAATTACGGACGTCCGACAGGCACCGGACGTCCGGACCCTCGCGAGCCTCCGGACGACCAGTGACTCCCGGACGTCCGGCGCCTATGCGCTGCCATGTGTTGGGCCGCAGCCCACGTACCCCCCTTTTGCCCCTTTTTACACTAAGACTATATATAGACCTCTCCCTCCTCCTTTCTAGGGTTAGCAAAGGATTAGCTCATATTTTGTGTGTGAGAGCTTTGCTCATCCACTTGGACACCTTCTCCTCGGAGATTCGAGCCTCCACCGGAGAAGATCCCCCAACCGTTTTCAAGACCCCTTTAGGGAAGAACTCAAGACCTCCTCACGGAGAAGACTGGCTACCCGTGTATCATCCTTAGTTGTCCGTGGATCGTGTACCTTTCCTTATGTACTCGAGGATCTAGCACATGTGTGACTTATTCATGTTGGTTTACTGTTTCCTCTTGTGTTTCCCCTTGTGTTTTCCCTCTTTTACCTCTCGTGTTCCTCGTGTTCTTCGCGGGATCCGCTCCTTTCGTGAAAGATCGGCTAATTAGGGTTCCACCCTACATCATCTTGGTATCAAGAGCCAGGTTGATCACGATTTCGAAGTGTAACGCCCGGATAATCATGCCACAATAATCCCACGCTAATCATGCCTCATCACCTCGGTTACTATTGCTAACCTCGTCATGATTCGAAACTGTTTCAAAATTTAAATTCTAAATATTTCAAACAACAAAAGTTTTCAAAAGTTGAAACAAAAATGTTCGGACAGTGCCAAGTATGGCATAGGTAATTATGGTGTAGAAGACACAGTTTTATAAAATACTTAAATGCCTAAATACATTAAAATGAAATAAAATAGAAAAGAAAATAAATAAAAAGAAAAGAACCAAAAAAGGAAGAACCCTCCCCCTGGACCAGACGGCCCAGCTCACAGCCAGGCCGGCCCACCTAGCCCATAGCCATCAGCCGGCCCAACCCCCTGCCTCGTCTCCCTTCCCTGTTCCCCTGACCCAGGTCGGAACAGGGGCGAGTCCCTGCCCGACCGCCTCACCGGCACCGATGCCGGGAGGAGATAAGGCCGCCATGCCCTCGCCTCCTCGATCCCTTCTCCCGCTCGCCCCTGCTATCTCCATCGGTCCCTGCGCCTTCCCCCTCAGATCCACCTCGCTCTCCCCCTCGTTCCCCACCACGTCCGAACGCCGCCATGGACCCGCTGCCGTGAATCGCGAGACCACAGCCATCGCCTCGCCGTGCCTGTGTGTCCGTCGTCGCCGCCCTCGCCCTCCTCATTGACCGGTGGCCGCAGCTGCAGCTCAAAGGCGTTGCTGCAACGCCCCCCCTTCTTCCACATCTCCGGTCGCCGTTGTTCTTCACCAACTCCGGCGACGCCCCCTGTTGCTACTAAACCACCATGGGCCATCTTGCGTGCCGCACGGTGAGCTCCCCCGCCTCCTGCTCCTCCTCGTTAAGCCCCTCGAGCACCGTAGCTACCTCGTCGCCGTTGCCGAGATTCCGTCACCGCAGATCGCCTCGCCGCCATGGCCATGCTCTCTGTCGTGCTCGCCTGTGCATGACATCATGTTCCTAGCGCGTCCAGGGACCGAAAGCACCCGCGCACGGGCTTCCATATGTCCCCTATGCCCTAGCACGTTGAGCGCCCGAACGCACTGCCGCCCGTGCTCGTCGGCGGCGTGCCTCCGGTGACCAAATGGTCACGGGCCAGCGCCCGTTGCATTCGCCACCTGACGCATGTCTCGCCTGGCCTCTCCGTTCGCTCGCGAGTGTGTTGCGTCGTCGTTTCCTCTCGCGTCTGACTCTGTCGTCCGCCGATGAACTCGCCACGCTCGATTCCGGTCACCCCTGCCGCCACAACCACCACCGTTGGACGTGGCGCAGCTGTAGCTTTCGAACGCGCCCGAAAACTCGTCGAACGGTGCCTTGTAAGTGTTTTCCGACCACCTCCCAAGCCGCGCCGCCGCGTTTTGACTTGCCGGTGTCGTTCCGGCACTGACCGCCGACGTGGCTAGGCGGGCTCCACCTCTGTGTCGCTGGCCAGTGGGCCCTGGTGGCCCAGTTGACTCGGTTGACCCAGTCAACTTCTGACTGGGCAGCCCGGTGGCACTGACATGCGGGGCCCATCCCATAAATGCATAAAAATAAATAGATAAATTGCTAATTAATTAAATTAGTTTATTAAAACCCTAATCTCTCACTGACTACTGGGCCCCACCTTCTAATTAACCCATTTAGTTAGTATTAAAACTCTGTTAGTGCCCCTGACAATGACATGTGGGTCCCACTGGACCCACCTGTCGGGTTTGACTAGTCAACCAACCAGTTGACCTGCTGACATCACTCTGATGTCATGCATGCATCATCATGCACTGTTCTGGATAATGTTGGATTTAAATAAATAATTAAAATCAGAAAATGGTTAAATCTTTAGAAAATCATATAAAATAATCCGTAACTCGGATGAAAATACTTTCTACATGAAAGTTGCTCAGAACGACGAGACGAATTCGGATACGCAACCCGTTCGTCCACCACACATCCCTAGCATAGTGAACATGCAACTTTCCCCCTCCTGTTCATCTGTCCGAAAACGCGAAACACCGGGAATACTTTCCCGAATGTTTTTCCCCTTCACCAGTACCACCTCGTACCGCGTTAGGGCACACCTAGCGTCATGCTTTGTCATGTCATGCATCGTCATGCATTTGTTTGCATTATATTTATTGTTTCTTCCCCCTCTTCTCTCGCTAGACACCGAGACCGATGCCGCTGCTACCTAGTACGACTACGGTGTTGACGACCCCTCTCTCTTGCCAGAGCATCCAAGCAAGCCCCCCCCCCTTGATCACTAGATATCACCTACTCTCCTCTATACAGCTTGCATTAGAGTAGTGTAGCATGTTACTGCTTTCCATTAATCCTATTCTGATGCATAGCCTGTCATTGTTGCTACAACTGTTGATACCTTACCTGCAATCCTAAATGCTTAGTATAGGATGCTAGATTATCATCAATGGACCTACATTCTTGTCTGTCTGCCATGCTATACTATCGGGCCGTGATCACTTGGGAGGTGGTCACGGGTATATACTTATATACATAATATATGATACTTGTGGTGACTAAAGACAGGTCGGCTCGTAGGAGTACCCGCGAGTGATTCACGGATTGGGTCCGAAAGGACGTTTGTCCCGACGGCCCTCTGAGTGGATCATTGTGGCGGAGCGACAGGGTAGGTTGAGACCACCTAGGAGAGAGGTGGGCCTGGCCCTAGTCGGCGTTCACGGTTATTTCATGATAACACATTTAACGAGTTCTTGGTATTTGATCTGAGTCCGGCCACTGGCCTATACGCACTAACCACCTACGCGGGGACAGTTATGGGCACTCGACGTCGTGGTATCAGCCGAAGCCTTTGTGATGTCAGCGACTGAGCGGCGCGCGCCGGGTTGGACTGGAACGCCTGCTCTTGTATAAGGGAGGCTAGGTCTGCTCGCCGGCTGCGTACGCAACATGCAGGTGTGCAATGGGCGATGGGCCCAGACCCCTGCGCCATAGGATTTAGACCGGTGTGCTGACCTCTCTGTTGTGCCTAGGTAGTGCTGCGACGTGTTGATCTTCCGAGGCCGGGCATGACCCAGGAAAGTGTGTCTGGCCAAATGGGATCGAGCGTGTTGGATTATGTGGTGCACCCCTGCAGGGAAGTTAATCTATTCGAATAGCCGTGATTTTCGGTAACAGGACGACTACGAGTTGTACCTTGACCTTATGACAACTAGAACCGGATACTTAATAAAACACACCCTTCCAAGTGCCAGATACAAACGGTGATCGCTTTCTCACAGGGCGACGAGGGGAGGATCATTGGTTAGGATTATGCTACACGATGCTACTTGGTGAACTTACCATCTAATCTCTTCTCCTACTGCAAGATGGAGGTTACCAGAAGTGTAGTCTTCGATCGGACTAGCTATCCCCCTCTTATTCCGGCTTTCTGCAGTCAAGTCCACATATGATACCCTTATTCCATTTGATACCAATGCATACATATATAGTGTAGCTCTTTGCTTGCGAGTACTTTGGATGAGTACTCACGGTTGCTTTGCTCCCTCTTTTTCCCCTTTCTATACCCGATTGCTGCGACTAGATGTTGGAGTCCAGGATCCAGACGCCACCATCGACGACGACTACTACTACTCGGGAGGTGCCTACTACTACATGCAGCCCGCTGACGACGACCAGGAGTAGTTTAGGAGGATCCCAAGCAGGAGGCATGCGCCTCTTTCGATCTATATCCCAGTTTGTGCTAGCCTTCTTAAGGCAAACTTGTTTATCTTATGTCTCTACTCAGATATTGATGCTTCCGCTGACTCGTCTATGATCCAGCTCTTGTATTCGAGCCCTCGAGGCCCCTGGCTTCTAATATGATGCTTGTATGACTTATTTTTATTTGTAGAGTTGTGTTGTGGTATCTTCCCGTGAGTCCCTGATCTTAATCGTACACATTTGCGTGTATGATTAGTGTACGATTAAATCGGGGGCGTCACGCGGAGCCTCCCCGTTGTGTTGCTAGCCTAGTTTTTGTTGATTTTGTCCCTAATTCGAAAATTCCCCGCAAAAACAGCCCCAATTTTTTTTTGTGATTTGTTGGTGTGTTGAAATTTTGTTTGATTTGATCCGTGGATTTGCTTTGTTTTGAGTGGATCTAGCTTTTCCCCCTTCTCTCCACCCTTTCCATCCACAAAATCCTCCGGATTCGACAAATTTCCACATCTCCACCATGAAACCTAGATGTTCATCCCGTGCCCAATTTTCGCCCAGGCACCGGACGTCCGACCCCTACCGGATGTCCGACGGCCGGACGTCCGGCCCAGCATGGACGCCCGACGAACCCTGACGAAACTGAATTATTTTCAGTTTTGCACCACCACCGCCCGACATTTCCGCATACACACTACTACCACCTATACACCATCACCATTTCCGCATACCACCATCATTGCTTACACGTTTCGCAATCCGACACGTGTTGCCACTTCGATCTTTGAGAATTTTTGTTGCGGTTCCGTATCCTTTTGTGTTTCGGCTATCTAGGTACGGTTCGACATCAACATCATCGCCGCTCATCTTCGCCACAGACGCGTCATCAACAACGACCACATCGACTACATCTTGGTATTCGGCCCACCATTTTGACACCACACCGTAATCAAGAATGGTAACCTCATCTTGGTATCGTGATACATCATTCTTGCCATTACATGGATAGCCATCATAGCCTTACTCCTTTGTGTTGCTTACCCATCGATACTAGCCATTGAGTATTGCCAGCAACGAGACTTGTGCACATTAGTGATCATACTTCCCATAACATACATACATCATTATTGCATATATTGGTATCATCTCTTGTGTCACAAAGTTGTCATCGCATACACAATTGCTATCTTGGTTCGTCAAGCATTGCATGAGAAAAGAGCTCAAACAACAAAGAGCCAAACAAGCTTTTAAGCAAAAAGGAAAGATAAACAAAGAGCTTTTAAGCAAGAACCATAGCATCATACAACATTAAGATTTTCATACTCGATCATCGTCGATCATCGCATAGAAACACCTTGCATAGAGCATACTTGGGATAGAAGTCGTTGCATTTTTGCTTAGTAGGTTGTGCACAAGTCTTTGTATCCGCCTATTATGCAATCGTGCTAGCGTCTCTCTAGTGTTGTGCAACAAGTGCATTTTTGTGGATTCCACATTTCTGCTCATCCTTGGTTGCCCAACCCCACTTATATCATTGTGTGTGTGTTTCTGTGTACACTACATTGCTTGGTCTACTTGTTACATTGCACTCTTGTGAAGCTTTTCCAACATTATTGAAGCTCACATACAATTGAATCAAATGTTGTGCCACCATCCTAGCCAAGCTCCACCATAAGCTTTTACTTGTGTAGGTGTGAGAAACCGACAAGAACTAGTACCAATTGTGCTATTTCCTTGTCCTACATTGGAGTGATCATCGATCCAGTTTCAACTTCGATGAAGGTACATTTAGTATTCGTTCTTCTCTTTCTACCACTCATATTTGTCTTGGAATGCTGGATAGGCCAAGTACTTATACAAACCCACTCTTCATTGAGCATGACGACGACATGAACTCCTACGTCACCAAGAGCCACCTCTTTGGTGCACAACGTGCTTTGCATCAAGAGCAACAAGCAATGAGTGAACGCATCGACAACCTCGCCGCCTACTTGTGACTCTCCAAGCAATGTACAAGGGACTACTTCGACCACAAGCTCGACGATCACAAGAAAGAGAATGACGCAAGGATGGACGAAATTTGCGCTTTGTTGCTCAACCGCTCTTCTACCAGTTCGCTTTCATCAAGAAGGACCCCCTCAAGTAAACAATCTGACTTCACCCTATCCAGCTCAAGTACACCGACATCAAACACTCTACGTCGTGCCGTGCGCAACGATCGTCAAGCAAGCCTCAATCCTTTATGCGACGCCGACTCTCAAGAGCACCGACAACGTCAACACCAAGAGGCCTTTGCGCTAGCACGAGAACGGCAACGTCAACCCCAACATGAAGAGGAAGAGCGAGCGTGTTTACACCAAGAAGCACAAGATGCCGAGGCACAACGCCAAGAACAACAACTCCGTGAAGCTCAAGCACTTGCGGCGCAACAAGCCCTCTGAGATTCCAGTCGAGCCATAGCCAACCAAGGCCAACAAGATCGTGAAAAAGAAGAAGCACTTCACGAAGAAATTCATGAACGAAGATTTCAAGCTCGCATGCATCGTGAAGTTCCTCAAGTTACTCCTCGAGCTCGACAAGCTCCTCCACAAGCTCTCCAAGAACATCAAGTTCATCAAGAGCATGACGACAATGGAAATCCTCCACGACAAGAACAACATGAGGTTGACAAACCTCCTCACCAAGAGCGACACGAGCTTGACAATCATCAACAACATGGACGTCATCATCCCTGACCCCAACACAATGAAGAGCAACGCTACAACAAGCTCAAGTTCACCATGCCCAAGTTTAATGGAAGCAACGATCCCAAAGAGTACCTATCATGGGCATTAAAAGATGACAAGATCTTCCGTTTGCACAACTACGACGAAGAGAAGAAGATCACGATGTCATCCCTTGAGTTCCAAGACTATGTCCTCATTTGGTGGGAGCAAGTTGTCGAGCGCCGAGAGGCAAGAGGTGATCCACCCATCACTACATGGGCGCAAATGAAGGATGTCATGAGAGCACACTTCGTGCCTTCCTACTACAACCACGACCTCTTCAAGAAACTCCAACTACTCAAGAAAGGAACCAAGAGCGTTGAAGAATACTACAAGGAAATGGAGATTGCCATGATACGAGCCAATGTCACGGAAGATGATGAGAAAACTATGGCACGTTTCTTGAATGGACTCAACCATCCTATCAAGAAGATCGGCGACTTCCAACCATACTCGAACATCATCGAGCTAATGCATAAAGCTAACAAAGCGGAACATCAAGTGCAAGATGATTTCAAGGATGCCAAGTTCTCATCCAAGTCATATGGCTTCTCCAACACCCAAGCTTCAACGAATCCAACACCGTCTACCAAGCCTTCCACAAGCAACATCGACAAGTCGAGTTCCAAGAAAGCTTCATCAACTCCAATTCATCCTCTACTACAAGCAACTTCAAGCCGAGAGCTTCATCATCATCTACCCCCACTGATAAGACCGTCAAGACAAGTTCCTTAAAATGCTTCACATGCGAAGGCCGAGGCCACAAGTCCTATGAATGCACCAACAAGTGGACCATGATCCTCAACAACGACGGCACCTACGACTCGATGTGTGAAGGAGAAATGGACGCTCTTGAGCAAGTCGCCATGCAACATCAAGTGAACGATGAAGAGGAACAAGTCTTTTGCGATGAAGATTGAAGTCCCGCTCTTGTTGTCTCCAAAGTCTTGACTCTCCAAAATCACCAAGAAGAAGACCAAAGATGCCACATATTCCACACCAAGGCCGGCATCAATGGACGATCTGTCAAGGTCATCATCGATGGAGGGAGTTGTCATAACCTCGCAAGTGAAGAACTTTGCTCCAAGCTCCAATTGCCCAAGACGAAGCACCCACATCCATACAAAGTGCAATGGCTTAGCGACTTTGGCACTATCTAAGTCGAGCATGGGGGTACAAGCCTCCTTCAAAATTGGCGCCTACGAAGACATCTTGGAGAGAGACGTCATTCCATGACCGGTTGTCACCTTCTCCTTGGACATCCATGGCAATTTGATAGAGGAGTCATCCACAACGGCTGAACAAACCACTACATCTCCAAGATGAAGGGCAAGGAGTACATCCTTCGTCCAATGTTGCCAAGCCAAGTGATCGCCGACAAGCAAGCCATCCATCATGGAGATAATAGTGAGAGAGCAAGCCACCAAAAAGAGAGTGAGCGCCACAAGCCCAAATCGAACACCTCCACAATGACCGAAAAGAAGAACTTAGTCCTAGTTGCCACCAAAAGTGAGATACGAGGAGTGTGTGAGAACCCATCTAGTGTCCTACACTACGTCCTTTTGTGCAAGGACAATACACCACAAGCTAACACCTCCCACGCTCTTCCTCTAGTGTTGTCTTCTCTTTTGCAGGAATTTCACGATGTTTTCCCCGACCAGCTACCTCCGGGACTACCTCCACTACGAGGCATCGAGCACCGCATCGACCTCATCCTCGGAGCACCTCTTCCGAACAAAGCTCCCTACCGCGTCAACCCCGAAGAAACCAACGAAATACAAAGGCAAGTAAAGAATCTCATAAACCATGGACATGTGCATGAAAGTTTGAGCCCTTGTGCCGTCCCGGTCATTCATGTGCCAAAACGAGACGGTAGATTTCGCATGTGCTCCGATTGTAGACCTATCAATGCTATAACCGTTTGTTATAGGTATCCCATTCCACGCCTTGATGCTATGCTTGATGAACTTAGAGGTTCCACTATCTTTTCAAAAATTGATCTTAAGAGTGGTTACTATCAAATACGCATATAAGAGGGTGATGAATGGAAAACCGCTTTCAAAACCATGTTTGGCTTGTATGAGTGGTTAGTCATGCCTACGGGTCTATCGAAAGCACTAGGTACTTTTATGCATCTTATGAAATGTCTTTCGCCCTTACATTGGTGTGTTTGTTATGGTCTATTTCGATGATATCCTTGTTTTTAGCAAGTCTCTCAAAGAGCATGTCACCCATGTCCGAACTGTTTGGCAAACTCTTCGAAAAGAGCATCTCTATGCTAATATGGAGAAATGCCTTTTTGGCGTTGACAAGCTCGTTTTCTTCGGTTTTGTTGTTTCTTCTAAGGGTGTTCATGTTGAGGAGTCCAAGAACAATTCTATTAAGACTTGGCCACAAACAACCTATTTGCAACAAGTGCGTAGCTTTCTTGGCCTTGTGGGTTTCTACCGTCGCTTTGTGAAAGATTTTAGCACCATTGCTTGCCTTTGCATGCTTTGAGCAAGAAGAATGCGCCTTTTGTTTGGGGACCATCCCAAGATACCGCTTTCAATGAGCTTAACCCAACTTCGACAAACCTTTTGAGATTCATTGCGATGCTAGTGGTAATGGCATAGGAGGTGTGTTAACGCAAGAGAAGCACCCCATAGCATACTTTAGTGAGAAACTCTCTGGCGCGCAACTCAATTACCCCATCTATGACAAAGATCTCTATGCTTTATTCCGCGTTTTGCATGAATGGGAACACTATCTTCGCCCGCATGAATTTATCATTCATACCGATCATGAAACGCTCAAGTATCTTAAGGGCCAAACCAAGTTGAACAAGCGTCATGCTAAATGGAGTGAATTTATTGAATCTTTTCCTTATGTCATCAAGTACATTAAAGGTAAAGAAAACATTGTGGCGAATGCCCTTTCCCGCATATGCATGCTTGTTACTCAACTTGAATTGGATGTCATTGGCTTTGAGCATATAAAAGACTTCTATGAGCATGATCCTACCTTTGGTACTCCTTATGCCTAGTGTTTGACGCACACCTCTTGGGAATGCTATTACATCAAAGATGGATATCTTATGAGAGCTAACAAACTTCACATCCCCGAGTCTTCTCTTCGTTTGTGCTTTTGCAGGAATCTCATGGAGGAGGCTTAATGGGACATTTTGGATGAGACAAGACGTTCACCACGCTCTCGAAGAACTACTTTTGGCCCAAGATGTTTCGCTACATCAACCGCTTCACCAACCGATGCTCTACATGTCTCAAAGCTAAGTCCAAAGCTCAATCCCATGGCCTTTACATGCCTCTCCCAATTCCATATCAACCATGGGAAGACATTAGCATGGATTTCATACTTGGAATGCCTAGGACTAGAAATGGGAAGGATTCGGTATTTGTTGTTGTGGACCGTTTCTCCAAGATGGCACATTTCATTCCTTGCAACTAGATAGATGATGCTTCACAAGTTGCTAATCTCTTTTGTAGGGAAATATTGCATCTAGATGAAGTGCCAAAGACTATCATCTCGGACCGCGACGTCAAGTTCCTTAGCTACTTTTGGAAGACCCTATGCGGCAAGCTCGGAATCAAGCTACTCTTCTCCATGGTGTATCATCCACAAACCGATGGCCAAATGGAAGTTACCAACCGCACACTCTCTGCTCTACTTCGAGTACTCATCAAGAAGAACATCAAGGAGTGGGAGGAGTGCCTACCTATCACCGAGTTCGCCTACAACCGAGCAAGACACTCAACAACCGGCAAGTCCTCCTTTGAGGTCGTCTACGGATTCAACCCTTTGTCCCCATTGGACATTCTCCCTCTACCACTCAAAGAGCGCATCAATTTGGACGCAAGTGCACGTGTGACACATCTCAAGAAGGTGCATGAAGATACAAGAAACACCATCGAGAGCCAAGTTCAACGCCTTGCGACAAAGATCAACTTCAACAAGCAACCTATGGTATTCAACACCGGAGATATCGTGTGTCTACACCTTCGGAAGGACCGATTTCCCCAAGAACGCATGTCCAAACTCCGACCACGAGCGGATGGACCCTTCAAGGTGCTTGCACGCTACAACAACAACGCATACAAGATTGACATTCCACGAGACAAGTACTCCGTGAGCGACATCCCAAGGTCTTCCCCAAGGGAGGGGAGATGATGGGGAGCATCCCAAGGTCATCCCCATGGACCTGCCATCGCCTCACCAAGTGCATAGCGGACCCATGACACGAGCACACACAAGAGCTCTAGAAACCAGGGTGACATCACTCCTCTCACATTTCCACTTTGATGCACATGAGACATGGCTACTACCTCATACGGACACATTGTGCATACTCAAGTACCATGGAGAAGCTAAGGAGCAAGGAGAAGAAGAAGAGGAAGATGGACGTGAAGATGGAGAGAAGAAGAAGATACAGGCTCCGGACGACCGGCCAGGACTGGACGTCCGACGATCTCCAGGATCCGGACATCCGTTCCCCCTCCGGACGACCGACACCACCGCACCCGAGACAAATCTACGGATTTCCGGAGTCCCACGGATGACCGACGCCCGAACGTCCGACCTCGACCGTACGTCCCACCGAAGCACACCCGAGCCGAAATTACGGACGTCCGACACGCACTGGACGTCCGGACCCTCGCGAGCCTCCGGACGACCGGTGACTCCCGGGCGTCCAGCGCCTGTGCGCTGCCATGTGTTGGGCCGCAGCCCATGTACCCCCTTTTTCGCCCCTTTTTACACTAAGATTATATATAGACATCTCCCTCCTCCTTTCTAGGTTTAGCAAAGGATTAGCTCATATTTTGTGTGAGAGCTTTGCTCATCCACTTGGACATCTTCTCCTCGGAGATTCGAGCCTCCACCGGAGAAGATCCCCAAGCGGATTCAACACCCGTTTTAGGGAAGAACTCAAGACCTCCTCACGGAGAAGACTGGCTACCCTTGTATCGTCCTCAGTTGTCCGTGGATCGTGTATCTTTCCTTATGTACTCGAGGATCTAGCACATGTGTGACTTATTCGTGTTGGTTTAGTGTTTCCTCTTGTGTTTCCCCTTGTGCTTTCCCTCTTTTCCCTCTCGTGTTCCTCGTGTTCTTCACGGGATCCGCTCCTTTCGTGAAAGATCGACCGATTAGGGTTCCAGCCTACATAAGATATGTCCAATACCAAGACGAGGTTGCTGTTTCTTGCGTACGGTAAGGTGCCAAAATGGTGGCATGAATACCAAGATGTAGTCGAGGTGGTCGTTGTTGATGACGCGTCCGTGGCGAAGATGAGCGGCGGTGATGTTGATGTCGAACCGTACCTAGATAGCCGAAACATAAAAGGATATGGAACCGCAACTCAAATTCTCAAAGCTCGAAGTGGCAACACGTGTCGGGGTGCGAAACGAGTAAGCAATTGATGAGGACATCAATACTATTGTTACACCACAGCCCCTGCTGCTATACATACTGGAACAATTACTAGAGCTCACGCACGCTAATTGAATTATTAGGTACTTTCGTTTCTTGGTAACGATTCTAAAGTTCATGAGAATATGATGCTGCCTAAATTGTCTACATTTTTTTTGCTTACAAATGAAGGGCCTAGCTTGGACAAGAAAGATGAACCTTGGAGCAAGTTGAAGCATGGAGATGATGGCATGCGCAAGGGGAACAGGAACGGAGTTACAAGTGATTATTCCAGGACTTTGAAGCCACCATAATGAGTGCATGAAGCCTTGGACCAAATATACAAGGTGCCACTTCTTAAATTTCGTCCAGAGGCTATTCTGGGTGCTGCATCACCTTATTTTTGGGCCAGGCCGATGTAATTTCGAAATACTTGATTATAGGTTGTTTTTAGAGTCCGTATGTGCGGGGAAACAAGAGTTAGGGTTGGTTTCGGACTCCTCCTCTCCCAAGGGCCACGAAATTCCCCCCTCTCCCCTCCATATATGCAACCCTTAGGGCATCGTTTAGACTTTGGGTTTTGTTTAGATTAAAGTTCGCCATAGCTGCAACTTCGTGTACTTTGTTTGTGTTCAATGACCAGACAAAGGCGTCACAGAACCCCACCTTTGATCAATAAAGCTTTCCTCTTATATTCGCAATATCCTGATTGCAATCTTAGTTTCTTGCTTGTTCTTCCTTTGCCTGCAGGAAATAGACATTCGTGGTCAGGTTGATCATGCTCTAGTGTGGTCGATAACCTCTCGGAGCTGGTTTAGCGGTTGCTAAGGCGCAACGTCCTGTCAAGTTCGTAGTCAGATCGTCAAAGTTGACTTCCTCCAAAACTAGCCACTATCTCATTAAAAGACGGGACACCTTTGCCTCTGTCAAGTGGTATTAGATTTCCAGGTTGCTCGGTGAGATTTTACAGGTTTTTAGTAGTTTAGATTGAGTCTGTTCTTCATACCTATAGTCCACTAAAAAGCCAACAAAAAATTAGGGTTAGTTCATCATATCCGAACTAGTCTGAGCCTTTGCATAGTCTTTTCAGTATTTTGCTTTGTTGAATTTGCAGTTGCATCATTGTGTCTAGTTGCTGGTCTTAGAGTCTAGTCTTTTAGAGTTTCGAGTTCTGGTCATAAGTTGTCACGCCGCTGCCGCACCATCATCGTCGCCCCTGCCCTCTACCACCACCGCTTATCCGCCACCGATCCTTCTCCATATACCATCATCAATCCGTATCCATATACCATCACCAATCTATATCCATATAGCACCACTAATCCACATCCATATACCACCACCAATCTGTATCCATATACAACCACCGCTGCCATATCCTACCACCATATATCCACCACCAATCCGAGTTCCTTCCATATTAGGTTTGTTTTCGAGATCCATCTAATTTCTATTTCGTGTTTCCTTGCCTGAGTAGGTTTCGGAAAAAAAAGAGGAGCGCCCCGGGCAGTTTTTAGGCCAAAATTTTCGCAGGCAAAAGTAGTTTTTCCCTATCCTATTTTTATGCTTTTCTGAGTCTTTTGAGCCACATGCCATCATAGTGATTTTTTCTCGCACTTTTTCATCGTCACTGCCCTGATTTCCAAAAAAAGTCAAAAAAAAATCCTTGCCCATCCTATAAGTTTGACGAGGGAAGAGTTTTGAGACACTTGCCATTATAGTGATGTTCCGCAAAAAAAGAGGAGCGCCAGAAAAAACAGAGCGAAAAAAGTTCCAGAGTGTGCTTTTCCCTTGTTTACGTGCAGCGCCATGATTTTGTTAGTGTTCTAGGCTCGCGTCTCTAGCACGGTCTAGCCTAGGACCAGCACAGTATCGTCGTTGAGCGTTTATTCAACTTTGCATCTCTGAATTGATTATTGCTGACCCTTTTTGCTACCATATTATAAGCCTTCCCAGCTCCACATACATCTACGTCATGCGTTTGACTCTTCCTGGTAATCGCTCTATCCAAGCATTGAGAGTTTTGACTATGACGGTTGCAGATCACCGCCTACTGCTGGGTAAGAACTGGTAAGAATTTGAGATTTGCTTGACGGATTTGTGACACCCACCACCATCTCTTGTTCGTAGTCAGTAGGATCATATTCTTGTGTGTTTCTATTGCTGCTAACCATGGCAGGATCACAAGCCGACGAGACTGACTAGGAGAACATGACGAATAAGGAGTTGCATGATAAATCTCAGCAAATGATGAGTGGACATGTGCAAGATGTGCTAAACAGATTTGAAGAGGCCATGGATAAGATAGATGGCATGGAGAAGACGTTTGAAACAAAGCTCGATAAAAAGTTTAATGAATTGCTCGCGCGTCTTCCACCACCACCACTGGCTGCATCTAATGCTCCTCTACAATAACAACAACAACAACGACGCCGCCTTCCAAATCAAGTGGGACGAGCACAACACGTTCCCATTGACCCTGGGCAAAATTCTGGTGCCATTGTTGATGCTTATGTAGCTCCTGCTGCTACTATAGAGGTGGAGGACCATTATGAGGATGAGGTTGGTCAAAAGCAGAACTACGTGCAACCACCAGCACCACCACCACCAGTTCATCCTCAGGTATATCATCGCAACGGTAGGGCTGCAGCACCACCTGAGGTACGAGATCATGACCTTTTTCCTAAACTGAAGTTGAATATTCCACCATTTGAGGGTAGATATGTTCCTGCTATATATCTTACTTTGGAGTTAGAAACTGAACAATGTTTTACATGTTTACAATATCCCAAGGAGAGATGTGTTACTGCTGCTGTTTGTCCTTTCACTAGTTTTGCATGTGTTTGGTGGTCTGAACATTGTAGATTATATCATATTCCAGCTACTTGGGCTGCTTTGAAAACTGTTATGCGTACTCGTTGGGTTCCACCATATTATCAACGTGAATTACTTAAAAAATTGCAGCGTTTCAGACAAGGAAAAAATTCTGTAGAAGAATATTATCAGGAATTACAAACTGGCATGATTAGATGTGGTATTGTTGAGGAGAATGAAGCTATGCTTGCATGTTTTATGGGTGGATTAAATAGAGAGCATCAGACCATTCTAGAGTACAAGGAGTATACTAATATCACTCGTTTATTCCATCTTGCATGTAAAGCTAAACGTGAAGTGCAGGATCGACAGGCATTGGCGCGAACTAACTTTTCTGCAAGTCGATCTTCATCATGGAAACCATGTGCATCCTCTACTTCCACTGGACTAGCACCTCCATCAGGTGCCACCACCAGCCATGATACAAGAAAGCAGGCACAACCACCACTATCTGCTAAGAGCACACCTACCGGGCCTGCGCAGAGCTCTTCTTCTTCCATGGCATCAATAGGGCACACAAGTGATATTATTTGTCGTCATTGTAAGGGAATAGGACATTTTGTGAGAGAATGCAAATCTCAGCGTGTGATGATTGTTACCGAGGATGGTGGGTATGAGTCCACTAGTGACTATGATGAGGAGACTTTTGGCTCTTATTACACATGAAGAACACGGTGGAGATAATTCTGATCATGAGACGCAATACATGGCTGCTGATAGGTATGAATTTTTAGTTGCTCAACGTGTTTTGAGTGTGCAGGTTACACAAGCTGAGCAAAATCAGAGGCATAATTTGTTCCATACAAAGGGAGTTGTGAAGGAATGTTCTGTTCGAGTCATCATAGATGGAGGGAGCTGCAATAACTTGGCTAGCATGGAGATGGTGGAGAAGCTATCTCTCACCACAAGACCACATCCACATCCTTACTACATCCAATGGTTCAACAACATCGCCAAGGTTAAGGTAACACGTACTGTTCGTGTGCATTTTAGTATCTCTACATATGCTGATTATGTTGATTTTGATGTGGTGCCTATGCAAGCATGTTCCTTATTACTTGGTAGACCTTGGCAATTTGATAAAAATTCTATACACCATGGTAGAAACAATCAGTATACTCTTGTTCATAAGGATAAAAATATTACTTTGCTTCCTATGGCTCCTGATTCCATTTTTAAAGATGATATTAATAGAGCTAATAAAGCAAAACAGGAGAAAAATAAGAGTGAAAACCAGATTGTGGCAAAAGAATTTGAGAAACAAATGAAGCCTAATAATAAACCATCTAGTGTTCCTTCTGAAATTAAATTGAAAAGTGCATGTTTACTTGCCACCAAATCTGATATTGATGATATAGATTTTAGCAAATCTTTTTGCTATGCTTTTGTGTGCAAAGAGGCATTATTTTCATTTGAGGACATGCATTCCTCTTTGCCTCCTGCTGTCACTAACATTTTGCAGGAGTTCGCTAACGTCTTTCCACAATACGTGCCACCAGGATTACCACCTATTCGAGGGATTGAGCATCATATTGACTTAATTCCCGGTGCATCATTACCCAACCATGCACCATACCGTACCAATCCAGAGGAGACGAAGGAGATTATGCGTCAAGTACAAGAACTGCTCGACAAAGGTTATATAAGCGAATCCCTTAGTCCTTGTGCTGTTTCTATCATTTTAGTGTCATTGTAGAGGCATTAATAATATTACTATTCGTTATCGTCATCCTATTCCTAGGCTAGATGATATGCTTGATGAATTGAGTGGCTCTACAATATTCTCCAAAGTTGATTTGCGTAGTGGATACCATCAAATTCGTATGAAATTGGGAAATGAATGGAAAACAGCATTTAAAACTAAGTTTGGATTATATGAGTAGTTAGTCATGCCTTTTGGGTTAACTAACGCACCTAGTACTTTCATGAGGTTAATGAATGAAGTTTTACGTGCTTTGATTGGATGATTTGTGGTAGTTTACTTTGATGATATACTAATTTATAGTAAATCTTTGGAGGAACATTTGGAACATTTATGTGCTGTTTTTATTCCTCTACGTGATGCACATTTGTTTGGTAACCTTGGAAAGTGCACCTTTTGCACCGACCGAGTATCTTTTCTTGGCTATGTTGTTACTCCACAGGGAATTGAAGTTGATAGAGCCAAGATTGAAGCTATTTAGAGTTGGCCGCAGCTCAAAACGGTCACACAAGTGAGGAGTTTCCTTGGCCTCGCTGGTTTCTATAGGCGTTTTGTGAGAGATTTCAGCACCATTGCTGCACCTCTCAACGAGCTTACAAAGAAGGATGTGCCTTTTGTTTGTGGTACCGCACAAGAAGAATGCTTCACAGTATTGAAAGATAAGTTGACACATGCTCCTTTACTCCAACTTCCTGATTTTAATAAGACTTTTGAGCTTGAATGTGATGCTAGTGGAATTGGATTCGGAGGTGTGGTATTACAAGATGGCAAACCTGTTGCATACTTTTATGAAAAATTGAGTGGGCCTAGTCCGAACTATTCTACGTATGATAAAGAATTATATGCTCTTGTTCGGACCTTAGAAACATGGCAACATTATTTATGGCCCAAGGAATTTGTTATACATTCTGATCATGAATCTTTGAAACACATTAAAAGTCAAGCAAAACTGAACCGTAGACATGCTAAATGGGTTGAATTCATTGAGAATTTCCCTTATGTCGTTAAACACAAGAAGGGTAAAGAAAATGTTATTGCTGATGCATTGTCTCGTCGTTATACTAGGCTTTCAAAACTTGACTTTAAAATATTTGGTTTGGAGACCATCAAAGATCAATATATGCATGATGCTGAATTTAAAGATGTATTGCAGAATTGTAAGGAAGGGAGAACTTGGAACAAGTTCGTTCTTAATGATGGATTTTTTTTCGTGCTAACAAGGTATGCATACCAGCTAGCTCCGTTTGTCTTTTGTTGTTGTAGGAGGCGCATATAGGAGGATTAATGGGACACTTCGGCGTCAGGAAGACGGAGGATATACTTGCTACACATTTCTTTTGGCCAAAGATGAGACGGGGTGTTGAGCATTTTGTTGCTCGCTGCACTACATGTCAAAAAGCTAAGTAATGACTCAATCCTCATGGTTTATATATGCCTTTTCCTGTACCTAGTGTTCCTTGGTAGGATATATCTATGGACTTTGCTTTAGGTATACCTCGAACAAAGAAGGGGAGGGATAGCATATTTGTTGTCGTGGATAGGTTCTCGAAACTGGCACACTTTATACCATGTCATAAAAGCGATGATGCTGTTAATGTTGCTGATTTGTTCTTTTGTGAAATTATTCTCTTGCATGGTGTGCCAAATACTATTATTTCAGATCATGATACTAAATTTCTTAGCCACTTTTGGAGATGTTTATGGGCTAAATTGGGGACTAAACTACTTTTTAGTACTACTTGTCACCCCAAACTGATGGACAAACTGAAGTAGTCAATAGAACATTGTCAACTATGCTTAGGGATGTTTTGAAGACTAATAAGAAAATGTGGGAAGAATACTTGCCTCATATTGAATTTTCTTATAATCGTTCATTTCATTCAAATACTAAGATGTGCCCTTATGAAATTGTGTATGTTTCCTACCTTGTGCACCTATTGATTTGTTGCCTCTTCCATCTTCAGAGAAGGTTAATTTTGATGCTAAAGAACGTGTTGAATTGATTTTAAAAATGCATGAGTTAACTAAGGAAAACATTGAGCGTGTGAATGCTAAATATAAACTGGTTGGACATAAGGCTAGAAAACATGTTGTGTTTGCACCTGGAGATCTTGTTTGGTTACATTTGTGTAAGGATAGATTTCCTAATTTGCGCAAATAAAAGCTAATCCCACGTGCTGATGGTCCTTTTAAGGTGTTAGAGAAAATAAATGATAATGCATATAAACTTGAGCTGCCTACAGATTTTGGGGTTAGTCCCACTTTTAACATTGCAGATTCGAAGCCTTATTTTGGTTAGGAAGATGAGCTTTCGTCGAGGACGACTTCATTTCAAGAAGAGGATGATGATGAGGACATCAATACCATTGTTACACCCACAACCACTGCTGCTATACATACTGGACCAATTACTAGAGCTCGCACACGCCAATTGAATTATCAGGTACTTTCCTTTCATGGTAATGATTCTAATGTTCATGTGAATATGATACTGCCTAAATTGGATACATTTGTTTTGCTTACAAATGAAGTGCCTAGCTTGGACAAGAAAGATGAACCTTGGAACAAGTTCAAGCATGAAGATGATGGCATGCGCAAGGGGATCAAGAACGGAATTACAAGTGATGATTTCAGGACTTCGAAGCCACCATAAGGAGTGCATGAATCCTTGGACAAAATATACAAGGTGCCACTTCATAAATTTCGTCCAGACGCTATTCTAGGTGCTGCGTCACCTTATTACTGGGCCAGGCCCATGTATTTTTGAAATACTTAAGTATATGTTGTTTTTAGAGTCCGTATGTGTGGGGAAACAAGAGTTAGGGTTGGTTTCGGAACCCTCCTCCAAGGGCCACGAAATCCCCCCCCCCCTCTTCCTCCATATATACAACCCTTAGGGCGTCGTTTAGACTTTGGGTTTTGTTTAGATCAAAAGTTCGCCATAGCTGCAACTTCGCGTACTTCGTTTGTGTTCAACAACCAGACCAAGACGTCACAGAACCCCACCTTGATCAACGAAGCTTTCATCTTATATTCACAATATTCAGATTGCAATCTCATTTTCTTGCTTGTTCTTCATTTTCTCGTAGGAAACAGACCCTCGTGGTCAGGTTGACCATGCTCCGGCATGGTCAATAACTTCTTGGAGTTGGTTTAGCGATTGCTAAAGCTCGACGTCCTTACACGTTCTTAGTCGGATCGTCAAGGTCGACTTCCTCCAAAACGATAGCCACCATCTCATCGAAAGACGGGACGCCTTTTCCTCTATCATATCTTGAAAATGCCTCCTTATGCAAAGTATATGAAAGACATCATCACTAATAAGAGAACAATTCCGGAAGCTGAAATCTCCACTATGCTTGCTAATTATACTTTTAAAGAAGGAGTACCTAAAAAACTTGGAGATCCGGGAATACCAACTATAGTTTGCTCCATCAAAAAGAATTATGTGAAAACTCCTTTGTGTGATTTAGGAGTTATCTTTAGTGTTATGCCTTTCTCTTTATATAAAATACTTGATTTGAATAAACTCAAAGTTATGGAATTATTTTTGCAAATGGCTGACAAATCAACTGCCATACCTATCGGTATTTGTGAGGATGTGCCCGTTGTTGTTCCTAATTGATAGAGGCAAAGGTGTCCTGTTTTTCGATGAGATGGTGGCTATCGTCTTGGAGGAAGTCGACTTTGACGATCCGACTACGAACGTGCGAGGACGTTGCGCCTTAGCAATTGCTAAACCAACTCTGAGAGGTTATTAACCATGCCGGAGCGCGATCAACCTGACCACGAAGGTCTGTTTCCTGCAGGCAAACGAAGAACAAGCAAGAAACTAAGATTGCAATCTGGATAATGCGAATATAAGATGAAAGCTTTATTGATCAAGGTGGGGTTCTGTGACGCCTGTGTCTGGTCGTTGAACACAAACGAAGTACGCGAAGTTGCAGCTATGGTGAACTTTAATCTAAACAAAACCCAAAGTCTAAACAACGCCTAAGGGTTGTATATATGGAGGAAGAGGGGGGGTGGGAGGAATTTCGAGGCCCTTGGAGGAGGGGTCCGAAACCAACCCTAACTCTTGTTTCCCCACACATACAGACTCTAATTACAGCCTATACTTAAGTATTTCGAAACTATATGGGCCTGGCCAAATAATAAGGTGACGTAGCACCTAGAATAGCCTCTGGACAAAATTTATGAAGCGACATCTTGTATATTTCGTCCAAGGCTTCATGCACTCCTTATGGTGGCTTCAAAGTCCTGAAATCATCACTTGTAACTCCGTTCTTGATCCCCTTGTGCATGCCATCATCTCCATGCTTGAACTTTCTCCAAGGTTCATCTTTCTTGTCCAAACCAGGTCCTTCATTTGTAAGAAAAACAAATGTATCCAATTTAGGCAGCATCATATTCTCATGAACTTTAGAATCATTACCAAGAAACGAAAGTACCTAATAATTCAATTGGTGTGCGCGAGCTCTAGTAATTGGTCCAGTATGTATAGCAGCAATGGCTGTGGGTGTAACAATGGTATTGATGTCCTTATCATCCTCCCCTTCTTGAAATGAAGTCGTCCTCGACGAAAGCTCATCTTCCTCACCCAAATAAGGCTTCAAATCTGCAACGTTAAAAGTGGGACTAACCCCAAAATCTGCAGGCAGCTCAAGTTTATATGCATTATCATTTATTTTCTCTAACACCTTAAAAGGACCAGCAGCACGTGGCATTAGCTTTGATTTGCGCAAATTAGGAAATCTATCCTTACGCAAATGTAACCAAACAAGATCTCCAGATGCAAATACAACATGTTTTCTACCCTTATCTCCAGCAAGTTTATATTTAGCATTCATACGCTCAATGTTTTCCTTAGTTAACTCATGCATTTTAAAACCAATTCAGCACGTTCTTTAGCATCAAAATTAACCTTCTACGAAGATGGAAGAGGCAACAAATCAATAGGTGCATGAGGTAGGAAACCATACAAAATTACAAAAGGGCACATCTTACTAGTAGAATGCAATGAACGATTATAAGAAAATTCAATATGAGGTAAGCATTCTTCCCAAATTTTCTTATTATTCTTCAAAACAGCCCTAAGCATAGTAGACAATGTTCCATTGACTACTTCAGTTTGTCCATCAGTTTGTGGGTGACAAGTAGTACTAAAAAGCAGTTTAGTCCCCAACTTAGCCCAAAAACATCTCCAAAAGTGGCTAAGAAATTTAGTATCACGATCTGAAACAATAGTATTTGGCACACCATGCAAGCGAATAATTTCACGAAAGAACAAATCAGCAACATTAACAGCATCATCGCTTTTATGACATGGTATAAAGTGTGCCATTTCGAGAACCTATCCACGACAACAAATATGCTATCCCTCCCCTTCTTTGTTTGAGGTAAACCTAAAACAAATTCCATAGATATATCCTCCCAAGGAACACTAGGTACATGCAAAGGCATATATAAACCATGAGGATTGAGTCGTGACTTAGCTTTTTGACATGTAGTGCAGCGAGCAACAAAACGCTCGACATCCCGTCTCATCTTTAGCCAAAAGAAATGTGTAGAAAGTATATCCTCCGTCTTCTTGACGCCAAAGTGTCCCATTAATCCTCCTCCATGCGCCTCCTGTAACAACAAAAGACGAATGGAGCTAGCTAGAATGCATAGCTTGTTAGCACGAAACACAAATCCATCGTTAAGAACGAACTTGTTGCAATTTCTCCCTTGATGTAGGGTAGGAACCCTAATCGGCCGATCTTTCATGAAAGGAGTGGATCCCGTGATGAACACGAAGAACACGAGGAGGGACACGAGGGGAACACAAGAGAACACTCAAACCAACAAGTATGATCAGACTTGCGCTAGATCCATGAACATAAAGGGAGATACAAGATCCAAAGTCAACAACGAACGATACAAAGGTAGCTGGTCTTTTCCGTGAGGAGGTCTTGAATCCACGAGGGGATCTTCCCTTAGAGGGGTCTTGAATGCAAAGGGATCTTCTCCTAAGAGGGGACGCGGTCTCTCTCGTGGAGTAGATCCGATGTGGATGTGCAATGCCCTATCTCTGAAAATGAGCAAAACCTATGCTAACCCTAGCTAGGAGGAGGGAGAGGTCTATTTATAGTATTAGTGCAAATGGGGGGCGAATTGAAGGGGTACATGGGCCTCAGCCCGCAACTGGACAAGGCCAGGTATCGGACGTCTGCAAGGACCGGTCCTCCGGTGTCTCATGGGCGGCCGGACGTCCGGTGGCTACCTGTCGTCCGCACGTTCTGGCTTGGATGCTGGTTGTAACACCCCGGATGTGACTTTCCCAATTTGTACTCCAACTCTTGCCGTTTCCGGCGTTAAGTTATATTATTTTCCTCGGGTTCGGTTTTTGTCTCCGTGTGTTGTTATCGTTGTCATGCATCTCATATCATGTCATCATGTGCATTGCATTGGCATACGTGTTCATCTCTTGCATTCGAGCTTTTTCCCCGTTGTCCATTTTGCATTCCGGCGCTTCGTTCTCCTCTGGTGGTCATTTCTACCTTTCTTTTGTGTGTGGGGATTAAACATTTCCGGATTGGACCGAGACTTGCCAAGCGGCCTTGGTTTACTACCGGTAGACCGCCTGTCAAGTTTCGTGCCATTTGGACTTCGTTTGATACTCCAACGGTTAACCAAGGGACCGAAAAGGCCTCGTGTATGTTGCAGCCCAACACCCTTCCAGTTTGGCCCAAAACCCACCAAAACCTTCTCCATCATCTAGAGCGTTCGATCACGATCGCGTGGCCGAAAACCGCACCTCATTTGGACACTCCTAGCTCCCTCTATGCCTATATAAAGGTCTCTCCCCGAAAATCCGGATCCCCCTCGTCTGAAACCCTAAAAATCATCTCCGCGCCGGCCGGAAATGTCCGCCCTGGCCGGACACATCACCGCCGCCCACTCCACGCCTGCCACGTCACTGCCGCCACCTGCGCGCCGCCACGGCCCGGAGGGCCCAGATCCGGCCCCCGCGGCCCAGATCCACGCGTCGCGCGCCTCGCCGCCGGCCTGCTG
>NC_041392.1:344773490-344851964 GCF_002162155.2 Triticum dicoccoides
CCGCCGCGCCACCGCGGATCCCCGCCGCCACCCCCGCCGCGCAAGCCGCCGCCGCCCCCGCCGGCGCCTCCCTCCTCCGGCCAGATCCGGTCGAGGAGCGACCGGATCCGGCGACCTTGACTTTGCCGGCCGCCGTATTCGTCGTCTCCGGCGAGCAGCGCCACCGCCTCGTTTTGTGTGCCGGGTCAAACCCTAGATCCGGAGGTCGAAATTCTACCAAGTCCCCGTTTCTTTCAGTTTCAAGTGCCCATGTTCCTCGTGCCGTAACTTTGGATCCGTAGCTCCGATTCATGCATATAGCATATCAAAATGTTCATCTCAGAGAGTAGATCATTTAATTCCATTGCATCATTTTCATTTGAGTGCATATTGATGCCCGAAATGCTGTTAGAAGAGGGCTACTTGAGATAATTGTCAGATCTGCTGCTCCATTTAGCTTTTTGTCATTTTTGCCATGATTATTGTGTGCATGATATGCCTATGAGTTCTACATATGTTTTGTTAAGGGTTTTGTCATCTTTCCAGAGGTGCAACTCATGTATTTTTGTGATGTGTGTGGTGACTAGCACAAGCTTGCCAAGTGGTGCACTTGGTAATTCTGATTTCAGGGACTTAGCTTTTCCACTAAGTCCTTGATCTGTTTATCTCGTGTTGCCATATGTTCATGTTGTTTCCTAGTGATCTGTGCCTCTTTTGAGGATGATCAGTAAGGGTGTTTTGTTAATCTTGTAATGCTCTATCCATCCATGTCTTTATTTGGAATTACGAAGCACCCTAGCGTGAGTCAATCGAGCTCTACTTTTGCTACTTTGTGAATCTGGGCAGATTGTCAACTTGTTTGCAATTTTGCCGATGATGTTGTAGTTGATCCATGCATGCCATGCTATTTTTCTTGCCATGTCTAGCTTGAATTTTGTGTATTAGTGATGGGTGTAAGCTTAGCTTGTCATGACTTGCACCGTAGTGAGTGCATCGAGCTCATAAACATGCCTACTCGAGTTATGTTTCAGCATGTGCCAGTTTTCACCAAGTCTGAAAACTGATTATGTTTTTGCCATGTTCACATGCTTGCAATTGTATTTTCTGATCCCTTTTGGCTCAAGGTCACTAAGGGACTTTCGTTAAGATCTTTGAGTAGCTCCATGCTATGCTTTACTTTGCCATGTTCAGGTCCTGTAACATGTAGTTTTGTCGCTCCAAAGAGTGCTATCTGATCTGAAATTCCAGACAAGTGTTAATTTCACTAAGTCTGAAATCTGTTTGCCATATGCATTTTTGCCATGCTTGTTTGAACCTGTTAATGGATGAATTGGCCGTAGCTCAGTGCTAGACTTTTGTTAAGCATCTTGAATGCATCCCTGCCATGTATTTTTTTGTCATGTTTGAGTGCTGTAGCATGTTCATCTCATTGCATGTAGATGGCTACTTGCTGTAAATCGCAGACCGGTGTCATATTTGAATCGCTTGCCATTTCCAAACCGTAACTCCGATTCCGGTGCTCTTTATATCGTTTTCATGCGATTTCATCTCATCTTTCCAGTGGCACACTTGGAATTCCAAGTTGAAGCCACGTTCATGCATTCTTTGTCACATCTTGCATATGCATCCCGCATCGCATCCCGCATAGCATATCATCTTTGCATCATATTGTTTGAGCTTTGCGCGTGGTTGATTGTGTCCTTGTTGCTTGTTTGTCTTGTTTGGGTAGAGCCGGGAGACGAGTTCGCTAACGAGGAGCCCGTTGAGTTTGCTTTCGCGGATCCAGTCAACTCTGACAACTATGCAGGCAAGATGATCATACCCTCGAAATCACTACTATCTTTGCTATGCTAGTTTGATCGCTCTTTTGCTATGCCAATGCTACGATGCCTACCACTTGCTTTCAAGCCTCCCAAATTGCCATGTCAAACCTCTAACCCACTATGTCCTAGCAAACCATTGATTGGCTATGTTACCGCTTTGCTCAGCCCCTCTTATAGCGTTGCTAGTTGCAGGTGAAGATTGGAGACCGTTCCTTGTTGGAACATTTATTTACTTGTTGGGATATCATTATATTCCCATGTTACCTTAATGCATCTATATACTTGGTAAAGGGTGGAAGGCTCGGCCTCTCGCCTAGTGTTTTGTTCCACTCTTGCTGCCCTAGTTTCCGTCATATCGGTGTTATGTTCCCGGATTTTGCGTTCCTTACGCGGTTGGGTTGTAATGGGAACCCGTTGATAGTTCGCCTTGTTTAAAGCTTTTCTAGCAATGCCCAACCTTGGTTTTACCTTTTGCCACCTAGCCTCTTTTCGCTTGGGTTTCCGGAGCCCGAGGGTCATCTTATTTTAGCCCCCCCGGGCCAGTGCTCCTCTGAGTGTTGGCCCCACCGAGCGATGTCAGGGGCTACCCGGGGCAACTCTGGGCTGGCCTACCCGGCGTCTGGCTCATCTGAGTGTGCCCTGAGAACGAGATATGTGCAGCTCCTATCAGGATTTGTCGGCACATTCGGGCGTTGTTGCTGGTCTTGTTTTAACCTGTCGAAGTGTCTTGAAGAATCGAGGTACCAAGTCTGATCGGAACGTCTCGGGAGGAGGTCTATTCCTTCGTTGACCGTGAGAGCTTGTCATGGGCTATGTTGGGACTCCCCTGCAGGGATTTGAACTTTTGAAAGCCGTGCCCGCGGTTATGGGCAGATGGGAATTTGTTAATGTCCGGTTGTAGATAACTTGAATCTTAACTTAATTAAAATGAATCATCTGAGTGTGTTACCGTGATGGCCTCTTCTCGGCGGAGTCCGGGAAGCGGACACAATATTGGAGTAATGCTTGCGCAGGTTGTTCTCTAGTTTCTCGCTCGCTCTTTGCCTCCTCTTCTCGCCCTCTTTTGCGAACAGGATAGCCACCATATTTGCTAGTCGCTTGCAGCAGCTCCACTCATATTTACCTTGCCTTACCTGTAAGCTTAAATAGTCTTGATCGCGAGGGTGCGAGATTGCTGAGTCCTTGTGGCTCACAGATTACTATTACACCAGATACAGGGCCTGATGATTCCGCTCCAAGTGACGCACTCGAGCTCAAGTGGGAGTTCGACGAGGACTCTCAACGATACTATGTTTCTTTTCCCGATGATCAGTAGTGGTGCCCAGTTGGGGGTGATCTGGACCGTGTCGCATGTTGGGTTATCTTTTATTTTGGCGCCGTAGTCGGGCCATGAGTGTTTGGATGATGTAATGTTATTTATGTACCTTGATTGACGTGGCGAGTGTAAGCCAACTATGTTATCTCCCCTTTTATTATCTGTATTACATGGGATGTTGTGAAGATTACCTAATTTGCGACATATGCCTTCAATGCGATTATGCCTCTAAGTCGTGTCTCGACAAGTGGGAGATATAGTCGCATCGAGGGTGTTACAAGTTGGTAATCAGAGCCTTCCCCGGCCTTAGGAGCCCCATTGCTTGATCGTTATTAGCGGCCGAGTTGTGTCTAGTAAAATGTTTTGAGTCATTTAGGAATTATATATCGGAGAGTTTAGGAATTCTTTTTACTTCCCAGTCTCCTCATCGCTCTGGTAAGGCATCCTGACATAGAGTTTTGACTCTTCTCTTCTCAATTTCACTAAAAAAAAATTTAGGATCACGCGGGTATCTTGGAATCGTTCCGATGGTTTTATGATGAGAACAATGTCTTGGTGCCTCCTGTCAGGGGTTTTGTGGAAGTGTCCCGGGGAGTTGAGCTCTGAGGTGTTGTCGTCATAATTTTATCGTTGCAGTTCTGGAATACCTGAGTTTAGTACGCCGACATCGAAATTCTCTTTTATGCAGTTCGTTGGTGAGATAACCTCGACGCCACCCAGTACTGGGGCGGGAGTTCGGGAGTATCGCCATAACTTGTATAACGGATGCTTTTCGAAGGTTGAGGTAGATGGTTTCCAAAGATTTCTTGGTTATGTGTTGAAGGATGGATACAGCTGGATGTAGGATTTGCTAGTTTGGGTGAGATATTATGCTTCCCCTATATCCCCAACACCTGATTGCATAACCGGAAAGGTTCGGGAGTCTCATAGGTGGGAATTCTTGTAGCTCTAGTTCTTCTTCCACGGATATTGGTTTGAGATTGGGATTTCTTACCGATTATTCGTTCTTGATCCGTACCTTGTTGATTTATTTCTCTACCTAAATTCTAAGTGGCTTCTCAATTTATGGATATGTGACCATTTCAAGAGGAATGCATTCGTTATTTTTGTTCGGATGTGAAGACTATACGTTGCAATTTTCATTCCGTTGGATTCAGCTTCAATATTGGTCTATCAATGTGCTAATGGATGTCAACCTCTTCAGGATGGCTCCTCCAACGCGCACGACTCCGAATCCTGATCTGCCACCACCTCCTCCGGAGGCATGGCAAGCTGTGATGGCCGCAACCAATGCAAACACACAGTTGATCATGCAAGTTCTTCAAGAGCGCAATCAAGGCAACCAAGGGAACCAAGGCAACAATCAGAATCACTTTGCTTCACTCAACCAGTTCGTTGCTAACGGGCCAAAGACTTTCAGCAATTGTATTGAGGCAACCGATGCTGACGATTGGCTTGTGGATCTGTGCAAGCATTTCGAGTGCAGTAATGTCAGGCCTGAGGACTTTGTCAAGTTCGCTTCCTTCCAACTCAAAGATCAAGCTGCAGAATGGTTCCAGCAGTACAAGGATTCCAGAGGTGGACGTGTTATAACTTGGAATGAATTTCGTCAAGATTTCAGGGCTCATCATATCCCTCAGAGCGTGATTGAAAGCAAGCGTGAGGAATTCCGCAACCTGAAGCAAGGCTCTTTGTCTGTCTATGACTACAACAAGTTGTTCCAGAAGCTCGCCCGCTTTGCCAAGCAGGACGTGCCTGATGAGAAGAGCATGATATACCAGTTCAGGGGTGGACTCACAGAAGAAATTCAACTAGCTCTTGTTCTCTTTGAGCCCTTGAGATACGATGAGTTCTACAACATGGCACTGAAGCAAGAGGCTGCTCAATTGAGGTGTGATGCTTCCAAGAAGCGAGTCAGAGATGTTACTCCTTCTTCCTCTACTCAAGTGGCCAAGCAGCAGAAGTATTGGCTTCCTCCTCCTCCGTTTCGTCAGCCGTATCAGTAGAAGAGCAAAGGTGGCAGTGGATCTTCCCACCCACCCAACCCTGGCTTTCAGAACAAGACTTCGTCTCAAGCTCCAAGATCGAGTGCTCCGTATCACCGTCCGCCTTCAGAGGTCACGTGCAACAAGTGCCAACAAAAGGGTCACTATGCCAACAAGTGTTTCAACCAGAGGCGTCTTCCTCCTCCTCCTCCTGTCAGATCGGCAAGTACAGCTGTGGTCAAGCATAACCCCAAGTCCGCCAAGGTCAACTTGATGAATGCAGCTCAGGTAGGGGACTCATCAAATGTCATTATGGGTAACCTTCCTGTTAATGATATTCCTGCAAAAGTTCTTTTTGACACGGGTGCATCACATTGTTTTATCTCGAGGCCATTTGTTTCTAAGCATGAGTTGCCTTTACAAGATTTGCCTAGACAGTTATCTGTTGTTTCTCCGGGTAAATTCATGAATGCAAGCGCTATTGCCCCAGATGTTACTACCACGTTGGGCGACTACAGGTTTCTCTCTTCTACGGTGGTTCTTGGTAACTCGGATATTGATCTTATTCTCGGGATGGATTGGCTTGCTAAGCACAAGGCGCATCTTGATTGTGCAGCCAGGCAGATTCAATTGACTCATTCGTTTGAGGATGTAATTGTCTTTGCCGCTCGTGACGATACCATCCGTCTGTTTTCTCTCAATGACAAGGGTGAACTGGATGCTATCTCGCAGATTCCAGTCGTTTGCGAATATCAAGACGTCTTTCCAGAAGAGCTTCCAGGAATGCCTCCGCACCGGCTAATTGAATTCGTCATTGATCTTGAGCCCGGCACGGAACCAGTGTGCAAGCGTCCTTACAAGCTCGAACCTGAAGAGTTGAAGGAGCTGAAGAAGCGACTCGATATTCAAGAGAAAATCGGTCTCATCCGGCCTAGTTCTTCTCCGTGGGGTTGTGGTGTTCTTTTTGTGAAGAAGAAAGATGGAACAGACCGACTTTGTGTTGATTACCATCCATTGAACAAGAAGACCATCAAGAACAAATACCCACTTCCCAACATCAATGAGCTGTTCGAACAACTCAAAGGTGCCCAAGTATTCTCCAAGATTGATCTCCGTTTGGGTTATCATCAGATTCGAATCCGTGAACAAGATATTCCCAAGACGGCTTTCAGGACAAGCTATGGTTCATATGAATACACTGTCATGTCTTTTGGTCTCATCAACGCTCCTCCGACATTCTCTCGCATGATGAACTTCATCTTCAACGCCTACACCAATGACTTCGTTTTGGTCTATCTCGACGACATTCTGGTTTTCTCCAAGAACAAGGAAGATCATGCCAAGCATTTGCGTTTGGTACTCGATAAGCTCAGGGAACACCAGTTCTATGCCAAGTTCTCCAAGTGCGAATTTTGGCTCAATGAGGTTCTTTATCTTGGTCATATTATCTCTGCCAAGGGCATTGCCGTGAATCTTGAGAAGGTGTCTGCAATTGTGAATTGGGAACCTCCTCAGAACGTGAAGCAACTCCGTAGCTTCCTTAGTCTCCCAAGCTACTACCGAAGATTCGTTGAAAACTTTTCTAAGATCGCGAAGCCTCTCTCAAATCTTCTCCAGAAGCACGTCAAGTAACTTTGATCTCCGGAGTGTGACATTGCTTTCAACACTTTGAAAGAGAAATTGGTCACCGCTCCAGTTCTGACTCCGCCTGATGAATCCAAGCCGTACGAGGTCTTTTGTGATGCCTCTCTCCAAGGTCTTGGCGCAGTGTTGATGCAAGAGAAGAAAGTTGTGGCTTATACCTCTCGCCAGTTGAAGCCCAACGAGAAGAACTACCCCACTCATGATCTCGAGTTGGCGGCAGTTGTGCATGCTCTTTGACTTGGAGAAATCTCTTATTGGGAAGAAAAGTGGACATTTTCACTGATCACAAGAGTCTCAAGTACATCTTCTCTCAGCCTAATCTCAACCTCAGGCAAACTCGATGGGTCGAAATGATTCAAGAGTATAATCCGAGTATCGAGTATACTCCAGGCAAGGCCAATGTGATTGCTGACGCATTGAGCAGAAAGGCTTATTGCAACAGTCTGATTCTCAAGCCTTATCAACCCGAGCTTTGTGAAGCTTTCCGGAAACTTAATCTGCAAGTTGTTCCTCAAGGTTTCCTCGCCAACCTTCAAGTCTCTCCTACCTTGGAAACCAGATTCGCCAAGCCCAGTTTCTTGATGCTATGGTGAAAAAGGTGAAGATTGGGATTGCCAAGAATCAACCCAAGTACAAGTGCTACCACCTTGATGACAAAGATACTCTCTTCTTCGAGGATCGTATTGTTGTACCCAAAGGTGACCTCCGTAAAGTGATCATGAACGAGGCTTACAATTCTCTCCTCTCCATCCACCCTGGGAGCACGAAGATGTATCAGGACCTCAAGCAGGCTTATTGGTGGACTCGAATGAAGCGCGAGATTGCTCAATTTGTGAATGAATGTGATGTCTGCAGAAGAGTGAAGGCAGAACACCAAAGGCCAGCTGGTCTCCTCCAACCTCTTGCCATTCTAGAATGGAAGTTTGACCATATTGATATGGACTTCGTGACTGGGTTTCCAAAGTCCAGGCGTGGCAATGATGCTATATTCATTGTCATCGACAAACTCACTAAAGTGGCTCACTTTCTGCCTATCAAAGAGTCGATCACTACAGCTCAATTGGCGGAACTCTATACCTCTCGGATTGTCTCTCTGCACGGCATTCCACAAGTGATCTCTTCAGACCGTGGCAGCATCTTTACATCCAAGTTTTGGGATTCTTTTCAGAAGGCCATGGGCACCAACATCTGCTTTAGCATAGCTTTCCATCCTCAAACTAGCGGTCAAGTCGAGCGTGTCAACCAGATTCTTGAAGATATGCTCAGGGCTTGTGTGATCTCCTTCGGCATGAAGTGGGAGGATTGTCTTCCTTATGCTGAATTCTCCTACAACAACAGTTTTCAAGAAAGTTCGGGCAAGGCCCCATTTGAAATTCTATATGGCAGGAAGTGCCGTACCCCTCTCAACTGTTCTGAAACCGGTGAACGTCAGCTTTTGGGTAATGACTTAATCACAGAGGCAGAGGAAATGTGTAAAGTCATTCGTGATAACCTCAAAGCAGCCCAATCCCGCCAGAAGAGCTACTATGTTAGTAAGCACCGTGATTTGGCTTTCGAGATCGGAGACCATGTTTACCTCCGCGTCTCTCCTATGAAAGGTACTCATCGCTTCGGTATCAAAGGGAAGCTTGCCCCTAGATACATGGGACCTTTCAAGATTGTCAGCAAGAGAGGCAACCTCGCCTATCAACTCGAGCTTCCTTCAAACTTTGCAAATGTTCATGACGTGTTCCATGTCTCTCAGCTTAGAAAGTGCTTCAAGACTCCTGACCGCACCATCAACTTCGAGGACATTGAGCTCCAAGAAGATCTCTCTTATCGTGAGCACCCAGTTGCTATTCTTGAAGTGACAGAACGCAAGACTCGCAATAAGTCAATCAAATTTCTCAAAGTCAAGTGGTCACTCCATTCCGACCGTGAAGCTACCTGGGAACGCTAGGATCACCTCCGTTTTGAGTACCCGACGTTCTTTCAGTCCTAGATCTCAGGACGAGATCCTTTCGTAGTGGTGGAGTGTTGTAACACCCCGGATGTGACTTTCCCAATTTGTACTCCAACTCTTGCCGTTTCCGGCATTAAGTTATATTATTTTCCTCGGGTTCGGGTTTTTGTCTCCATGTGTTGTTATCATTGTCATGCATCTCATATCATGTCATCATGTGAATTGCATTTGCATACGTGTTCATCTCTTGCATTCGAGCTTTTTCCCCGTTGTCCGTTTTGCATTCTGGCGCTTCGTTCTCCTCCGGTGGTCATTTCTACCTTTCTTTCGTGTGTGGGGATTAAACATTTCCGGATTGGACCGAGACTTGCCAAGCGGCCTTGGTTTACTACCGGTAGACCGCCTGTCAAGTTTCGTGCCATTTGGACTTCGTTTGATACTCCAACGGTTAACCGAGGGACCGAAAAGGCCTCGTGTGTGTTGCAGCCCAACACCCTTCCAATTTGGCCCAAAACCCACCAAAACCTTCTCCATCATCTATAGCGTTCGATCACGATCGCGTGGGCGAAAACCGCACCTCATTTGGACACTCCTAGCTCCCTCTATGCCTATATAAAGGCCTCTCCCCGAAAATCCGGATCCCCCTCGTCTCAAACCCTAAAAATCATCTCCGCGCTGGCCGGACACGTCCGCCCTGGCCGGAGACATCGCCGCCGCCCACTCCGCACCTGCCATGTCACCGCCGCCACCCGCGCGCCGCCGCGGCCCGGAGGGCCCAGATCCGGCCCCCGCGGCCCAGAACCGGGCGCCGCGCGCCTCGCCGCCGGCTTGCTGCTTCCCCGCCGCCCGCGCTGCGCCGCCTCCGCCTCGTCGCCGGGATCCCGCCGCCACCGTGCGCCGCCACCTCGCCGGCCGCCGCGCCACCGCGGATCCCCGCCGCCACCGCCCCCGCTGCCGCGCAAGCCGCCGGCGCCTCCCTCCTCCGGCCAGATCCGGTCGAGGAGCGACCGGATCCGGCTACCTCGACTTCGCCGGCCGCCGTCTTCGGCATCTCTGGCGAGCAGCGCCACCACCTCGTTTTGTGTGCCGGGTCAAACCCTAGATCCGGAGGTCAAAATTCTACCAAGTCCCTATTTCTTTCAGTTTCAAGTTCCCATGTTCCTCGTGCCGTAACTTTGCATCCGTAGCTCCGATTCATGCATATATCATATCAAAATGTTCATATCAGAGAGTACATCATTTCATTCCATTGTATCATTTTCATTGGAGTGCATCTTGATGCCTGAAATGCTGTTATAAGAGGGCTACTTGAGATAATTGTCAGATCTGCTGCTCCATTTAGCTTTTTGTCATTTTTGCCATGATTATTGTGTGCACGATTTGCCCATGAGTTCTACATATGTTTTGTTAAGGGTTTTGTCATCTTTCCAGAGGTGCAACCCATGTATTTTTGTGATGTGTGTGGTGACTAGCACAAGCTTGCCAAGTGGTGCACTTGGTAATTCTGATTTCAGGGACTTAGCTTTTCCACTAAGTCTTTGATCTGTTTATCTCTTGTTGCCATATGTTCATGTTGTTTCCTAGTGATCCGTGCCTCTTTTGAGGATGATCAGTAAGGGTGTTTTGTTAATCTTGTAATGCTCTATCCATCCATGTCTTTGTTTGCAATTATGGAGCACCCTAGCTTGAGTCAATCGAGCTCTACTTTTTCTACTTTGTGAATCTGGGCAGATTGTCAACTTGTTTGCAATTTTGCCGATGATGTTGTAGTTGATCCATGCATGCCATGCTATTGTTCTTGCCATGTCTAGCTTGCATTTTGTGTATTCTTGATGGGTGTAAGCTTAGCTATTATGACTTGCACCGTAGTGAGTGCATCGAGCTCGTAAACATGCCTACTCGAGTTATGTTTCAGCATGTGCCAGTTTTCACTAAGTCTGAAAACTGATTATGTTTTTGCCATGTTCACATGCTTGCAATTGTATTTTCGGATCCCTTTTGGCTCAAGGTCACTAAGGGACTTTTGTTAAGCTCTTTGAGTAGCTCCATGCCATGCTTTACTTTGCCATGTTCAGGTCCTATAACATATAGTTTTGTCGCTCCGAAGAGTGCTATCTGATCTGAAATTCCAGACAAGTGTTAATTTCACAAAGTCTGAAATCTGTTTGCCATATGCATTTTTGCCATGCTTGTTTGAACCTGTTAACGGATGAATTGGCCGTAGCTCAGTGCTAGACTTTTTTTAAGCATCTTGAATGCATCCCTGCCATGTATTTTGTTGTCATGTTTTAGTGCTGTAGCATGTTCATCTCATTGCATTTAGATGGCTACTTGCTGTAAATTGCAGACCGATGTCATATTTGAATTGCTTGCCATTTCCAAACCGTAACTCCGATTCCGGTGTTCTTTATATCATTTTCAAGCGATTTCATCTCATCTTTCCAGTGGCACACTTGGATTTCCAAGTTGAAGCCAGGTTCATGCATTCCTTGTCACATCTTGCATATGCATCCCGCATAGCATATCATCTTTGCATCATATTGTTTGAGCTTTGCGCGTGGTTGATTGGGTCCTTGTTGCTTGTTTGTCCTGTTTGGGTAGAGTCGGGAGACGAGTTCGCTAATGAGGATCCCATTGAGTTTGCTTTCGAGGATCCAGTCAACTCTGACAACTGTGCAGGCAAGATGATCATACCCTCGAAATCACTACTATCTTTGCTATGCTAGTTTGATCGCTCTTTTGCTATGCCAATGCTACGATGCCTACCACTTGCTTTCAAGCCTCCCAAATTTCCATGTCAAACCTCTAACCCACTATGTCCTAGCAAACCATTGATTGGCTATGTTACCGCTTTGCTCAGCCCCTCTTATAGCGTTGCTAGTTGCAGGTGAAGATTGGAGACCGTTCCTTGTTGGAACATTTATTTACTTGTTGGGATATCATTATATTGCCATGTTATCTTAATGCATCTATATAATTGGTAAAGGGTGGAAGGCTCGGCCTCTCGCCTAGTGTTTTGTTCCACTCTTGCCGCCCTAGTTTCCGTCATATCGGTGTTATGTTCCCGGATTTTGCGTTCCTTACGCGGTTGGGTTATAATGGGAACCCCTTGATAGTTTGCCTTGTTTAAAGCTTTTCCAGCAATGCCCAACCTTGGGTTTACCTTTTGCCACCTAGCCTCTTTTCCCTTGGGTTTCCAGAGCCCGAGGGTCATCTTATTTTAGCCCCCCCGGGTCAGTGCTCCTCGGAGTGTTGGTCCCACCGAGCGATTTCCGGGGCTACCAGGGGCAACTCTGGGCTGGCCTACCCGACATCTGGCTCATCTGAGTGTGCCCTGAGAACGAAATAGGGGCAACTCTGGGCTGGCCTACCCAAGATGTAGTTGCGGTGGTCGTTCTTGATGACGCGTCCGTGGCGAAGATGAGCGGCGGTGATGTTGATGCCGGACCATACCTAGATAGCCGAAACACAAAGGGATACGGAACCGGAACTCAAATTCTCAAAGCTCGAAGTGGAAACACGTGTCGGAGTGCGAAGCGGGTAAGCAAAGGTGGTGGTATGCGGAAGTGGTGATGGTGTAGAGGTGGTAGGAGTGCGTATGTGGAAATGTGGGGCGGTGGTGGTGACCAAAACTGAAGAAAATTTAGTTTCGTCAGTGTACTCCGGACGTCCGGTGGTGAGTGGTCGTCCAGTCGTCGGACGTTCGGTGGTGAGCGGACGTCTGGTGCCTGTGTGAAAATCGAGCACGGGATGAACTGGTGGCGTTCGTGATGGAGAGGTCGAAGTTCATCGAATTCAAGCGATTTCGTGGATGGAAAGGGTGGGGCAAGGGGGAAAAAGCTAGATCCACTCAAAACAAGGCAAATCCAACAAAATTTCAACACAACAACAAATCACAAAAAAAACTTGGGGCTATTTTTGAGGGGGAATTTTCGAATTAGGGACAAAACAACAAAAACTAGGCTAGCAACACAACGGGGAGCCTCTGAAATCATGATCAACGTGTCTCTTGATACCAAGATGGTGTAGGGTAGGAACCCTAATCGGCCGATCTTTCACGAAAGCAGCGGATCCTGCAATCAACACGAAGAACATGAGGAGGGAAAGGAGGGGAAAATCATGAGGGGAACACAAGAGAACACTCAAACCAACAAGTATGATCACAAATGCGCTAGATCCATGAACACAAAGGGAGATACAAGATCCAAAGTCAACAACGGACGATACAAAGGTAGCCGGTCTTCTCCGTGAGGAGGTCTTGAATCCACGAGGGGATCTTCCCTTCGAGGGGTCTTGAATCCAAAGGAATCTTCTCCGAAGAGGGGTCGTAGTCTCTCTCGTGGAGTAGATCCGATGTGGATGAGCAATGCGCTATCTCTGAAAATGAGCTAAACCAATGCTAACCCTAGCTAGGAGGAGGGAGAGGTCTATTTATAGTCTTAGTGCAGATGGGGGGTGAAGTCAAGGGGTACATGGGCCTCATCCCGCAACTGGACATAGCCAGGTACCGGACGTCCGCTGGGGACCGGTCATCCGGTGTCTCATGGGCGGCCAGATGTCCAGTGGCTACCGGTCGTCCACTTGTTCTGGCTCGGATGCTGGTGTAGCGGATTTCCAGAGGAGGCCGGTCGTCCGCTCGTTTGGCTCGGGTGCAGGGGCACCAGTCGTCCGGTCCGGGACGGACGTCCGCTCTCTGGGGTTTGGCTGGTGCTTCAGACTCCAGACGTCCGGTCCCGACCGGTCGTCCGGTGGCTGGGACTTCTTCTCCATCTCTCCTTCTTCTCCGTCTTCACGTCCATCTTCCTCTTCTGATCCTCCTTGCTCCTTAGCTTCTTAATGGCCAACTCCTTGATACCTGAGTATGCACAATGTCTCTGTTTGAGGTAGTAGCCATGTCTCATGTGCATCGAAGTGGAAATGTGAGGGGAGAGATGTGATGTAGGGTAGAACCCAATCGGCTGAGCTTTCACGAAAGGATCGGATCCCGCGAGGAACACGAGGAACACGAGGGAGAAAAGAGGGGAAACACAAGGGGAAACACAAGAGGAAACACTAAACCAACACGAATAAGTCACACATGTGCTAGATCCTCGAGTACATAAGGAAAGATACACGATCCACGAACAACTAAGGACGATACAAGGGTAGCCAGTCTTCTCCGTGAGGAGGTCTTGAGTTCTTCCCTAAAAGGGGTCTTGAATCCGCTTGGGGGATCTTCGCTGGTGGAGGCTCGAATCTCCAAGGAGAAGGTACCCTAGAAAGTAGGATGAGGAGGAGTATATATAGTCTAGGGGGGAGAAGGGGTACACGGGCCTCGGCCGTTCACTATGCGTCGACAGGGGAGGTCGAACGTCCGGCTTCGGGCCAGATGTTCGGGCTTTCACGCGAGGCCGGATGTCGGGGCTGAGGAGGCCGGATGTCTGGGCTGGAGCAGCTGGTTTGTTGCTCTCGGGTTCGGAGGGGTCCGGATTTCCGGGCTGGAGGCCGGATATCCGGGGGCTCGGGAAGGGCCGGATGTCCGGGGCATGTAGTGTCCTGTTGCCTCAGCGTGTGTGTTGGGTGAAGCTCTCGGGGACGGACGTCCGGGGTCGTGGCCGGATGTCCGGGGCCTGGGAGGTGTACTTGACTCCTTCCGTTGGTTCTCTTCATCCGTGAACTTGGGGACTTGTACATCTTCATGTGCATCTTCGGGAGGGTCCTCTTGGTACCTGATCATGCACAACAACTCAGACTTAGGTAGTAACGATCTCTCATGCATAGAAAGTGGAAGTTCGGAGATGAGTGAGTTCACCTTATCTTCAATAGCCTTGTCCCGAGCTCTTGTCATTGGTCCAAGTAGTGTCATTGGAGGTGTAGGTGCATCCATGGGGATGATCGTGGGATGCTCCGCATCGTCTCCCCTCCCTTGGAAAGATCCGTCCTTGGATCGAAATCCTCATCACCATGGTAGGGCGAGAGATCTTTGATGTTGAAGATGTCGCTCACGGAGTACTTGTCGCGTGGGATGTCGATCTTTTAGGCGTTGTTCTTGTAGTGTTCGAGCACCTTGAAGGGTCCATCCATGCGTGGTCAAAGTTTGGACTTGCGTTCGTTGGGGAAACGGTCCTTGCGAAGGTGTAGCCACACAAGATCTCCAATGTTGAATACCATGGGGTGCTTGTTGATGTTGTGCTTGGTCGCAAGTCGTTGTACTTGGCGCTTGATGGTTTGCCTTGTATCTTCATGCACCTTCTTGAGATGGTGCACACGTGCACTTGCGTCCATATTGATGCGCTCTTGTAGCGGTAGAGGAAGAATGTCCAATGTGGACAAAGGGTTGAATCCGTAGACGAGCTCGAATGCCCCTTGTAAGATATGGGGCGCTTCTCTTGCGTTAACACACCTCCTATGCCATTACCACTAACATCGCATTGAATCTCAAAGGGTTTGTCAAAGTTGGGTAATGCAAGCACGGGAGCATGAGTAAGCAAATTCCTAAGCTCATTGAAAGCGTTATCTTGGGATGGTCCCCAAACAAAAGGCGCGTTCTTCTTGCTCAAAGCATGCAAAGGAGAAGCAATGGTGCTAAAATATTTCACAAAACAACGATAGAAACCCGCAAGGCCAAGAAAACTACGCACTTGAAGCAAGTTGGTTGGCTTTGGCCAAGTCTTGATAGCATTGATCTTGGACTCATCAACATGAACACCCTTAGAGGAAACAACAAAACCCAAGAAAATGAGATTGTCAACGGCAAAAAGGCATTTCTCCATATTAGCATAGAGATGCTCTTTTCGAAGAGTTTATAAAACAGTTCGGACATGGGTGACATGCTCTTTGAGAGACTTGCTAAAAACAAGGATATCATCGAAGTAGACCATAACGAACACACCAATGTAAGGGCGAAAGACATGATTCGTAAGATGCATAAAAGTACCCGGTACTTCCGATAGACCCATAGGCATGACCAACCACTCATATAATCCAAACTTGGTTTTGAAAGCGGTTTTCCGTTCATCACCCTCTTGTATGCGCATTTGACAGTAACCACTCTTAAGATCAATTTTTGAAAAGATAGTGGCACCACTAAGTTCATCAAGCATATCATCTACGCGTGGAATGGGATATGTATAACGAACGGTGATAGAATTGATAGGTGTACAATCAGAGCACATGAGAAAGCTACCGTCTCGTTTTGGCACAGGAATTACCGGGATGGCACAAGGGCTCAAACTTTCACGCACATGTTCATGGTCTACGAGATGCTTTACTTTCCTTTGTATTTCTTTTTTTTCTTTGGGGTTGATGCGGTAGGGAGCTTTGTTCGGAAGCGGTGCTCCGGGAATGAGGTCGATGCGGTGCTCAATGCCTCAGAGTGGAGGTAGTCCCGGAGGTAGCTCTTCGGGGAAAACATCGTGAAATTCCTGCAAAAGAGAAGACAACACTAGAGGAAGAGTGTGAGAGGTGTTAGTTTGTAGTTCATTGTCCTTGCACAAAAGGACGTAGTATAGGACACTATATGGGTTCGCACACACTCCTGTTATCTCACTTTTGGTGGCAAATAGGACTAAGTTCTTCTTTTCGCTCATCATGGAGGTGCTCGATTTGGGCTTGTGGCACTCACTCTCTTTTTGATGGCTCCCTCTCTCACTATTATCTCCATGATGGGTGGCTTGCTTGTCGGTGACAACTTGGCTTGGAGACATGGGACAAAGGACGTACTCCTTGCCCTTCATCTTGAAGATGTAGTGGTTCGTTCAGCCGTTGTGGATGACTCCTCTATCACATTGCCATGGGAGTCCAAGGAGAAGGTGGCAAATGGTCATTGGAACGATGTTGCACTCTAAGGTGTCTTCGTAGGCACCAATTTTGAAAGAGACTTGTACTCGATGCTCGACTTGGATAGTGCCGGAGTCGCTAAGCCATTGCACTTTGTATGTATGTGGGTGCTTTGTCTTGGACAATTGGAGCTTGGAGCAAAGTTCTTCACTTGCGAGATTATTATAGCTCCCTCCATCGATGATGACCTTGACAGAGCATCCATTGATGCCGGCCTTGGCGTGGAATATGTGGCATCTTTGGTCTTCTTCTTGGTGATGTTGGAGAGTCAAGACCTTGGAGAAAACTAGAGTGGGACTTGAATCTTCATCGCAAAAGACTTGTTCCTCTTAATCGCTCACTTGCTGGTGCATGGCGACTTGCTCAAGAGCGTCCATTTCTCCTTCACTCATTGAGTCGTAGGTGCCGTCGTCGTTGAGGATCATGGTCCGCTTGTTGGTGCACTCGTAGGACTTGTGGCCTCGGCCTCCGCATGTGAAGCATTTGATGGAACTTGTCTCGACAGTCTCATCGGTTGGAGTGGATGATGATGAAGCTCTCGGCTTGAAGTTGCCTGTAGTAGGAGGATGACTTGGAGTTGACGAAGCTTTCTTGAAACTCGACTTGTCGACGTTTCTTGTAGAAGGCTTGGTAGACGGTGTGAGAGTCGTTGAAGCTTGGGTGTTGGAGAAGCCGTAGGACATGGATGAGAACCTGGCATACTTGTAATCTTCTTGCACTTGATGTTCCGCTTTGTTAGCTTGATGCACTAGCTCGATGAGGTTCGAGTATGGTTGGAAGTCGATGATCTTCTTGATAGGATGGTTGAGTCCATTCAAGAAACGTGCCATTGTTTGCTCATCGTCTTCCGTGATGTTGGCTCTTATCATGGAAATCTCCATCTCCTTGTGGTACTCTTCAACGCTCTTGGTTCCTTGCTTGAGTAGTTGGAGTTTCTTTAAAAGGTCGCGGTTGTAGTAGTTAGGCACAAAGTGTGCTCGCATGACATCCTTCATTTGTGCCCTAGTAGTGATGGTGATGTAGGGTGGAACCCTAATCGGCCGATCTTTCATGAAAGGAGCGGATCCCGCGATGAACACGAAGAACACGAGGAGGCAAACGAGAGAAAATACTAGGGGAAACACTAAGCCAACACGAATAAGTCACACATGTGCTAGATCCTTGAGTACATAAGGAAGGATACACGATCAACGGACAACTAAGGACGATACAAGGGTAGCCGGTCCTCTCCGTGAGGAGGTCTTGAGTTCTTCCCTAAAAGGGGTCTTGAATCCGCTTGGCGGATCTTCTCCGGTGGAGGCTCAAATCACCAAGGAGAAGGTGTCCAAGTGGATGAGCAAAGCTCTCACACAAAATATGAGCTAATCCTTTGCTAACCCTAACTAGAAGGAGGTGGTGGAGTATATATAGGCCTTAGCCACGAAGGGGTAAGTGGGAGAGGATACATTGGCCCTTGGCCCGTCCTCTGTGCACAGGCAGGGGTCGGATATCCGGGCTTGGGGCCGGATGTCCGGGGCAAGGGGCCGGATGTCCGCGCTGGCCTGGGTCTTCCAGATGCATTTGGTGATGGAGGGTCCGGATTTCCGGGCAAAGGGGGCCGGATGTCCGGGGCTTCGGGAGGAGCCGGATGTCCCGGGTGATGGCTGGATGTCCGGGCTGTCCTGGGCCTTTACGGTGCTCCTTGGATGGCCGATGCCGGATTTCCGGGGGTCAGGCCGGATGTCCGGGATAGGGCCGGATGTCCGGCTGCTGTAGTAGCTGGCCCTTCTTACTTCTCCTTCCTTCACTTCCGTGCATGCTTGGCCTTGGTCCTTGGGCTCTCCATGGTCTCCTCGGGTGTACCTTAGTATGCACAAGGTCTACGCTTTAAGTAGCATCATTGTCTTACATGCGGAAAAGGAAGATTCGGAAAGGAGCGAGTTCACCTTAGGTCCAAAGGCATATGCTTGAGTGTACATGGGGATGATCGTAGGATGCTCCGCATCATCTCCCCTCCCTTGGGAAAGATCCGACCTCGGGTCGTGATCCTCATCACCATGGAAACAGTTGTTGTGGACGGACTTGTAGTTGGACGGAGTTGAAGACATTGCGCAATCCAAGTACTCCAAGGTGTCGCCGGAGTGGTATACATGCAAAAGGAGCAAACACAAACGACACTCGGAAGTACAATGATTAGCGCACACAAAGTGTCCATCAAGTAAGAAAGAGTCCGTGCGACAAGATTGATCATGACAAGGTGCATGAAGCTTATCCAAAAGATATGGAATGGTATGCAAAGCATTCATGGTGGAAAAACATTCATTGCGCACACAAATGTGTTGTGAATACGATCAATGCAACCATGGCGCAAAATGATGTCATAGAGAGACGGTTTATCAATAGCATGAATATGGCAATGGATGCTCAAGATGAGTATGTGATCATGCAATTGATGATGGGTAATATGATCATGATGTATGAATATGCCATCAAGAAAGATCACAACAAATTTGCTAAGGAAATGGACAAGCTCATATATCATGGATGACATAGAAAGACAAGATGGAACAAGGCAATCATAATATGAGTCAATCCATGCATAAGATGCAAATTTGTCATGTGTATGATATGTCCATCGAGCATGACATGTGTGAGCACAATCAAAAAATATGGAGGTGTTGGTGTCCCAATCCTCAATGTCGTGGCATGAGTGGAGGTTCGAAGGTGCATCCAATAAGTCTGAGCGCTCCTCAACTTGAAGGTCCATCGAGCCAATCTCCAATGTCGCTCCTCCGTTCGCAAGATGTATCATGTAGACAACAAGAAGGAGACAACAATGAAAGAGTGACCCATCCACGGGCCGGATGTCCAGGGTGGAGTCCGGATTTCCTGGGATGTCTATCCAGAACCGAGCAAATTTGGTGCTCTAGGAGCCGGACGTCCGACCGGGGACCCAGATGTCTAGATCGATGGCCTGGATGTCTGGCCCGACGAATCCAGATCTCGTTTGGGGCGGAAATTTTCGTATGGGGGGCGGAAATGGATGATTCCAAAGGAAAAATTGGAGAGATTTCGTGGATGGGAAGTGGGAAAAAATGGGGATATGCTAGATCCACTTGAAACCAAGCAAATATATGGATCAAATCCAACAAAACTTTGTCAAACCAACAAATCACAAAAAAAAATTGGTTCTATTTTTGGTGGTGATTTTCGAAATTGGGGAAGAACACAACAAAATTAGGCTAGAAAACAATGAGAGGAGGCTCCGAAATTGTGATCAACGTGGCTCATGATACCAAGATGATGTAGGGTGGAACCCTAATCGGCCGATCTTTCACGAAAGGTGCAGATCCCGCGAAGAACACGAAGAACATGAGGAGGGAAATGAGGGAAAACAAAAGGGGAAACACAAGAGGAAACACTAAACCAACACGAATAAGTCACACATGTGCTAGATCCTCGAGGAGGCCGGTCGTCCGGTCACCGTATGTCCGGTGGCGCCGGTCGTCCGCTCGTTTGGCTCGAGTGCAGGGGCACCGATCGTCCAGTCAGGGACAGACATCTGCTCGTTGGGGTTCGGCTAGAGCTTCAGACTCCGGACGTCCGGTCCCGACCGGTCGTCCGGTGGCTGGGACTTCTTCTCCATCTCACCTTCTTCTCCGTCTTCACGTCCATCTTCCTCTTCTAATCCTCCTTGCTCCTTAGCTTATTCATGGCCAACTCCTTGATACCTGAGTATGCACAATGTCTCTGTTTGATGTAGTAGCCATGTCTCATGTGCATCAAAGTGGAAATGTGAGAGGAGAGATGTGATGTAGGGTAGAACCCTAATCGGCTGATCTTTCACGAAAGGAGCAGATCCCGCGAGGAACACGAGGAACATGAGGGGGAAAAGAGGGAAAACACAAGGGGAAACACTAGAGGAAATACTAAACCAACATGAATATGTCACACATGTGCTAGATTCTCGAGTACATAAGGAAAAATACACGATCCACGGAGTACTAAGGACGGTACAAGGGTAGCCGGTCTTCTCCGTGAGGAGATCTTGAGTTCTTCCCAAAAAGGGGTCTTGAATCCGCTTGGGGGATGTAACGCCCTCGATGCGGCTATACTCCCACGTGTCGAAGCACGACTTAGAGGCATAACCGCATTGAAAGCAATGATGGAAATGATGTAATCTTTGCAAACAACCCATTTAATACATAAAGGGGAAAGAGATACATAGTCGGCTTACACTCGCCACGTCATACAATGCATAAATAACATTACATTTGTCCAAATACACTCAAGGTCCAACTACAGAACCAAAATAAAGATAAACCCCAAATGCAACATAGTCCCCGATCGCCCCAACTGGGCACCACTACTGATCATCTGGGAAATACACGTAGTATCGTCCTGAGTCCTCATCGAACAGCCACTTGAGCTCAGTTGAATCACCTGGAATGGTATCATCGGTCCCTGCATCTGGTTTTGGAAGGAATCTGTGAGTCACGGGGACTCAACAATCTCACACCCTCGCGGTCAAGACTATTTAAGCTTATAGGTAAGGTAAAGGTATGATGTGGAGCTGCAGCAAGCGACTAGCATATATGGTGGCTAACATATGCCAATGAGAGCGAGAAGAGAAGGCAAAAGCACGGTCGAACAACTATGATCAAAAAGTGATCCTAGAACAACCTACGTCAAGCATTACTCCAACACCGTGTTCACTTCTCGGACTCCGCCGAGAAGAGACCATCACGGTTACACACACGGTTGATGCATTTTAATTAAGTTAAGTTTCAGGTTATCTACAACCGGACATTAACAAATTCCCATCTGCCCATAACCGCGTGCACGGCTTTCGAAAGTTCAAATCCCTGCAAGGGAGTCCCAACTTGGCCTATCAAAAGCTCTCACGGTCAACGAAGTATATTCCTTCTCCCAAGACATTACGATCAGACTCGGCATCCCTATTACAAGACATCTCGACAATGGTAAAACAAGTCTAGCAACACCACCCGAATGTGCTGACAAATCCCGACAGCAGCTGCACATATCTCGTTCTCAGGGCACACCGGATAAGCAATCCATACAACTAAAACCAGCCCTCGAGTTTTCCGAGGTGGTGCTGCAAGGGGCTCTAGTTTGGACCAACACTCAGAGGAGCACTGGCTTGGGGGTTTAATAAAGATGACCCTTGGGCTCCGGAAACCCAAGGGAAAAAGAGGCTAGGTGGCAAATGGTAAAACCAAGGTTGGGCATTGCTGGAAGAGTTTTATTCAAGGCGAACTGTCAAGGGGTTCCCATTATAACCCAACTGTGTAAGGAACGCAAAATCCGGGAACATAACACCGATATGACGGAAACTAGGGCGGCAAGACTGGAACAAAACACCAGGCGTAAGGCCGAACCTTCCAACCTTTACCAAGTATATAGGTGCATTAAGATAAACAACATAATATGATGATATCCCAACAATAAACATGTTCCAACAAGGAACGATCACCAATCTTCACCTGCAACTAGCAACGCTATAAGAGGGGCTGAGCAAAGCGGTAACATAGCCAAACAACGGTTTGCTAGGACAAGGTGGGTTAGAGGTTTTAAATGGCAATGTGAAAGGCATGATAAGAAAGTGGTAGTTATCGTAGCATAGGCATAGCAAAAGAGTGAGCATCTAGCAAGCAAAGATAGAAGTGATTTCAAGGGGATTGTCATCTTGCCTACAAAGTTCTCAGAGTTGTCTCGATCCTCGTAAGCATACTCAATGGGCTCCTCGATCATGTACTCGTCTCCCGGCTCTACCCAAGCAAGAAAAACAAGCAAAAGGAACACAATCAACCACGTGCAATGCTCAAGCAGCATGATGCAAAACATGGTATGGTATGCGGGATGCGATATGTGATGCATATGCAAGATTTGGAAAGGAATGATAGAACCTGGCCTCAACATGGAAATCCAAGAGTGCCACTGGAAAGGGGAGGTGATTTCGGTCGAAATCGATATAAAGATCACCGGAATCGGATGCACGGTTTGGAAATGACAAGCAAAATAAATATGGCACCGGTCTGCGATAAACAGCAAGTAGCCTTCTAAATGCATCAAGATTATTAAGCTACTGCACTCAAACATGGAAACAAAATACATGGCAGGGATGCACTCATGATGCTTCACAAAAGATGAACACTGAGCTACGGCTAATTCACTCAATAGCAAGCTCAAACAAGCATGGCAAAAATGCCAAAGAGAACAGGTTTCAGACTTGGTGCAATTAACAACATGTCAGCAATTTATTATCAGGAAGCAATGTTTAGAGCACGATACCTACATGCTACAGGAACATATCATGGAAAAACAAGGCATGGCATGAAGCTACTCAAAGCATACAACAAAAGTTCCTTACTGACCATGAGTCAAAAGGGATCAGAAAATACAATTGCAAGCATGTGAACATAGCAATTAACGAAAACAGATTCAGACTTAGTGAAAAAACTGGAGCATGGCAAAACAGATAACGAGTAGGCATGTTTACGAGCTCGATGCACTCACCACAAGGAATTGCATGATAATCTAAGCATACACCCAGCAAATAGACATAGCATAGAAGCTAGACATGGCGAGAACAACAACATAACATGCATGGATCAACAACAACAAGCTCGGCAAAATAGCTAAACATGTTAACAATCTGCCAGGAACATTTTATAACAAAAGTAGAGCTCGATTGACTCAAGATAGGGTGCTCCATAATTGCAAACAAAGACATGGATGGATAGAGCACAAAATTATCTATGAAACATCCTTACTGATCATGCTCAAAAGAGGCACTGATCACTAGGAATGAACATGAACATATGGCATAAAAATAATGACAGGGCAAGGACTTAGTGAAATTCTAAGTCCCTGAAATCAGCATCATTGAGTAAGCTACTTTGCATGCTTGTGCTAGTCACCACAAAGATCAAAAAAATGCATGGCATACACCCCTGTAAAGATGGCATGGCATTCTTCAAAACACATATAGAGCTCAGGATCATAGCAAGTGCACATTAATCATGGCAAAAATGACAAAAGTGCATTTGCTGAAACAGATCTGAAACTAACATCACATAGCCATCTTCCAACAGCATTTCGGGCATCAAGATGAGCTCAAATGAAAATGATCCAATGAGATGAAATGATGTACTCGTCGAGATGAACATTTTGATATGCTACACGCACGAATTGGAGCAACGATGATGAAGTTATGATGCGTCAAAGTATGCATAAAAACTAGGGTTTCATGGAAAAAAGTCAACCGAGATTTCGAATCTAAGATCCAGATCCAGTCGGGCGCGGATCCCGAGGTTCGTCTGGCTGGAGTTCGTCGGGGGGCGCTGGAGTCGACGGAGAGAGGCGGCCGGACGGCGAGGTGGCGCCGGTGTTGAGGTGTGGTGGCGGTGGACGGTCTCGGGCGGCATGGGGGCTTGGTCGCCGGCGTGGGACTAGCGGGGCAGCGCCGGCGGGGTCGGGCGATGAGGTGCCCGCGGCGGTGGCTCGACGGCGCGGGAGGAGACGGAGCGGCGCGGCTAAGGAGGAGAAGGGCGGCGGGCGGGCCGGCCACGGGCCGCGGCGGGCTTCGGCGGGCGCAGTGATGTGGGGCTCCGGGCGGCTGACGTGGTGGCGTTTCAGTGGTCCGGGGCGGCGGTGTCTGGACGTCCGCCCGGAATGGACATGTCCGACGCGGCGCGAGGAGATTTTCTAGGGTTAGGGGTTGGAGAGACCCGAACATTTCGGGGGAGGCCTTTAAATAGAGGTAGAGGGAGCTAGGAAGCTCCAAATGAGGTGCGGTTTGTGGCCACGCGATCGTGATCGAACGACCTAGGTGATGGGAGAGGATTAGGTGGGTTTTGGGCCACTTTGGAGGGGTGTTGGGCTGCAACACACACGAGGCCTTTTCGGTCCCTCGGTTAACCGTTGGAGTATCAAACGAAGTCCAAATGGCACAAAACTTGACAGGAGGTCTACCGGTAGTAAACCAAGGCCGCATGACAAGTCTCGGTCCAATCCGAAAATGGTTCACACCCGCACACGAAAAGAGGTAGAAAGGGACACCGGAGGACATAGGAGCGCCGGAATGCAAAACGGACAACGGGGAAAATGCTCGAATGCATGAGACGAACACGTATGCAAATGTAATGCACATGATGGCATGATATGAGATGCATGACAAAGACAAAACACACGGAGACAAAAACCTGACAACGAGGAAATAGAATAACTTAGTGCCAGAAAAGGCAAGAGTTGGGATTCAATTAAGGTAGGATACAATTAAGGTGTCACAGGGGATCTTCTCCAGTGGAGGCTCAAATCTCCGAGGAGAAGGTGTCCAAGTGGATGAGCAAAGCTCTCACACAAATATGAGCTAATCCTTTGCTAACCCTAACTTGAAGGAGGTGGAGGAGTATATATAGACCTTATCCACGAAGGGGTAAGTGGGAGAGGATACATGGGCCCTTGGCCCGTTCTCTGCGCACAGGCAGGGGCCGGATGTCCGAGTCTTCGGGAAGGGCCGGATGTCCGAGGCAAGGGGCCGGATGTCAGGGCTGTCCTGCGTCTTCTAGATGCATTCGGTGATGGAGGGGCCGGATTTACAGGCGAAGGGGACCGGATGTCCGGGGCTTCGGGAGGAGTCGGATGTCCAGGGTGATGGCCGGATGTCCAGGCTACGCTGGGCCTTTGCGGTGCTCTCTGGATGGCCGATGCCGGATTTCCGGGGGTCGGGCCGGATGTCCGGGCTGGGCCGGATGTTCAGGCTAGGGCCGGATGTCCGGCCGCTGTAGTAGCTGGCCCTTCTTCCTTCTCCTTCCTTCACTTCCGTGTACGCTTGGCCTTGGTCCTTGGGCTCTCCATGGTCTCCTCGGGTGTACCTGAGTATGCACAAGGTCCGCGCTTAAAGTAGCATCCATGTCTTACATGCGGAAAAGGAAGATTCGGAAAGGAGCGAGTTCACCTTCGGTCCAAAGGCGTATGCTTGAGTGTACATGGGGATGATCATAGGATGCTCCGCATCAGATTGGTGGTTCACCTCTTGTCTCTCGGCGCTTGATAACTTGTTCCCACCAAATGAGGACATAGTCTTGGAACTCAAGGGATGCCATTGCGATCTTCTTGTCTTCTTCATAGTTGTGCAAACGGAAGATTTTTTTCGACCTTCAATTCCCTTGAAAGATACTCTTCGGGGTCGTTGCTTCCATTTGAACTTGGGCATGGTGAACTTGAGCTTGCCGTAGCGTTGCTCTTCATTGTGTTGGGGTCGGGGATGATGGCGCCCATATTGTTGATGATTGTCAAGCTCATGTTGCTCTTGGTGACGAGAGTTGTGAATCTCATGTTGCTCTTGTCGTGGATGAATTCCATTGTCTTCATGCTTTTGATGAACTTGATGTTCTTGGCGAGCTTGTGGTAGAGCTTGTAGAGCTTGAGGAGGAACTTGAGGAACTTGACGATGCACGCGAGCTTGAAATCTTCGTTCTTGAACTTCTGCACAAAGTGCTTTGTCTTGTTCACGAGCTTGTCGGCCTCGCTTGGCTACGGCTCGACTTGAATCTCGGAGGGCTTGTTGCACTGCAAGTGCTTGAGCTTCACGGAGTTGTTGTTCTTGGCATTGTGCCTCGGCATATTGTGCATCTTGGTGAAGACGTGCTCGCTCTTCCTCTTCATGTTGGCGTTGTCGTTGCCGTTCTCGTGCTAGCGCAAAAGCCGCTTGGGTTTGACATTGTCGGCGCTCTTGATAGTCCGTGTCGCGTGGAGGATTGAGGCTTGCTTCACAATCATTGTGCGCGGCACGGCAAAGAGTGTTTGATGTCGGTGTACTTGAGCCCAAGAGGGTGAAGTCGGAGTGTCGACTTGAGCGGGTCCTTCTTGAAGAGGACGAAGTGGAACAAGAGCGGTTGAGCAACAAAGTGCGAATCTCATCCGTCCTTGTATCATTCTCTTGCTTGTGATCGTCGAGCTTGTGGTCAAAGTAGTCCCTTCTACGTTGCTCGGAGAGTCGCAAGTCGGCGGCGAGGTTGTCGATGCGTTCACTCATTGCTTGTTGCTCTTGATGCAAAGCACGTTGTGCACCAAAGAGATGGCTCTTGGTGATGTAGGAGTTCATGTCATCGTCGTTCCCAATGAAGAGTAGGTTTGTAGAAGTACTTGGCCTATCCATCATTCCAAGAAAAATGTGAGTGGTAGAAAGAGAAGAACGAATACCAAATGTACCTTGACCAAAGTTGAAAGTGCATCGATTGGTACCAATTCTTGTCGGTTTCTCACACCAACACAAGTAAAATCTTATGGTGGAGCTTGGTTAGGATTGTGGCACAAAATTTGATGCAATTGTAAGTGAGCTTCAATAATGTTCGAAAAGATTCACAAGATTGCAATGCAACAAGTAGACCAAGCAAGATAAAGTACACGGAAACACACACGCAAAAAGATAAGTGGGGTCGTGCAACCAAGGATGAGCCAAAATATGGAATCCACAAAAATTCTCTTGTTGCACAACACTAGAGAGACGCTAGCACGATTGCACAGTAGGGGGATAAAAACACTTGTGCACAACCTACTAAGCAAAAATGTAATGACTTCTATCCCAAGTATGTTCTATGCAAGGTGTTTCTATGATATGATCGAGTATGACAATATTTATGTTGTATGATGCTATGGTTCTTGCTTAAAAGCTCTTTGCTTATATTTCCCTTTTTGCTTGAAAGCTTGTTTGGTTCTTTGATGTTTGAGCTCTTTTCTCATGCAATGCTTGACGAACCAAGATATCAATTATGTATGCGATGACAACTTTGTGACACAATAGATGATACCAAGATAGGCAACAATGATGTATGTATGCTATGGGAAGTATGATCACTAATGTGCACAAGTCTCGTTGCCGGCAATACTCAATGGCTAGTCTCGATGGGTAAGCAACGCAAAGGAGTAAGGCAATGATGGCTATGAAAGTAATGGCAAGAGTGATATGTCCAATACCAAGATGAGGTTACCGGTCTTGCTTGCGGTAATGTGTCAAAATGGTGGCACGAATACCAAGGTGTGGTCGAGGTTGTCGTTGTTGATGATGCGTCCGTGGCGAAGATGAGCGACGGTGATGTTGATGTTGAACCGTACCTAAAAAGCCGAAACACAAGTAGGACACAGTACCGCAACTCTAATTCTCAAAGCAAAATTGGACAAAAATTGTGGAAGTTGGAGTTGGTAAGTGATGGTGGTGGTATGCGGAAATGGTGGTGGTATGCGGAAGTGGTGGAGGTATGCAGAAGAAAATTTGGCGAAATATGGATGGAAAATGGGTGGTGAAGAGGAAGTGGTGCTGCCAGGGGCCGGATGTCCGGGCCTGATGGCCGGATATCCGGGGCGCTGGATGTCCAGGCTATCGGGCCGTATGTCCGGGCTCTAGATCTGTGGATGGATTCGAAGATGGTCGTGGGGAGAGGTTAAATCCGGGCAAAATTCAGAGAAATTTGTGGATGGAAATTGGGGAAAAATGGATGGAAAGCTAGATCTACCTGCAACACATGAAATCCGCGGATCAAATCCAACAAAACTTCATCACGCCAACAAATCACAAAAAAAATTGGGGGCTATTTTTGTTGGGAATTTTCGAATTTAGGACGAAGTCAACCAAATTAGGCTAGAAAACACAATAGGGAGGCTCCGAAATCGTGATCAACCTGGCTCTGATACCAAGATGATGTAGGGTAGAACCCTAATCGACCGATCTTTCACGAAAGGAGCGGATCTTGCGAGGAACATGAGGAACATGATGGGGAAAAGAGGGAAAACACAAGGGGAAACACAAGAGGAAACACTAAACCAACACGAATAAGTCACACATGTCTAGATCCTCGAGTACATAAGGAAAGATACATGATCCACGGACAACTAAGGATGATACAAGGGTAGCCGGTCTTCTCCGTGAGGAGGTCTTGAGTTCTTCACTAAAAAAGGTCTTGAATCCACTTGGGGGATCTTCTCCGGTGGAGGCTCGAATATCTGAGGAGAAGGTATCCAAGTGGATGATCAAAGCTCTCACACAAAATATAAGCTAATCCTTTGCTAATAGTAGAAAGTAGGACGAGGAGGAGTGTATATAGTCTAGGGGGGAGAAGGGGTACACGGGCCTCGGCCCTTCACTGTGCATAGACAGGGGAGGCCGGATGTCCAGGCGTCGGGCTGGATGTCCGGGTAGAGGAGGCCGGATGTCCGAGTTGGAGCGACTGGTTTGTTGCTCTCGGGTTCGGTGGGGTCCAGATTTCTGGGCTGGAGGCCAGATATTCAGGGGCTCGGGAAGGGACAGATGTCCGGGCTGGCGAGGCCGGATGTCCGGGGCTTGTAGTGTCCTGGCGGCTGAGCGGCTGTCCGGGGCCTGTCTTGACTCCTTCTATTGGTTCTCTTCATCCGTGAACTTGGGGACTTGTACATCTTCATGTGCATCTTAGGGAGGGTCCTCCTGGTACCTGATCATGCACAACAACTCGGATTTAGGTAGTAATCATGTCTCATGCATAGAAAGTGGAAGTTCGAAGAGGAATGTGTTCACCTTATCTTCGATATCCTTGGCTCGGGCTCTTGTCATTGGTCCAAGTGGTGTCGTTGGAGGTGTAGGTGCGTACATGGGGATGATCGTGGGATGCTCCGCATCAAGATGTCACATCGGTTTCAAGAGCTCTTGCACATGCTCGTGTCATGGGTCCAAGTGGTGTCGTAGGAGATGTAGTTGGGTCCATGGGGATGACCTTGGGATGCTCTCCATCATCCCTTCCTTACAATTCTGCAATACATCTTTAAATTCAGTATCATGTACATAGTGGCCTTTGATGGTCTCCAAACCAAATATTTTAAAGTCAAGTTGTGAAAGCATAGTATAACGACGAGACAATGCATCAGCAATAACATTTTATTTACCCTTCTTGTGTTTACGGTTCAGTTTTGCTTGACTTTTAATGGGTTTCAAAGATTCATGATCAGAATGTATAAAAAATTCCTGGGGCCATAAATAATGTTTCCATGTTTCTAAGGTCCGAACAAGAGCATATAATTCTTTATCATAAGTAGAATAGTTCAGACTAGGCCCACTCAATTTTTTAGAAAAGTATGCAACATGTTTGCCATCTTGTAATAACACACATCCTAATCCAATTCCACTAGCATCACATTCAAAGTCAAAAGTCTTATTAAAATCAGGAAGTTGGAGTAAAGGAGCATGTGTCAACTTATCTTTCAATACCATGAAGGCTTCTTCCTTTGTGGTACCCCAAACAAAAGGCACATCCTTCTTTGTAAGATCGTTGAGAGGTGCATCAATTGTTGGCGTTCTGGGAAGGGGGGTCCCTAGATTTGCCTGCCTGCAGCCCATGGCGTAGCTAAGCTAGCAGGCCGTATGGCCCATCTTCATCAACAAGGCATCCAAGACCCTCGCGAGGGGCCAAGCCTCGCGAGGAGGACGACACAAGACCTCCTCTAGAGTGGCCTAGTCAGGAGGGCTCACGAGGAGCGGAGATGTCAAGGCGAGGCAAACCTCACCAGGCTCTTGTGACGTGAGCAATGACGATCGACCCCAGGCGGGCGACAGCGTGCGCAGCGTCCTTGTTTCCTCTTTGGTGCTAAGGAGGCCAGCGCAGGTGAGGAGTACCGAGGCAACAGACAAAGATTGCCATTTTGGTGCAACAAGACGAAGACCAGAAGGACAGCAAGACGGAGGTCATTGTGGAGCCCAAGATGGCGTCACCACCAGAGCCTTTGGCAGGCGAAGACCACTTTTGTCAGTATGGCTTGTACTAGTTGTCCCCCTTTAAATTAGCCCGCCGTTGTTGGCTCCCTTCCCGCTCAATATTTGGGAAGAGGACCCGGGCCTTTATAAATAGAGTTAGCCACCACCATCCTTGAGGGATCGACCTCATCTCGGATAGAGAGCGTGAAGATCATCCCCACACACACAAGATAGCCAAGAACACCTCAACCTCAGGAGGTTGTTCTTCCCATTGTATTGTTCATCATCAGCCCTAGAGGCAATCCATCATTAGCCCAACAGCGCACTGGAGTAGGGTATTACACCACAACGGTGTCCCGAACCAGTATAAATCTTGTGTCTTTCTGTGTTGCGAGTTCGTCGAGTTCGTCCGCGAGATCTAAGCGAGCTAGGGCGTAGATCGGTGGGAGGAAAAGACTTCGCGCGCACCCTAGTGTTCGAACCTTAAGGATTTGCCGGAACCCCACATCCGACATCTTGCAGTGGCCGCCCAAGTTCAGGCCGGAGATGCCGCCGCACTATGACGGCGCGGCGGACCCGTCAGCTTTCCTGCTGGCGTACGAGGAGGCCGTTCTCGATCGAGGCCACCTCCAGGCGCCCGGGGGCTCCGCCGGGTTGGGCTGCGCCAGAGGCCGACCTCACCTTCGGCTCAAAAGACCACCACACTCCACTGCCGGCTCCGGAATTCTCCCGATGCTCTGCACGCCCACCATTTGCAACGTGGCCATCACCAAGACCCTCATCGACAGTGGTGCTGGCCTCAACTTGCTCTCCGTGGAAGCCTTCAGCCTTCTCCACGTGCCACTCGAGCCGCTCAGCCTCAGTAAGCCCTTCTCGGGAGTAGTGGTGGAACTGCCCGCTCCCTGGGACAGATCCGCCTCCTTGTCACCTTCGGCACACGCGACAACTACCGCACAGAGCTGGTGGACTTTGACATCGCTCGCATTGGTCTCCCGTAAAACGCCATCCTTGGGTACCCGGCTCTCGCTTAGTTCATGGCAGCGACTCACCCGGCTTACAACCTCATGAAGATGCCAGGGAGCAAGGGCGTCCTCACCATCAAGGGGGACACTAAGGAGGCCGTGATGGCGCTCAACCTCGCCTTCAAGACCACGATAGTAGCACAACCCGCCGACGCGGTGCCCCCGTGGCCAGGGAGGCTACGCCCACCAAGAAGAAGCAGTTGTTCACCCAAGACAAGGTGAAAACCAAGCAGGTATCGGCCAGCGAGGACGGGTCTTCAGGACCCAACTTTACCATAGGAGCCGGCCTTGACACGGAACAAGAAGAAGCCCTGGTGAGGTTCTTGCGCGCGAACAAGGAGATATTCGCGTGGGAGCCCAATCAGCTGGTAGGGATCCCGAGGGAGGTGATCCAGTATCATCTAAGAGTATGCCACAACATCCGTCTCATGAAGTAGCGAGCAGGACGGCAGTCTACTAAGAAGCAGGCCTTCATCGTCTAGGAGACACTCAAGCTAGAACCAGCAGGTGCCATCCGAGAGGTCCGATACTCCGAATGGCTGGCAAACCCTATCATGGTGCCGAAAAAGGCAGGAAGGAACGTATGTGCGTCGACTTCACCAATCTTAACAAAGCCTGCCAGAAGACCCGTTCCCACTCCCGCGCATCGACCAGATTGTTGACTCCACCGCCGAGTGTGACATGTTGTGCTTGCTTGATGCGTTCTTAGCGTATCATCAAATCAAGATGGTGGTAGAAGATGGGGAGAAGACGGCCTTCCTGACACCATGTGGGGTGTAGTGCTACACCTGCATGCCCTTCGGGCTGCGCAACGTGGGCGCGACCTTTCAGTTGTTGATGCACATCGCTCTGGGGAGGCACTCTGGAGGAACACAGAGGCTTACGTCGATGACATAGTGGTCAAGTCTCGCGAGGCAGGGACATTGATTCAAGACTTGGAGGAGACCTTCGAGAACCTGCGCCAAGTGAACTTGAGGCTCAACCCGGAGAAGTGCGTGTTCGGTGTCCCCTCCGGCAAGCTGCTGGGATTCCTCGTATCCCACAAGGGGATCGAGGAGAACCCGGAGAAGGTCAAGGCTATTGAGGACATGGCCCGCCGTAGACCCTCAAAGTTATGCAGAAGCTAGCAGGGCGGGTGACCGTGTTGGGCGTTTCATCTCCAAACCAGGAGAGCGCGCCTTACCATTCTTCAAGCTCATGAAGAGGAAGGGCCCGTTCGAGTGGAACCCGGAGGCCAACCGGGCCTTCCAAGACCTCAAGAAATACCTTACTAGCCCACAGTGATGGTGGCACCACAGCCCCTCGAACCTCTGGTACTCTACCTTGCTGCCACCCCGTACTCCACCAGTGCGGCGTTGGTGGCGGTTCGGGAGGAGCGCCAAGCCAAGCGCACCGCGCCAAGCCAAGGTTGAAGTAGCGCGGGGTTAGGAAGGCGCAGCAAAGGCATCAACGGTGGAAGGCCAAGCTCAGCATGGCGGCGTCACAGAAGCTCCTGAGGACAGTCGGGTCCCAGGGACCCTTCCACCTTAGGATATGCCCCGATCTCTGCAGGAACCGAGCCTCGACGGCGTGCTAGCCCTCGTCGAACACCCGGTGTACTTTGTCAGCACCGTACTACGGAACGCGAGAGCATGCTACCCCATGCCCCAGAAACTCCTGCTCGCACTCCTGGTGGCCACACGCAAGCTGCGACACTACTTCCAGGGCCACCCCATCAAGGTCGTCTCAACCTACCCACTTGAAAGGATACTTAGGAGCCCTGACTCAGCCGGAAGGGTCGCTGAGTGGAACATCGAGTTGCAAGCATTCCAATTGGAGTTCAGCACTACCAGGGTCATCAAGGGGGCCGCACTCGCTGACTTTGTGGCCGAATGGACGGATGCCCCGACACTTGAGGAAGGAGAAGATCGGTCCACCTCCCCAGGAAGTGAGGCTCCGGATGGTTGGGTCATGTATTTCGATGGCACCTTCACACACCAGGGAACGGGGCTGGGGCAGTGCTCATCTCGCCCACCCAGGACAAGCTCTACAACGCCGTGCAACTCTACTTTCAGCACGACGAGAAGGTCTCCAACAACATTGCAGAATATGAAGGCCTCATAGCTGGCCTGAAGGCTGCGGCGGCCCTAGGGGTGAAGTGCCTCACCGTCAGAGGCGACTCACAACTCCTCGTCAACTTCTCCAACAAGGTGTATGAGCCGAAGGACGAGCATATGGAGGCCTACCTCGCGGAGGTGCGCAAGATGGAGTAACAGTTCTCGGGCCTGGAGCTGCAGCACGTGCCCCGGGGCACCAACAAGGAAGCCGACGACATCGCCAGGAGAGCATCCAAGCGGCAACCGCGGGAGCCAGGCGTCTTTGAGGAGCGACTCTTCAAGCCATCAGCTGCGCCACCTCTTTCAAGCATGAATCAGCCTCGGGAAGAGCTCCCCCAGCCTCCGGCCACAGGATCCCCGACCTGTGGACCGACCTCCGGAGCTCGGCTGCTCTTGGCGCTTGAGCCCTAGGAGGAATGCTGGACCAAGTAATTCAAGGAGTACTTAACGCACGGGACGTTGCCAGAGAAGGAAGAGGAGGTGGAGCACGTGGCCTGGCAAGCCACGGCATACTGTATCCAAGACGGCGAGTTATATAGGAAGTGACCGAATGATGTCACACTGCGCTGCATATCCAGCGACCAAGGAATGGAGTTGCTGATTGACATACACGGCAGGGACTGCGGAAACCACTCGTCGTCACGGACCCTCGTCAGCAAGGTGTTCCGCAGTGGATTCTAGTGGCCTACATCACTCAACGACGCAGCCGAGCTGGTGAAGTCTTGCGAAGCTTGCCAGTTCCACTCCAAGCAAATCCATGAGCCCGCTTAGGGCCTTCAAACTATCCCACTCACATGGCCGTTCGCGGTCTTGGGGCTGGATATCCTAGGCCCGTTCCCTCGGGAACCAGGGGGCTACCGTTACCTCTACGTCGCCATCGACAAGTTCACCAAGTGGGCGGAAGTGGAAGCCGTCCGTACCATCCCAGTCGGCTCTGCTGTCAAGTTCATCAAGGGCCTCGTGGGCCGCTTCGGGGTCCCCAACCGCATCATCACAGATAACGGTTTGCAGTTTACTAGCAACCTCTTCAAAACCTACTGGCTAACCTTGGAACACAGATCTGCTATGCTTCGGTGGCCCACCCCACGAGCAATGGTCAGGCCGAACGTGCTAACATAAAGGTCCTGAGGGTCCTCAAGACCAGGACCTTCAAGAAGAAGCTGGAGGCCTACGGCAGGGGCTGGCACGACGAGCTCCAATCCGTACTGTGGTCCATCCGAACCACCACCACCAAGCCAACGGGAGAGACTCCATTCTTCATCGTCTACAGAGCGGAAGTGATCCTCCCTCACGAGGTCAAGCATCGGTCCGCACGAGTCCTGGCGTTCAACAAAATGCAGCAGGACGCCATGCGGGGGATTGACCTCGTGTTGGTGGAGGTACGTCGCCGCGAAGCTGCGCTACGGGCGGCGAGGTACCAGCAAGCACTGCGGCGATACCACTGCCGCAACATCCACTCCAGGACACTCGAGATGGGTGACCTAGTCCTGAGGCGGGTCCTCTCCATGGAAGGGCTGCATAAGCTTTCACCAATGTGGGAGGGCCTGTTCAAGGTCGTCCACATCTCCAGGCCTAGCGCCGTGCACCTGGAGACATAAGACGGAGTACCAGTCTAAAACGCCTGGAACATCCAGCACCTTCGGGAGTTTTACCCATGAAGCAAGGCCTAGAGCCTATGAAGCAAGGCCTAGAGCCTGTGAAGCAAGGCCCAGAGCCTGTGAAGCAAGGACCAGAGCCTGTGAAGAAGGCCCGATGCCTGTGAAGAATCGCCGCCCGTGACACTCTCACGTAATAATGAGTTGGTGTTGTACACGCCCCAGAGTCTCAGGAGTGCCGGCCTCAGGCCCTGGGGCTCCCGCCCACACATAGTGGCAGCACTTAGCTCCACGCTAGTGAGAAGACTTGAATACTAGATTAGGTGCCGGACGTGGCATTTCATTTTCTTTCAGCATTTGGCTTCCTTTTCCTTAATTAAAATTTTATTTCGGCATTCCTTGCTAATTTGACCCCCTCACCTCTCTTTGCATTTTTCCGACTCAGGTTAGCTCGTGTTCTCTCTCTCGCATGCCTCGCAAGGGGGCTGGGCAGGTGCCCTCGCAAGCATTTTTCTCCTTTCTTTGCCTTCTCGCGAGCCACCCTCGTTCGAGCCCAAAAGAAGGTGTGCCTCTCCTAGTCCGTGCCCCTCAGGTACCACGATACAAGGCGCCAGGTCAGGGCCAGGGTGAACGGCAAATCTTTTAACGCACTTCCTAACAAGCTTTTGCAGTTCCCGAGCAAATGCAGGCCACCAAGGCAAGATGGACACGAGGAAAAAAGCGCCTCATGAGGAAGAGGGTGTCCTGGATATACCAGGCTCAGTTATCTTGGCACGAAATAACGACACAACATGCATGGTGCCACAACCGAGGAACCATAGTTCGATACACGCCCCCCTGGTCGCAAACTGGTTACATTCTTGATGCAGGAAAATGAGTAAAACAAAAGCAGCGTTGCAGCAATCTCCGGAGGCAGACCCCTAGCGGCACTCGAGCTTAGTCAAATCCTTCTTCGCCCTCCACGGAGGCGCGGCGACCAGATGACCCACTGCCGCCTTAAATGCGGGCACGGCAGCTGGTCGTAGCCATCACTGCTGAAGCTATCACTAGAGGAGGAGCCGAGGTAGCTGGACAAGGCACGGCCGCCCTCGAGGGCGGGCTCGCCCTCATCCTTGTCGCAACCGTCCCACAGATCGTGCAGCTACTCGCCATCGTTCGCCTCGGGGCAGCACCCGGCGCGGCGACCATCTTCCCCAAACACCCTTACATAGAGGGTTGATTCGCCATCGTACTTGAAGTGGAGGGCGCACTGCCGGCCCAAGCCGCGCGCGCAGGCGAACGTCTGCCAACCACGGGTCAGGGCTATGTTGCTGGCGGCGGAAGTTGCGACTACAACCCAAGAGGCCTTGCTGCAGCAACCATCCGCCTACAACCAGAGTCCGCCTAGACTAGAGGCCAGCAACTCGTCGGCGAAGAAGCGCGGAAGTTGGAGCCAGTTGCCGGCCGGATTCTCCGACCAGACGACAAACTCTAGCGACACTTCCATCGTGTGGAAGCGCGGACGGGGAGGCCTCGCCACCAAAGCACGCCTCCCCTCGTCGACTGGATCGCCATGGTTGGGACACCCCCTCCGCGTGCTGCGACGCCGCTCCGACAGTGGGCCGCGACAGGGGACACGGCATGCTTGCGTGGATGGCCACGTACGCGCCTGGGCGCGGGCGAGCCGGGTCCCTCGCGAGGGGCCTTTCCCTTCTCGGCGGCGGAGAGCTTCCTTCGTGGCGCCATTGGTGGCACAACAAGCAATGGAGCGAGAAAGAAGAAGCAAGTGAGCAAGGAAAAGATGGGCAACGAGGCTCGGCCCCCGCCCCATTTATAGCAAGAGAAGGCCAGCCAGCAACTCCCACGATCGCAGGTAATGATGGTTTCACTTGCATGTCACAGGGACTTGTCAAGTCGTGCAGTTGCCGAGGCAGCATGGGGAAGCAGAGACGCCCATGTCCAATCAACCGCCACGCGTCAACCGAGGCCGCAGGCTTTTGGGGCCCGCGGTGCTCCGTGCTTGACCCTTCGCTTCGCCGTGAAGCCATGCCCAAGCGCACCTTGGGTCGGGGGGCTACTGCCGGTGTTCTGGGAACGGGGGTCCCCAGACTTGCCTGCCTGTGGCCCATAGCGTGGCTAAGCCAGCAGGCCGTACGGCCCATCTTCATCAACAAGGCATCCAAGACCCTTGGGAGGGGCCAAGCCTCGCGAGGCGGACGACGCAAGACCTCCTCTAGAGTGGCCTAGTCAGGCAGGCTCACGAGGAGCGGAGATGTCACGGCGAGGCAAACCTCACCAGGCTCTCGTGACGTGAGCAATGACGATCGACACCAGGCGGGCGACAGCGTGCGCAGCGTCCTTGTTTCCTCTTTGGTGGTAAGGAGGCCAGCGCAGGCGAGGAGTACCGAGGCAACAGGCAAAGATTGCCATTTTGGTGCAACAAGACGAAGACAAGAAGGACAGCAAGACGGAGGTCATCGTGGATCCCAAGACGACATCACCACCAGAGCCTTTGGCAGGCGAAGACCACTTTTGTCAGTATGGCTTGTACTAGCTGTCCCCCTTTAAATTAGCCCGCCGTTGTTGGCTCCCTTCCCGCTCAATATTTGGGAAGAGGACCCGGGCCTTTATAAATAGAGTTAGCCACCACCATCCTTGAGGGATCGACCTCAACACGGATAGAGAGCCTGAAGATCATCCCCACACACACAAGATAGCCAAGAACAGCTCAACCTCAGCAGGTTGTTCTTCCCATTGTATTATTCATCATCAGCCCTAGAGGCAATCCACCACCACCGCACTGGAGTATGGTATTACACCACAACGGTGGCCCGAACCAGTATAAATCTTGTGTCTTTTTGTGTTGCGGGTTCGTCGAGTTCGTCTGCGAGATCTTAGCGAGCTAGGGCGTAGATCGGTGGGAGGAAAAGACTTCGCGCGCACCCTAGTGTTTGAACCTTAAGGGTTTGCCGGAACCCCACAACCGACAGCAATGGTGCTGAAATCTCTCACAAAACGCCTATAGAAACCAGCGAGGCCAAAGAAACTCCTCACTTGTGTGACCGTTTTGGGCTGTGGCCAACTCTCAATACCTTCAATCTTGGCTTTATCAACTTCAATTCCCTGTGGAGTAACAACATAGCCAAGAAAAGATACTCGATCGGTGCAAAAGGTGCACTTTCCAAGGTTACCAAACAAACGTGCATCACGTAGAGCAATAAAAACAACACGTAAATGTTCCAAATGTTCCTCCAAAGATTTGCTATAGATCAATATGTCATCAAAGTAAACTACCACAAATCGTCCAATGAAAGCATGTAAAACTTCGTTTATTAATCTCATGAAAGTACTAGGTGCATTAGTTAACCCAAAAGGCATGACTGACCACTCATATAATCCAAACTTAGTTTTAAATGATGTTCTCCATTCATCTCCCAATTTCATATGAATTTGATGGTATCGACTACGCAAATCAATTTTGGAGAATATTGTAGAGCCACTCAATTCATCAGGCATATCATCTAGCCTAGGAATAGGACGACGATAACAAATAGTAATATTATTAATGCCTCTACAATCAACACACATACGCGACGTACCATCCTTTTTCGGCACTAAAATGATAGGAACAACACAAGGACCAAGGGATTCGTGTATATAACCTTTGTCGAGCAATTCTTGTACTTGACGCATAATCTCCTTTGTCTCCTCTGGATTGGTACGGTATGGTGCATGGTTGGGTAATGATGCACCGGGGATTAACTCAATTTGATGCTCAATCCCTCGAATAGGTGGTAATCCCAGTGGCACGTCTTGTGGAAAGACGTCTGCGAACTCCTGCAAAATGTTAGTGACAGCAGGAGGCAAAGAGGAAGGCATGTCCTCAAATGAAAATAATGCCTCTTTGCACACAAAAGCATAGCAAACAGATTTGCTAAAATCTAGATCATCAATATCAGATTTGGTGGCAAGTAAACATGCACTTTTCAATTTAATTTCAGAAACAACACTAGATGGTTTATTATTAGGCTTCATTTGTTTCTCAAATTCTTTTGCCACCATCTGATTTTCACTCTTATTTTTCTCCTGTTTTGATTTATTAGTTCTATTAATATCATCTTTCAAAATGGAATCAGGAGTCATAGGAAGCAAAGTAATATTTTTATCCTTATGAACAAGAATATACTGATTGTTTCTACCATCGTGTACTGAATTTTTATCAAATTGTCATGGTCTACCAAGTAATAAGGAACATACTTGCATAGGTACCACATCTGATGCGGAGCATCCTACGATCATCCCCATGTACACTTCGACTACTCCCCAAGCCCCAAGAGGACATAAGATGTAACCTCGACTATACGCCATTGGACACAAGGTGAACTCACTCCTCTTCGAGCCATCACTTTCCACATATGAGATATGGCTACTACCTCATGCATGGACCTTACATATACTCAGGTACAATCGAGAAGACCATGGAGGATCCAAGGACAAAGGCCAAGCATGGAAGAGGAGAAGGAAGAAGAAGCAGGGACAAGCTTTTGGAAAGCCCGGAACTTCCGTCCCCCGGACCTTGCCGCCTGCTCGGAACCTCCGGCCCCTGGAGTCCAGACCAGCCCCGAGCGCGCCAACTCTCTAGATAGCCCGGAACCCGGCCGGAACCTGCCTGAAACTTCCAGAGCTCGGAACTTTCAGCCCCACCCGGAACTTCCGACATGCCCTCGTGCAAAGACTCGGGCCGAATCCCATGTATCCCTTTCCCACTTACCCCTTCGTGGCTTAAAATATAAATAGACCACCCTCCTCCTAGTTAGGTTTATCATTGTGATAACTCATTTGAGAGATAGAGCTTCGCTCATCCTTACAGATCTACTCCTTGAGAGAGAGACCGCGGCCCCTCTTCGGAGAAGATGCACGTTGGATTCAAGACCCCCTCTTGGGTGGCCCCTTCAAGACCTCCTCATGGAGATGAACCTTACCTTGTATCTTTCCCTTTGTTCTTCATGTACCTTGTGGATCTTGTGTGTTTGATTGTCTAGTGGATGTGTGATTGGACTTGTTCTTGAGTGTTCCCCTTGTGATTTCTGTCCGTTCTTCCCCGTGTTCTTCGTTTTCTTAGTTGAGATCCGCTCCTTTCGTGAAAGATCCGCCGGATAGGGTTCCACCCTACATCATCTTGGTATCTAGAGCCAGCTTGTCTCATGATATCATCTTGGTATCATGAGCCACGCTGATCATGATTTCGGAGCCCCCCCCCCTTGTTGTTTGCTAGCCTAATTTTGTTGTGTTCGTCCTAAATTCGAAAATCCCCACCAAAAATTCCCCCCTAATTTTTTTGTGATCTGTTGGTTTGACGAAGTTTTGTTGGATTTGATGCATAGATTTGCTTGGTTTCAAGTGGATCTAGCATCTCCCCAAGTTCCCCATATTTCATCCACGAAATCTCATCGATTTTGACCTTGGAAATTGAGTTTTTCCGCCCCCGTTCTCAGATCCGGAATTTAGGGTTCGTACCGGAAGAAATTCCACGACCCCTGAAACTTCCAGACTCCCCCGGAACTTCCGTCCCCCGGAACTTCCGTCCTAACCCCGGAACTTCCAGGCTAACCAGAAAGTTTACCCCAAAAATCCGCACACTCCCCGCACTTTTTCCGTGACCCCCAGAACTTCCGGAGCCCAGAACATTCGGCCCTAAGCCCGGAACTTCCGGCCTAACCCGAAACATTGCACAGAATTTCAGCATCCCCTCCTTCATCGTTTTCATCACAACTTTTCGCTCCGAACTCCGATTTGAGTGTTCTTTGGCTTGTTTTGAAGCTATCAGCGTGCCCGAGGACCTCACCTTGGTTTCACCACCTTTTGACACCATCAAATTTGTGAATTTTGGCATTTTTGCTTAGGGCTTCCACCACATCATCCGCTACACCACCACCGACTTCCGCAACCTATCCAATTTTGTTCCCTATAGCATTAGCGGTGGTTTGAGTTGTGACTTGAGTCTCCTAAGTTGTTTCAGCTACTTAGGGATGGTTTCTTCTTCATCAACCACCACCACCACTTCCTCATAGGCTTGACCACCATACACTTCCGCCACCCCAACTTAACCCAATTTTGTTTGTGTTGTGAGTTGTGTCTCCTAAGGTGTTTTGGCTACTTAGGGACCGTGCTTCCAACTCCGACACTGTGTATAGTCCACCACCTTACCATCCTTTTCCGCATTGCCTACTCGCAAAACCCATCTTTGCATTTCCGCCATCCCAGTTACCTTCCGCAGAGACCACCGCTTTCCCACTACCACCATTTGACATTTGACATTTGCGATTTTGATTTCGCGGTTTTTCCGTTTCCTAAGGTGTTTCGGCTACGTAGGGACGAGTATCCATCATCTTGGTATCTACATGAAGAACACCGCCACTCATCATCACCAAGGACGGTAACCTCCATATCATCTTGGTATCGTGGTATCGCTCCTTTGTATATTCCCTTGCCATTGCATTCATAACCCCTGGCCTATTTTCTGTCACTTGCCTATTGAGACTAGCCATTTGAGTATTGCCTACAATGTTACTTGTGCACATTAGTGATCTACACCATACATTGCATACATACCATATCATATTGGTATCATATCATCCCTTGTGTCATAAGATTGTTCCCGTATATACCCAATTGCTACCTTGGTTTGTGCATTTCGCATAGTGGCCATATAAAAAAAGAATAAGCTTTTAAGCAAAAGCGAAAGAGAAAAGAAGATTGTAAGAAATATCCATAGCATCATACCACATTGCATATAAGATTGTCATATCTGATCATCTTGGATCATATCACCAGAAACCATACATACATAGCATACTTGGGATAGAAGTTGATACATTTTGCATATCATAGGTTGTGCACAAGTGTCATATCCGCCTATTGTGCAATTGTGCTAGCGTCTCTCTTGAGTTGTGCAACACGAGCGTTTTCCGTGGATTCCACATTTTGTGCTCACTCCTTGGTTGCACGACCCCATTTATCTTTCCGTGTGTTTATTTCCATGTACCACATATTGCTATTGGTCTACTTGTTTCACTTGCGAATTTGTGAATCTCTTTCAACATTATTGACTCTTGCTAACATTTTGCATTAAATTTTTGTGCCACTATCCTCACCGAGCTACTCCATAAGCTTTAGTTTGTAGGTGTGAGTGAACAAGTCCGGTACCAATTCCACTATTCTTTCATCTCACATTGAGTGAAACGGGATACATCCTCAACTTTGGGAAAAGGTAACTTGGTATTGTTTATCTCATTTCCTACTCACCTCTACTAGAGTATTGTGATGGATAGGCAAGGAATTTCATCTTGGGTCTTCCACAACAACGACGACGTGAACAACTACATCACCAAAGTGTCAATCTACAACGACAAATGCAAGGCGCACAATCAAGACTGCGAGAGCGCATCGAGAACCTCTCCATTGACATTCGTCACTCCGAAGCAAGGAAAAGGGCTACATCGAAAACAAGCTATACGCACAAAAGGAGGAGCAACATGATAGAGGAAAAGGTGTCATGCCTTTCGATGAGATGGTGGCTATCATTTGGAGGAAGTCGACTTTGACGATCCGACTACGAACGTGCGAGGACGTCGTGCCTTAGCAATCGCTAAACGAACTCCGAGAGGTTATTGACCACGCCGGAGTACGATCAACCTGACCATGAAGGTCTGTTTCATGCAGATAAATGAATAACAATCAAGAAACTAAGATTGCAAACTGGATATTGCGAATATAAGAGGAAAGCTTTAATGATCAAGGTGGGGTTCTATGACGCCTTTATCTGGTCGTTGAACACAAACGAAGTATGCGAAGTTGTAGCTATGGCGAACTTTAATCTAAACAAAACCCCCAAAGTCTAAACGAAGCCCTAAGGGTTGTATATATGGAGGAGAGGGGGGAATTTCATGGCCCTTGGACAAGGGGTCCGAAACCAACCCTAACTCTTGTTTCCCCACACATACGAACTCTAGAAACAGACTATAATCAAGTATTTCGAAATTACATGGGCCTGGCCCAAAAATAAGATGACGCAACACCTAGGATAGCCTCTAGACGAAATTTATGAAGTGGCATCTTTTATATTTCGTCCAAGGTTTCATGCACTCATTATGGTGGCTTCAAAGTCCTGGAATCATGACTTGTAACCCCGCTCTTGTTCCCCTTGCGCATGCCATCATCTCCATGCTTGAACTTGCTCCAAGGTTCTTATTTCTTGTCCAAGCTAGTCCCTTCATTTGTAAGCAAAACAAGCATGCATATGCTCTAGTAATTGGTCCGGTATGTATAGCAGCAGGGGCTGTAGGTGTAACAATGGCATTGATGTCCTCATCATCCTCCCCTTCTTGAAATGAAGTCGTCCTCGATGAAAGCTCATCTTCCTCACCCAAATAAGGCTTCAAATCTGCAATGTTAAAAGTGGGTGTCGGTGTCAAAACCGGCGGATCTCGGGTAGGGGGTCCCGAACTGTGCGTCTAAGGCGGATGGTAACAGGAGGCAGGGGACACGATGTTTTACCCAGGTTCGAGCCCTCTTGATGGAGGTAAAATCCTACGTCATGCTTGATTTATTCTTGATGATATGAGTATTACAAGAGTTGATCTACCACGAGATCGGAGAGGCTAAACTCTAGAAGCTAGCCTATGGTATGATTGTATGTTGTCCTACGGACTAAAATCCTCCGGTTTATATAGACACCGGAGGGGGCTAGGGTTACACAAGGTCGGTTACAAAGGAGGAGATATACATATCCGTATTCCCTAGCTTGCCTTCCACGTCAAGCAGAGTCCCATCCGGACAGGAGACAAAGTCTTCAATCTTGTATCTTCATAGTCCAACAGTCCGGCCAAAGGATATAATCCGGCTGTCCGGATACCCCCTAATCCAGGACTCCCTCAGTAGCCCCTGAACCAGGCTTCAATGACGATGAGTCCGGTGCGCAGTGTTGTCTTCGACATTGCAAGGCGGGTTCCTCCTTCGAATACACCATGGAAGAATTTAAATACAAGGATAGTGTCCGACCCGGCAAAATAAGTTCCACATACTACCGTAGAGAGAATAATATTTCCACAAATCTAATATGCTGACACGTGTTGGTAACATGACATTATGCCATGGCCTGGTGATTATTCAAACCATTTCCTTTAACTAGCCCTGCACATAACGCGAGGCAGTTTCTTGACACGTCTTGTCGAAGCAGAGATCGTGTTCCCCTTATTACGGGATTCTCATCAATACGGGCGTGGGTAACCCAACCACGCATAGGACTCCTAGATTTTAGGCAAGTCCCCAACGGCCATGAGGAGGACGCTTGATATTCACCCTCTTTTTAAAGGGTCAAGGCTTTTACTTTTTTCCTCCCGTGCTCAATCGAATCCCTCCCCCGCCTCGAGTTCTAACACTCAAAGCCTAGGTCAGGTGCTTCGGATCTTCAATCATGTCTAGATCCAGCATCCAGGGCCGGTGGATGCCCTCCCCCGTTACGGAAGAGGATATCAAGAAGTTGAGGGAGGCAAGATACCTGACCGCCGAAGTCTCACATCGGCTGCCCGCCCGAGGGCAGGTTGTCCCTACTCCTGAACCCCATGAAGACGTCGTGTTCATCTCCCACTTCCTCCGAGGACTAGGCCTTACTTTGGATCCCTTCGTAAGGGATTTTATGTTCTATTACGGGCTTGATTTCCACGATCTAGCCCCGGATTCCTTTATCCACACCTCAGCATTTATTGTCGTATGTGAGTCCTTCCTCCGCATTACCCCTCACTTCGGCCTTGGCTCAAGACCTTTGACGTGAAGCCGAAGACGGTCGAGTGGAAGTATGCAGCGTGCGGGGGTGCATTAATAAGCAAGATTACTGGAGCTCCGTGGCCAAAAGTTTCCTTTCCAGAGGTGTCCGGATTATGGCAACAAGAGTGGTTCTACATCACTGCTCCCAGAAGTGCCAAGTGGGTAGATTCCCCCGCCTTTCGCTCGGGCCCTCCACCACAACTGATGTCATGGATCAGCAGGGGGCTGAGCTGGGGTCCAGCCAAGGATGTGCCGATACTGCAGAGCCGCATCCAGGATCTCTTCGAGGGAGATTTTAGTTTGGTTATGGTAGTGCAAGTCATGCTGGTTCGTCAAGTCCAGCCTTGCAAACGCCGGCCCCTCCGTTTGTGGGAATTCAACCCATAAGGACCGCGCGCTATTCAGAATTTCCTCGGCCTGACACACGATGAGATGTACAAATCATTCTTTGGACCCCAAACAGAGTGTCCGAATACTACCGAGGATGTGGGCCTGAGCAGCAACCGCTCCGCCGACCAAGTAAGTAATCCTCTAGCCGAACACACCATCTTTTGTTTATCATGACATCATTTTGAGAAATCGCTCTCTGACCAGGACTGGCTAACAAAGGCGAAGATGATTCGGTGTTCGGCCCCCCTTCCTGAGGGTTTGGACAATCCGGTACTTGAAAAGATGCTCGAGCTAGCACCTTGCCCGGAGCCCTCAAAGGAAGATAAAGGGACGAATAATGAGGGCGGAAGCGAGCCCCCATCGCTACCAATTCCAACCGAGGGAATGAGCGCCTCCGTGAGGGAGGATAACCAAGGGGAAGAATCTGACCTTCTCTTGTTCCGAGGAAGGAAGAGGACTGCCTCTGAAGATCCGAAACCAAGGCTTCCAAACGGGAGAAGAAGTCTCTCGCAGAGGGTCCTGCCCTGGAAGGTGTTCTTGCCACACAAAGCCCACGCGGGGATCAGCCCTCTAACGTGTCGTAAGTGATCAAAATCTCCTTAATAGTAGAGATATTCTACCTTACTTCCGAGGAAAATAACCAAAGTGTTTATCTTGCAGTTCGGATCTTAGCCCTTCTCAACAGAGCTCGTCTTCAGGGGACCTTCTTCTGGAGATGATGGAGAGCGAAACGCCTCCCCCGGACTCCCCCGCTCAAGAAGCGGGCGACCTTGAAGTGTCGTCACGGAGGGCCTCTCCGGATCTGGTGAGGCCAGAAGATAATCCTGTAGTCACCCGAAGTCCCCAGCATCCGGCTCTTGAAGAGGGCAAACAAAAGAGTCCGGCGCCGTCTGGTATGCGGTCGGACGCACTGAGGGATCTACTGAAGCGAGCGACCATCTCAGAAGAACACCGTACGTTGATGGGTACGGTGATGGAAAGGATTTCGTCTGCCGAAAGCGGGTTGCATGACGCCTTTATGAGTCTACTAATGGGCTTTGAGGTACGTAAAATGATATACCTTTGTGATAGTACCGCACATTTTTAGGTGTGCCCTGTGTAGATAGTAGCCCCTGAGACTATGCTTGTCACCGAGAACGGCGGCAAACAGAGGATCATAGTCCCAGGTAATAACCATACCGCCTTTATGTGCAGGTAGTGGAAGCTCCACTGGCTAGCCGGACTCATGAGTTTGCCGAACTGAAGCGGCAAATGGATGTGGCGGATCCCGACATCGAGCTTGTTAACAAGCGGCTTGACGAGGCACAGGGTAAGTGATATTTTCTTGTGAATGCCACATAGTAAGAGCAGCGTGATGCCAGTATCTTTAAGATGTTGTGACTGCAGATGGAGCTGCCACCGTGGAGACCCTTCAGGCGGAACTTGCCCAAGCCAAAGAACAAGCAAGGAGTAGTAATGTGGCTTCTTTGAAGGCGGCCGAAGAGTTAAGAGCCGAGAAGGCCGCGCATTGTGAGAGCAAAGAGAAAATGGACAAGATGGCTGTAATGTTGAAAGACACTGCCGACCGTGCCAGTTCCTTGAGGAAGAAAACCAAGCGAAGGCGACGGACTTCGAAAAGGCCACGATGACGAGCAAAGACACCCGTTCTGCCATGAGAGCGAAGGAGGAGCTGCGTGAAGCATGTGCCATTGTGGCTAGGAAGCCCTTTTTGCTACGAAGGAAGTTCAGAGATCGGCGGTATGCCCCTCTGGATTGGCTGTGGAGTTTGGCAGACGCATATCTGGACTTGGCGGCGAGCGCTGTCGATGCGGCTGAATACTTCTGAGATGAAACTGATCGTGAAGTGGACAAGCTGTTCTGGTCGCAGTTTGACGTTCGAGAGCGTTTGCTTCCATTGACCGATCAGCTAGCCGAATGGGCCGAACTCAATAGGTTGTCCGGACTCGCCATGAGGTCTGTCGTGGACCAGTTGTGGCCGGAAAGGCCGAGGCCAAACAGTTATTTTTGCCTGGTGCAGCAGTTCCTTGGTGCGGTGCCGCGCATCAATGCGATGAAGAGGTTGGCATGCATAGAAGGCTCGTGAATGGCCCTTGCCCGTGTCAAAGCATACTGGGCGGAGATGGATGCTACCACTGTCACGGCGCAGGGTTCGGCCATAGGCCGAGTGGCTGCCGAGCACTATTTTGAAGAAGTTCTTGAGGGTGCTCGTTTGATAGAGGCCCAGTGCTCGAAGAATATTATGTTTGAGTGACATGTATTCCCATTGTAAAAACAATGTTTTATTAAATTTATCAAGGTTGTGTTTATACTTTTGCCCAAAAGTATTGTGATGCCTCCTGTGCGGCCGTTTATGTATATATGTATATAACCTGAAAGATTGCAGTCGTCGGCTTCAGCCCCCACACATACAATGCGGGGGTGTTTGCAGAAGACGTGTATTCACACTTAATCCAACGTCGTGGTCCTAGTAAGGAGGTGATAGCGCAGCGAACTAGGAAACCGGACTATAATGCTTTAACACTTTCACTTAGCCATAGGAGTTTGATAGTGAGGCTACTATACAGCCCCTGATGGCTCCGCACTCGCCCGGATTCGGGGTGCGTACATGCCTGGCTGGGAAACGGCCCTTCGTTAATGCGGAGGAATCCCGAAGATTCCTATTGGTCATCAAGTGGTTGACCAGTCTCACGCTATATCATGACAGTCAGTTTTCGGCTTTCTCTACTGAGGTGCTCGTCCAGATGAACCAGGGCACAATCGCAGTAGTTCTCCTGGTGCCGCCTTAGCCGATAGAGCGGAATATAAGGCAGCAAAATACAGGAGCCGGGCAAACCCAACATTTGACCAAAGACACGATTCGGAGCTGATGCATATAAGGCCAAACTCGGGACGCCGAACACTCCCTAAGGTATTCGGTCTTTATGGTGTAAACCAGGTCTAAACAGTACCCTTTGTAATAAGCCCCCGGTGTCCAGGTACATCCATTACTCTGGCGTGACCACATGCCAACACATCAGCATCCTTCTCGATTGTACTGAGAATTCGAGGGATGTAAATCAATAAGAGACAGTAAAAAAAAGTTTACGCATGGTCTTAATCTACAAAGAATCCTTGGAACGGGTCCCTGCTGCACGTCTGCGCCTGTATCTCTGTTGTGCCATATTCTGGACGGGTGTAGCACGATGGTCATCTGAAAAAGAGAGGAACTTAATTGAAAAGTGGTCGCGCAAAAGTTAAGTTACACTAAATAAACAATATACAGTTGAAAATGAGTGAAGGTGAGCCTTATTGCCACTTCTACGCGCGCTTGAGCCCCTTGCATTATAATAGGGGTATAGCCATCAAACATGTATTAATTACATATAGTTGAGCCGGACTCGTCTAGCCGTGTCCATGGTCTTAACGACCTGTCAAATGCTTGAGTTGGTGAGGCCGTTTAGTGTGCGGCGGCCAAGGCGGCCGCACCGTCTTCGGCGCGGAAGGAGCGCTCAATATTTCCATTTACCGTAATGATGCCACGTGGACCAGGCATCTTGAGCTTGAGGGAAGCGTAATGCGGTATTGCATTAAAGTGAGCGAAAGCTTCACGTCCGAGTAGTGCTTGATAGCCACTTTGGAACGGAGCGACGTGGAAGGTTAAATTTTCACTGCAGAAGTTGTCGGGGGAGCCGAATATAACCTCTAGTAGCAGGGAGCCCCTGTAGTGAGCCTCCGGGCCTGGCGTTACTCCTTTAAAGGTAGCATTGCTGCGGAAAAAAAAAATTGGGTCTGTCCCCATTTTGCGAACTGTGTACTAATATATCAGATTTAAACTGCTGCCGCCATCCATCAGGACTCAGGTGAAGTGGTATCCGTCAATTATTGGATCTAATAGCAAGGCAGCCCATCCTACACGCCGGATACTTGCCGAGTAATCCCGATGGTCTAAGGTGATCGGTTGGGATGACCAGTGGCGGAGCTCCGCGGTGATAGGCCCTAGGGCATGTTCCTCTAAGGGTGCCGCTTTGTTTTTCCCTTTTATCACGTGTAACACATTGACTGTTTTGACTTCTGGTGGGAATTTCTCCTGTTCCCCTGTGCTGTGGTTGCGAGGCTCACCCTCGTCTTCACTTGGTGTATCCTGCCCCTTGTGTTTGGCGTTGAGCTTGCCGAACTATTTGAAGACCTAACATTCTCTGTGGGTGTGATTTGCAGGTTTATCCGGGGTGCTATGGATGTGACATATTGGATCCAGAATTTTGTTTAGGCTGGACAGTTCGTCTCTGTTGCCTTTGGAGGGCGGCTTCTGCTGGCCTGGCCGAGAGCTTCTAAATCCGACGTTTACCACCGTGCTCCCTTCGGGCTGTCTTCCATATTCCGGCGCTTGTTCTTGCTGCGTCGTGATTTCCCGTTTCCATCCCTGACTTTGGATGTACTTGGGTCGCTGGTGCTGCATCTGGCTAACCAGCTGTCCTCGCCCGCGCAAAAGCGGGTCATGGGGCTTGTTAATGCTGCCATTGTTCTTGACTTTTCTTGACCGAGGTGTCTGGCAAGCCATTCGTCTCAGACGCTATGTTTAAAAGCTGCTAAGGCTTCGGCGTCCGGACAGTCGACAATTTGGTTCTTTTTAGTGAGGAACTTGTTCTAGAGCTTTCGGGCTGACTCACCGGCCTGTTGAGTTATATGACTTAAATCGTCTGGATCCGGTGGTCGGACATATGTCCCTTGAAAATTTTCCCGAAAGGCGTCTTCGAGCTCTTCCCAGCTTCCGATGGAGTTTTCGGGGAGGCTTTTAAGCCAGTGCCGAGCTGGCCCTTTGAGCTTGAGGGGTAAGTACTTGATGGCGTGGATATTATCTCCTTGAGCCATATGGATATGGAGGATGTAATCCTCAATCCAGACTTGAAGACGAGGCAAGCCTAAGGTATTTTTGGTCCCACTGCAGACTTGAAGACGAGGCAAGCCTCTAAAAGGGGACTTGAAGACTTGAAGACGAGGCAATTCTACCCCCTAATCTAGGACTCCCTCAGTGGGACTAACCCCAAAATCTGCAGGCAGCTCAAGTTTATATGCATTATCATTTATTTTCTCTAAGACCTTAAAAGGACCGTCTGCACGTGGCATTAGCTTTGTTTTGAGCAAGTTAGGAAATCCATCCTTACGCAAATGTAACCAAACAAGATCTCCAGGTGCAAACACAACATGTTTTCTACCCTTATCTCCAGCAAGTTTATATTTAGCATTATACGCTCAATGTTTTCCTTAGTTAACTCTTCCATTTTTAAAATCAATTCAGCACGTTCTTTAGCATCAAAATTAACCTTCTCCGAAGATGCAAGAGGCACCAAATCAATAGGTGCACGAGGTAGGAAACCATACACAATTTCAAAAAGGCGCATCTTAGTAGTAGAATGCAATGAACGATTATAAGCAAATTCAATATGAGGCAAATATTCTTCCAATATTTTCTTATTATTCTTCAAAATAACCCTAAGCATAGTAGACAAAGTTCTATTGACTACTTCAGTTTGTCCATCAATTTGGGGGTGACAAGTAGTACTAAAAAGCAGTTTAGTCCCCAATTTAGCCCATAAACATCTCCAAAAGTGGCTAAGAAATTTAGTATCACGATCTGAAACAATAGTATTTGGCAAACCATGCAAGTGAATAATTTCACAAAAGAACAAATCAGCAACATTAACAGCATCATCGCTTTTATGACATGGTATAAAGTGTGCCATTTTCGAGAATCTATCCACGACAACAAATATGCTATCCCTCCCCTTCTTTGTTCGAGGTAAACCTAAAACAAAGTCCATAGATATGTCCTCCCAAGGAACACTAGGTACAGGCAAAGGCACATATAAACCATAAGGATTGAGTCGTGACTTAGCTTTTTGACATGTAGTGCAGCGAGCAACAAAATGCTCAACATCCCGTCTCATCTTTGGCCAAAAGAAATGTGGTGCAAGTATGTCCTCTGTCTTCTTCACGCCAAAGTGTCCCATTAATCCTCCTCCATGCGACTCCTGCAACAACAGAACACGAATGGAGCTAGCTGGAATGCATAGCTTGTTAGCACGGAACACAAATCCATCATTAATGACAAACTTCTTCCACATTCTTCCTTCTTTACAGTTCTGCATTACATCTTTAAAATTAGCGTCATGCACATATTGATCTTTGATGGTGTCCAAACCAAATATTTTGAAGTCAAGTTGTGAAAGCATAGTATAGCGACGAGATAATGCATTAGCAATAACATTTTCTTTACCCTTCTTGTGTTTAATGACATAAGGGAAAGTCTCAATGAATTCAACCCATTTAGCATGTCTACGATTCAGTTTTGCTTGACTTTTAATATGTTTCAACGATTCATGATCAGAATGTATAACAAATTCTTTGGGCCATAAATAATGTTGCCATGTTTCTAAAGTCCGAACAAGAGCATATAATTCTTTATCATAAGTAGAATAATTCAGACTAAGCCCACTCAATTTTTTAGAAAAGTATGCAACAGGTTTGCCATCTTGTAATAACACACCTCCTAATCCAATTCCACTAGCATCACATTCAATCTCAAAAGTCTTATTAAAATCAGGAAGTTCGAGTAAAGGAGCATGTGTCAACTTATCTTTCAATATCATGAAGGCTTCTTCCTGTGCAGTACCCCAAACAAAAGGTACATCCTTCTTTGTAAGCTCATTGAGAGGTGTAGCAATGGTGCTGAAATCTCTAACAAAACGCCTATAGAATCCAGCGAGGCCAAGAAAACTCCTCACTTGTGTGACCATTTTGGGCTGCGGCCAACTCTCAATAGCTTCAATCTTGGCTTTATCAACTTCAATTCCCTGTGGAGTTACAACATAGCCAAGATAAGATACTCAGTAGTGCAAACGGTGCACTTCCCAAGGTTACCAAACAAATGTGCATCATGTAGAGCAAAAAAACAACACGTAAATGTTTCAAATGTTCCTCCAAAGATCTGCTATAAATAAGTATATCATAAAAATAAACTACCACAAATCGTCCAATGAAAGCACGTAAAACTTCATTCATTATTCTCATGAAAGTACTAGGTGCATTAGTTAACCCAAAAGGCATGGCTTACCACTCATACAATCCAAACTTAGTTTTAAATGTTGTTTTCCATTCATCTCCCAATTTCGTACGAATTTGATGGTATCCACTACGCAAATCAACTTTGGAGAATATTGTAGAGCCACTCAATTCATCAAGCATGTCGTCTAGCCTAGGAATAGGATGACGATAACAAATAGTAATATTATTAATGCCTCTACAATCAACACACATACGCGATGCACCATCCTTTTTCGGCACTAAAATGATAGGAACAGCACAAGGACTAAGGGATTCGCGTATATAACCTTTGTCGAGCAGCTCTTGTACTTGAAACATAATCTCCTTCGTCTCCTCTGGATTGGTACGGTATGGCGCACGGTTGGGTAATGATGCACTGGGAATTAAGTCAATTTGATATTCAATCCCTCGAATAGGTGGTAATCTCGGTGGCACGTCTTGTGGAAAGACGTCAATGAACTCCTACAAAATGTTAGTGACAGCAGGAGGCAAAGAGGAAGGCATGTGCTCGAATGAAAATAATGCCTCTTTGCACACAAAACATAGCAAATAGATTTTGTGGCAAGTAAACATGCACTTTTCAATTTAATTTCGCAAGCAACACTAGATGGTTTATTATTAGGTTTCATTTGTTGCTCAAATTCTTTTGCCACAATCTGATTTTCACTCTTATTTTTTCTCCTGCTTTGCTTTATTAACTCTATTAATATCATCTTTCAAAATGGATTCAGGAGTCATAGGTAGCAAAGCAATATGGCTATCCTTATGAACAAGAGTATACTGATTATTTCTACCATGGTGTACATAATTTTTATCAAATTGTCATGGTCTACCAAGTGATATGGAACATGCTTGCATGGGTACCACATCACAATCAACATATTCATCATATGTAGAGATACTAAAATGCACACGAATAGTACATGTTACCTTAACCTTACCATTGTTGTTGAACGATTGGATGTAGTAAGGATATGGATGTGGTCTTGTGGTGAGAGATAGCTTCTCCACCATCTCCATGCAAGCCAAGTTGTTGCAGCTCCCTCCCTCTATGATGAAACGAACAGAACGTTCCTTCACAACTCCCTTTGTATGGAGCAAATTATGCCTCTGATTTTGCTCAGCTTGTGTAACCTACACACTCAAAAGACGTTGAGCAACTAAATGTTCATACCTGTCAGCAACTTCAGCAGCCATGTATTGCGTCTCATGATCAGAATCCTCTCTACCGTGTTCTTCATGTATAATAAGAGCCAAAGTCTCCTCATCATAGTCACTAGCGGACTCATACCCACCATCCTCAGTAGCAATCATCACACGCATAGATTTGCATTCTCTCACAAAATGTACTCTTCCCTTACAACGACGACAAATAATATCACTTGTGTGCCCTGCTGATGCCATGGAAGAAGAAGAGCTCTGCGCAGGCCTGGCAGGTGTGCTCTTGGCAGATAGTGGTGGTTGTGCCTGCTTTCTTGTATCACGGCTAGAGGTGGCACCTGATGGAGGTGCTGGTGCAGTGGAAGTAGAGGATGCACGTGGTGTCCATGATGAAGATCGACCTGCAAAAAAGTTAGTTCGCGCCAATGCATGTCGATCCTGCACTTCATGTTCAACTTTACAAGCAAGATGGAATAAACGAGTGATATTAGTATACTCCTTATACTCTAGAATGGTCTGAATCTCTCTATTTAATCCACCCATAAAACGTGCAAGCATAGCTTCATTCTCCTCAATAATACCACATCTAATCATGCCAGTTTGTAATTCCTGATAATGTTCTTCTACATAATTTTTTCCTTGTCTTAAACGCTGCAATTTGTGAAGTAATTCACGTTGATAATATGGTGGAACTCAACGAGTATGCATAGCAGTTTTGAAAGTAGCCCAAGTAGCCAGAATAGGATATAATCTACAATGTTCAGACCACCAAACACATGCAAAACTAGTGAAAGCACAAACAGTGGCAGGAACACGTCTCTCCTCGGGATATTGTAAACATCTAAAACGTTCTTCAGTTTCTAACTCCCAAGTAAGATATATATTAGGAACATATCTACCCTCAAATGGTGGAATATTCAACTTCAGTTTAGGAAAAAGGTCATGATCTCGTACCTCAGGTGGTGGTGCAGCCCTCCCATTGCGATGATATACCTGAGGACAACATGGTGGTGCTAGTGGTGGTGCTGGTGGTTGCACATAGATCTGATTTTGATCAACCTCATCCTCGTAATGGTCCTCCACCTCTGCAGTAGCAGCAGGAGCTACAGAAGCATCAATAGAGGCACCCGAATTTTGCCCAGGGTCAATGGGAACGCGCTGTGCTCTTCCAACTTGATTTCGAAGGCAACGTTGTTGTTGTTGTTGTACAGGTGTGTTAGGTGCAGCCGGTGGTGGTGGCGGAAGACGCGTGAGAAATTCAATAAACTTGTTATCGAGCTTTGTTTCGAACATCTTCTCCATGCCATCTATCTTCTCCATGGCCTCCTCAAATCTCTTTAGCACATCTTGCACCTGTCCACTCATCATTTGCTGAAATTTATCATGCAACTCCTTATTCTCCCAGTCAGTCTTGTCGGTTTGTGATCCTGCCATGGTTAGCAGCAATAGAAACACACAACATTATGATCCTACAGACTACTAACAAGAGGTGGTGGTGGGTGTCACAAATCCGTCAAGAAAATCTCAAATTCTTACCAGTTCTTACCCAACAGCAGGCGGTGATCGGCAAAAGTCGTAGTCAAAACTCTCAAAGCTTGGATAGAGCGATTACCAGGGAAAGTCAAACGCACGACGTATATGTATGTGGAGCTAGGAAGTCTTATAATATGGTAACAAAAAGGGATAGCAATAATCAATTCAGAGATGCAAAGTTGAATAAACGCTCAACGGTGGTACTGTGCTGGTCCTAGGCTAGACCGTGCTAAAGACGCGAGCCTAGAACCCTAACAAAATAACGACGCTGCACGTAAACAAGGGAGGAGCACACTCTGAATTTTCTCTCTTTTTTTTCTTTTTTTTTGCAATTTTCTCCTATTTTTTTGCGCCGCAACAATTTTTTTTCAAAAAAGTCTACAAATGGTCTAAAAACCGCCTAGCCAGAATTTTCCAGACTTAGTTTTTTTAAACTGGAACTATTTTTCTACTGCGGGTAGCACGAAAGTTTGGGAGTCCTACTCTGTCACGACTCGGAGTATCGCCTGATCTGGAAATCCAAAATAGAGTAACGAAATACTAGACTCGGACTAGGATTGGTGGCGGAGATGAATCTGGTGGAACTCGGACTGGTGGCGGCGACGAATCTGTGATAGAGGCTAAGGTGTCCCGATGTTTCGATGAGATAGATATCATTTTCTGTGGGAGTCCACTTTGACGATCTGACTACGAACGTGTGAAGACGTCGCGCCTTAGCAATCGCTAAACCAACTTCCGAGGGTTATTGACCACACCGGAGCACGATCAACCTGACCACGAGGGTCTATTTCCTGCGAGCAAACGAAGAACAAGCAAGAAACTAAGATTGCAATCTAGATATTACGAATAAAAGAGGAAAGCTTTATTAATGAAGGTGGGGTTATGTGACGTCTTAGTCTGGTTGTTGGACACGAATGAAGTACGCAAAGTTGCAGCTATGGCAAACTTTTAATCTAAACAAAACCCAAAGTCTAAATGACGCCCTAAGGGTTGTATATATGGAGGAAGAAGGGGGGATTTAGTGGCCCTTGGAGGAGGGGTCCGAAACCAACCCTAACTCTTGTTTCCCCACACATACGGACTCTAAAAACAGCCTATACTAAAGTATTTCGAAAATACATGGGCTTGACCCAATAATAAGGTGACATAGCACCTAGAATATCCTCTGGACAAAATTTATGAAGTGTTATCTTGTATATTTCATCCAAGGCTTCATGCACTCCTTATGGTGGCTTCAAAGTCCTGAAATCATCACTTGTAACTCTGTTCTTGATCCCCTTGCGCATGCCATCATCTCCATGCTTGAACTTGCTCCAAGGTTCATCTTTCTTGTACAAGCTAGGCCCTTCATTTGTAAGCAAAACAAATGTATCCAATTCAGGCAGCATCATATTCTCATGAACATTAGAATCGTTACCAACAAACGAAAGTACCTGATAATTCAATTGGCGTACGCGAGCTCTAGTAATTGGTCCAGTATGTATAGCAGTAGGGGCTGTGGGTGTAACAATGGTATTGATGTCCTCATCATCCTCCCCTTCTTGAAATGAAGTCGTCCTCGATGAAAGTTCTTCTTCCTCAGCCAAGTAAGGCTTCAAATCTACCATTGTAACCGACTCTGTGTAACCCTAGCCCTCTCCGGTGTCTATATAAATCGGAGGGTCTTAGTCCGTAGGACGAACAACAATCATACCATAGGCTAGCTTCTAGGGTTTAGCCTCTCTAATCTCGTGGTAGATCTACTCTTGTACTACCCATATCATCAATATTAATCAAGCAGGACGTAGGGTTTTACCTCCATAAAGTGGGCCCGAACCTGGGTAAAACATCGTGTCGCCTGCCTCCTATTACCATCCGGCCTAGACGCACAGTTCGGGACCCCCTACCCGAGATCCGCTGGTTTTGACACCGACATTGGTGCTTTCATTGAGAGTTCCTCTATGTCGTCACTTTTAGGCCCGATGGCATCTCCAATCATCAACAGTGATGCGATCCAGGTTGAGACATTTCTCCCCGGACAGATCTTCATATTCGGCGGCTTTGCACTGCGGGCCAATTCGCTTGGTCATCTGGAGCAGATCGAAAGCTACGCCCCTGGCCATCAGGTCAGATATGGAAGTTCGAACTACACGACCGACATCCGCGGAGACTTGATCTTCGACGGATTCAAGCCACAGCCGAGCGCGCCGCGCTGTCATGATGGGCATGATCTAGCTCTGTCGCCGAACATTACCCTGGAGGCCGCACCTGTGTCCGCTCCGACCCCTAGCTCGGAGCCGATCACACCAATCAAGGACGAGTGGTTAGACACCGCCTCGGGGGCTGCAATCTCTACGGCGATCGAGCCGAACACCAGCCCTATCCTCTGTGAAGCCCGTGACTCCAAGGAGCAGGACTCCTCTCCTGACTAAGAGCCCTCTGCGCCCGTACCGATCGAACCTGATTGGGCGCCGATCATGGAGTTCACCGCCGCGGACATCTTTCTGCACTCGCTCTTCGGCGATATTCTGAATTCATTAAAGTCTCTCTCTTTATCAGGAGAGCCCTGGCCGGACTATGGTCAGCAAGGTTGGGATGCGGATGATGAAGAAATTCAAAGCCCGCCCACCACCCACTTCGTAGCCACTGTCGATGATTTAACCGACATGCTCGACTTCGACTCCAAAGACATCGACGGTATGGACGCCGATGCGGGAGACGATCAAGAACCAGCGCCTATAGGGCACTGGAAAGCCACGTCGTCGTATGATATATACATGGTGGACACCCCAAAAACAGGCAATGGTGATGGAACAGCGGAGGATGACCCCTCCAAGAAGCAGCCTAAGCGCCGGCGTCAGCGGCGCTGCTCTAAATCCCGCCAAAGCAAAAATGGTGATTCCGGCACGGGAGATAATAACACCCCGGATAGTGCCGAAGACAACCACGTCCCGCAAGATTCAGCATAGGAGGATAGAGAAGCCAGCCCTCATGAGAGAGCGGCAGACAAAGAGGTCGAGGACAATAATTATATGCCTCCCTCTGAAGACGAGGCAAGCCTCGACGACGACGAATTTGTCGTGCCAGAGGATCCCGTCGAACAAGAGTGTTTCGAACGCAGGCTTATGGCCACGGCGAGCAGCCTAAAGAAAAAACAACAACAGTTTAGAGATGATCAAGATTTGCTAGCCGACAGATGGACTGAAGTCCTTGCGGCCGAAGAGTATGAACTCAAACGCCCCTCCAAGAGCTACCCAAAGCGCAGGTTGCTACCCCAATTAATGGAGGAAGCACCTAAACGTACATCACCAGCGCATGATGCGGCCGACCGGCCACCCCGTGGCCGCGATAGAGAGGCCTCTTGGCCCTCCACAAAAGCCACACCCCGGCGCCGCTCAAAAAATACCAAGGCATGGGAAAATGTGCCAGACCTGCGAGATATATTGGAGGACAAGGAAAGGCAAACAAGATCGATATACGGATCACGTGGGCGCCCCACGGCACGAGACGGTACTCGTCATGCCGGATACAGTAAATCCGGCCGGGCCGAACACAGTAGACAAAGCTCGTTTGAGCTGCGTCATGATATAGCCCAATACAAAGGCGCCGCACACCCACTATGCTTCACAGATGAAGTAATGGATCATCAAATCCCCGAGTGTTTCAAACCCGTGAACATCGAATCATATGATGGCACAATAGATCCTGCGGTATGGATCGAGGACTATCTCCTTCATATCCACATGGCCCACGGTGATGACCTACACGCCATCAAATACCTCCCACTCAAGCTTAAAGGACCAGCTCGGCATTGGCTTAACAGCTTGCCAGCAGAATCAATTGGTTGTTGGGAGGACCTGGAAGCCGCATTCCTCAACAATTTCCAGGGCACTTATGTGCGACCACCAGACGCCGATGACCTAAGCCACATAATTCAGCAGCCAGCGGAATCGGCCAGACAATTCTGGACACGGTTCCTAACCAAGAAAAATCAAATCATCGACTGTCCGGACGTAGAGGCCCTAGCAGCCTTCAAGCATAACATCCGCGACGAGTGGCTTGCACGGCACCTAGGACAGGAAAATCCCAAATCTATGGCAGCCCTCACGACACTTATGACCCCCTTTTGCGCGGGAGAAGACAGCTCGCTAGCTCGCAGCAATAACATGACCAAGAGCCCTGGTAATTCGGATACCAAGGACAGCAGTGGCAGGTCGCGTCGCAACAAGAAAAAGCGCCGCATTAACGGCGACAATGCTGAGGATACGACAGTTAATGCCGGTTTCAGAGGCTCTAAACCCGGTCAGCGGAAAAAGGCATTCAAAAGAAATACTCCAGGCCCGTCCAGTTTGGACCGAATACTCGACCGCTCATGCCAGATACATGGTACCCCCAAAAAACTAGCTAATCACACCAACAAGGATTGTTGGGTGTTCAAGCAGGCAGGCAAGTTAAATGCTGAAAGCAGAGACAAGGGGCTGCATAGCGATGATGAGGAGGAGCCCCGGCCACCGAACAACAGTGGACAGAAAGGTTTTCCCCCACAAGTGCGGATGGTGAACATGATATTCGCAACCCACGTCCCCAAGAGGGAGCGGAAGCGTGCGCTAAGGGACGTATACGCGATGGAGCCAGTCGCCCCAAAGTTCAACCCATGGTCTTCTTGCCCGATCACTTTTGATCGAAGGGACCACCCCACTAGCATCCGTCATGGCGGATTCGCCGCATTGGTTCTAGACCCAATTATTGATGGATTTCACCTCACTAGAATCCTTATGGATGGCGGCAGCAGCCTGAACCTACTTTACCAGGATACAGTGCGGAAAATGGGCATCGATCCCTCGAGGATTAAACCCACTAAAACGACCTTTAAAGGCGTCATACCAGGTGTAGAGGCCAACTGTATAGGCTCAGTTACACTTGAAGTGGTCTTCGGATCTCCGGATAATTTCCGAAGCGAGGAGTTAATCTTCAACATAGTCCCGTTCCGCAGTGGCTATCACGCACTACTCGGGCGAACCGCATTTGCTAAGTTCAATGCGGTGCCGCACTACGCATACCTCAAGCTCAAGATGCCAGGCCCTCGAGGAGTCATCACGGTCAACGGAAACACCGAACGCTCTCTCCGAACGGAGGAGCATGCGGCAGCTATCACAGCGGAAGTACAAAGCAGCCTCTCAAGGCAATTCTCCAGTCCGGCCATTAAACATCTGGACACCGTCAAGCACGCTCGAAGTAACCTACAACAAGACCGCCTAGCACGTTCCGAGCAAGCGTAACAATGCGGCCCCAACCCCAGCCCTCGCGAACTTGCAAAACCAGTGTTGCGTGTACATAACTATGCTCTGGAAATATCATGGGCAAAGGGGGAGGGGCACCATCACGGCACGCCCGAAATGCGGCTTAAACCGCACTAGGGGCTGCCGATTTCTTAATTTTCTCTTATTTTCAGGCCTGCATTCTTTGGAAGGCTTGTCCGGTAGTACAATTACCGCACAAACGATACAACCAGGGAAGCGGAAAGCTATGCCGCACTATGGAACTCTAAGGTGGTCTCTATAACGAGTAGTATACCTGTTTCACATGCCATTCCGCAGCTCGCCCCTAGAAAGGACATGTTAAATAGTCCCATTGTTTGCTTATCGCACTATTGGTATTGTTTTGCTTTGATCGCAGCTTTTTTAAATAAACAATGCATAGCGTTCGTCTATTATGGCATTACTCTTTTTTACGAATATATGTTCATTAATGACATGTTGCACCCGTACACTTTGGTACGGCCAATACGCCAGGGGCTTAAGTACCCCACAATACAGTGTGAGAAGTCCGATCACTTTCACAAGTGCGGCACCCCGAACTTATAGCATTATATGCATCGGCTCCGAATCATGTCTTGGGTCAATAGTTGGGTTTGCCCGGCTCCTATGTTTTGGTACCTTACGTTCCGTTATATCGGCTAAGGTAGCACTAGGAGAACTACTGCGATTGTGCCCCAGTTGAGCTAGGCTAAGCACCTCAGTAGAGAAAGCTAAAACTGACCGTCGTGAGGAGGCGAGAGCTGGTCGCTGTTCAAGAGGTTTTCGAGTCCCTAAAGACTTATGCTGCTTAGAGCGAGGAGTCGGCTTTGTTCGGCCTAGGTGTGGATAGCGCCCCGAACTCGATCTTCCGAACACTAGGGGCTTCGCCGAAATTTAAAATTATAGAATTCTATGGCTAAGTGAGAGTGTTCAAGCATTATAGTCCGATTGCCTTGTTCGTTGTGTTGAGCGCCTCCCTCGAAGGACCCAAGAATGGGAAAAAGAGCGCTCATGTTTATCCCGAACACCCTAGCACTCGTGGCATGGGGGCAGAAACCGACGACTCGCCATCTCTCAAATTTGATAAAAGGCCGCACAGAAGGTAATATTTTAAATTCAAAAGCGTTGCTTAGCACATATGAACAAGTTTTCAGCGTACAAGATCACAAATGCGAGTTTACTCAAAAATTACATCTTTGGAGCATTCATCGGCGATAAGGCGGGCACCCTTTAGGACGCCCTCATAATACGCTTCCGGGATGCGATGCTCCTTGCCCGGCGGCGGCCCGTCCTTCACCAGCTTCTCCGCATCCATCTTGCCCCAGTGCACTTTAGCACGGGCAAGCGCCCTACGAGCACCTTCGATGCAGACGAAGCGCTTGATTACTTCAAGCCGTGGACAGGCATCCACCAGCCGCCTCACCAGCCCGAAGTAGCTCCCAAGCAGAGCCTCTCTAGGCCAAAGCCAAACTACGAGGCTCTTTATGGCCTGTTCGGCCACCTTGTGGAGCTCGACCATTTGCTTCAGCTGGTCGCTCAAAGGCACCAGGTGTCCGGCCTCAGCATACTGAGACCAGAACACCTTCTCCGTCGAGCTCCCCTCCTCGGCTCGGTAGTAGGCGGCGGCATTAGACACACTGCGGGGCAAATCTGCGAGTGCTCCTGGAGAGCTCCGGACTCGGGTAAGTAACAAGTAATTCACTTTCACGTGCTTGCTTTGCGTAATGAATGCCTTACCCGCCGCTATCTTCTTCATCGCTTCAATTTCTTGGAGGGCTTTCTGGGCTTCGGCCTTGGCAGACTTCGCGCTTTTGAGGGCTGCCGCAAGCTCGGACGCTTGCGTCTTTGAGTCAAGCTCCAAACTCTCGTGTCTTTTCACGAGAGCCTAGAGCTCTTTCTGCACCTCCTCCACCCGCGCCTCCTGCTTCCCTCTCTCTGTGCGCTCCGCGGCCGCTCTGTTTTCGGCCTCGGACAGTGCTTGCTTAAGGGTTGCCACCTCGGTCGTGGCCCCTATAATAGCACGTTGATCCTGTCATTTTTTGCAACCACATCTTCTCTATATACTTGCACAAGGTATTACTTACCTTCCTTTGTAGGCTTTTCAACGCCGGACAATGCAACAGGCCTCATTCTGGTCCTCGGGAAGCTCTCTCCTGTTTAGGTAGGCCAGGAAGGGTTCGGTCCATGGGGCAATGACTGCCATGATGACATGCACCGATGGTGTTATTTTGATGGCTGAGCCCCCGACAACGTCGGTGTTTCTGGGATTTTGGATTATGTTTGATTCCAGACTTGTATTGCCGTTTTCCCCCTGCCACACCACGGATGACTTAAGGAGCCTTTCGAGGAAAATGTTAGGTGGGACGGGTTCGCGCTTAGCGCCGATACGAGCAAGAACGTCCGCCGCTTGATTACTTTCTCGGGCCACATGATGGAACTCGAGTCCTTCAAACCGGTCCAACATTTTGATGACTGCGTTATGATACGCTGCCATGTTTGGATCTTTAGCGTCGAAATCTCTATTTATTTGAGATATTGCGAGGTTCGAGTCCCCACGTACCTCTAGGTGTTGTATGCCCATGGAGACAGCCATCCGGAGACCATGTCATAAGGCCTCGTATTCGGCTGCATTATTGGAGTCTGTGTATAGTGTTTGGAGAACGTACTCGACGATGTCTCTCGTAGGTGACGTTAAGACGACCCCCGCTCCTAATCCTGCCAGCATTTTGGAGCCGTCGAAGTACATGACCCAATTGGAGTATGTGTCGTACTCTTTAGGAAGTTCGGCCTCTGTCCATTCGGCGACGAAGTCGGCTAGTACTTGGGACTTGATGGCTCGACGTGGTTTATATGTAATATTGAATGGGAGGAGCACTACTAGGAAAAGGCTAATTAGTGGCGCCCCTGTTTTGGCCTTTAATGGCACACTATAGGTGCGCCACTATCATCATGCCACTAGTAACAAGTACTAATGGCGCATCCCTGGTGCGCCATTAGTATACCAGACAATAGTGTCGCACCTAGCAGTGCGCCATTAATATGTCCCATGGTGCGCCATTACTATGCCTCCCAGGGGGCCATATTTACCTTGTACTCTGGGTTACTAGTGGCGCACTTCTAGATAATGCGCCATTAGTGTGTTTATTGCAGTGCGCCACTAGTATGGATATTAGGAATTTTTTCCTTTTCAGATATTTGCACAGGTTACAAAATATATTACTGCATAGAATATAGACAACACAACATATAAACAGTAGATTTATCGAATACAATAGAAGATTAGTCTCCGAATACAATTCATCATATTAGTCTCTGAATTCAAAATACCGAACAAAGTTAGAACATTACAAGTCTCGAGACCGCGAGTAGCGAGTTTGTCTTCACATTACAAGTCGATATCGATCATCTAAACTACCATCACATAGAAGAGAGTTGCGATCATCACGATGAGCATCATTGTGATGAAACTGGTCTTCATCCGGTTCCTCCTCCGCTCCCTCCTCTCTCCTGCTAGATAGCGCACGTATCTATCTTCCGCCTCCGCCCTAGTGGTGTCCCTTTGTAACTGTTACCGCTGAAACGGTGAACCTGTCTCCGACACTCCTCCTAGTCATCGTAGACTCAGGGAACCTTACCCTTGTACACTACATACGATGACATCTCTATGCACTAGACAAACAAAACGTTAGTAGCAATTCACAGACAATACATAAGCAATATATAAGTATGTAACAAAAGGATCGGAAGAGAAAAGCAACACATTAATAGCACGATTCATGGTCCTACTAATAAATAGTATCAATTTCATATAAGTTGAATGATTGTCCAAACCAAAGATACATACAAGTTCATTAAAGTTTAACTACAACATGAGCTAATTGATATTTTAGAACTACATAGCATCACTACTTTCGACTCGACTCAGGGACCAGAGCGTGGATGAAGCCGCCATCTTTCGTGATGGTCATGAAATCGCGATTGTTGTCAGCCTGCATTTGTAGCATTGTTTCTATTTCACTGTTGGACGGTTGATATCTGAGGTAGAACTGCCCCGAGGTACGAAGGACATCTTGATGGATTATTTCCGCAAACTCCGACTGGATGCGGAAGAATTCTTGTCTGAGGTCCGCGTCCTGGATTGCCAACAAGCGTGCAGACCAATCTTTGAGACTATTTGGTAGCAGAAGGTGATTATGGTCCCGTACGATCGCCCACATGTGATGGAGGGCGTAGTAAGCATCCTTCTGACCACCAGGCGGCTGCTTGACGCAAGGGAACGTCATTACGTGGGTTAACACATGCTTGCCGTACCTAAAAATTGGCCTCCTGAAGGTGCCTCCAGATTTGGCATAGCCGGGGAGAACATCATCAAGAACTTTCTTGATATTTGTGTAGTCTTTATTTGACTAATGGTCCGAGTCGAAATACATGGCCATGGAATAGTTCGTGCTTAAGAGGATGCGTGTGCAACGTGTGTCACTGCACAAAACACGGAATGTTAGAAAAAAAGAATGATCGAAATCTAAGAAATCATATGTTACGGGGCAGTGAGGGGATGACTTACTCGGGAAAGTAAGGCATGAGGAAGTTATCCTTATCTGGGTTCACCAGAATGAAGCTTACGAGGTATGAACTCGTGACTTGCCGGTCCCCAACGCTGCCCAAGATCTTGGCACGCATGTAGAATGGGTCGACTATCACGATGGCTGGGGTCTTGTCTCTAATGATCCACATCTCCATACTTAGCGAAAATAGCTGAATGGAGGTGTAGTGCAGGGGATGAAGGTTAAACATAGCGAAGATGTCTTCAAACCGCAGGATGATCATACCCCCGATGGCGTTATCGACAAAGCCCTTGCCCTCTGGCACCTTGGCCACGAAAACCGGGTATGCCACATCATTCTCGGAGAGAGGCCGCTTCTCCAAAGAAAGAACACTGTCATGCAGACTTCGCATAGCACCGGTTGCAGCATTGAGTAGATCAGTCGGTAGCATCGGCCTACACGCCACATGCACCCTCCTCGAGATATCCTGAGGTGAAGGTGGCCCATCCTGGGCACGGATCGTACTCGGTGCCGGCTGGCTCACACCCTTGTTGCTCTTTCTTTTCCGTCCCTTCTTCTTATGCTGTAATGGGATCGAGTTCTGCTCAGAGACCACCTTCTTGAGTGTGTTGGCGCTGATAATATTTTGCACCTCGGCTATCTAAGGCTTGGTGAAGGCGGCAGCTGGAGGCTTCTCCTAAGAACTGAACGCCAGACGACGCTTGTTGCAATTGGGTTTCTCCGCAGTACCAGCTACATCGCGATCGTCTTTTGCAGGGTTGGGTTCTTGAGAAGGAGGCCCCAAGAATTCGTCACCATACCCATGTTCGTTGAAGTACTTATCGACCCTGGTAAATGTATCGCCGTCGTCGTCCGGATCCTGTGCCATATGCATGTCTGGATTAGCTGACGGCGGTAGCGTTGCAGCGGTCTTGCCATGGCTTGGGGCCGGCACGACTAGTGGTGTTGTCTGTGGGGTGGTGTCCCCCACCCCCAAACGAATCTGGCTCTTTGTCCAAAGCATAGACCAGCTTATGCAGGCGCTGAGGGTCATCAGATCATCTTCGTCGGCCCCAGGGGGTCGATATGGAGGTAACAAGTCATCGCAGCCCCGGAGTACCAAAACCTGTTGAACCTTATACACGTTGGGTGGCATTGGATTACCGTGGAACAGGCGGTTGTCCGGTTGAACGATTCTGGCCTTGGCGACATCGAACAACTCACCGTCCACGAAGTGCAGGAGAGTGCATGGAACGTCGGTGGTGCCCTGCGAAAACATGTAGGGCGTCAGGCATGCCCAGTCAAAGGGAAGGAGATGAAGTCATCGGCCGAGAGGCTTAGTTACCATGATGGCGTCAAGCTCGCCTAATGTCGAGGCACCACCAACGGCGGGCGTGCAAGTGACGGAGGGGCCGCTTGCTGCCGAGGTGCCAGCCGGCGTATTCTTCCCACACCCAGGTGCATTAAGTTCCAATGCCGGCGTCGACGCCGGAGACACCAATGCCGCCTCCGCCGGAGACACCAATGGCGCCGCCAGCATGTTGTGCGAGTTGCTGCCCGTGAAGCTGGGAGTTGGGGGCGGCCCCTATTGGCCGCCCGCAATCCACGCATGCAGCCCCTCAAGCAAGGTAGGCATAATGGCGGTGATCATCGCTCCAAGTTAGTCTCGCACTTGTTGTTCGACTATCTCCGGAATCTGCGCCACTTGTGCCTTGAGTTCTTGAACCTCGCGCTCCTGGCTTTCCGAGCTGGTCTTTATCTCCTTTCGCCCAGCGGTATAGTATTCCGACCATTTCGTGGACAAGCCTTTGCCGGCCACATGACCAACTGACGTCGGCTTACTGAGCTTATCCTTGTGTTTCATTACGTTCAACACCTTATTTAAAGTGGTGTCCCAAGGGGAGCTCTGAGACGACCCCGCCCTACTGCTTTCAGTTTCCTGTGGAAGGAACGTGAACCATTTAGAAAATTGGCTTCATTAATTAGAATGCAACCATATGGAGCTAATTACGCGGGGGTGTATTCCTTACCAAAACAAGCTCAAGCGCCTTGGTCTTCGGATCCGTGGTAAGCTCCTTGGTTACTAGGTCAATCTTGTACCGGGCCCTGACATAGTTCTTGGTCTGCTTGTCACGATATTTATTGAAGAGGGGCGGTAGGCCTTGCTCGGCATGCTCCGCATCCTCCTTGTCCCATATAGGTTCCGCCACTCTGTAACCGCCGGGACCGTGTTTGTGGAACCCTAAGTGCAAGTCCCGCATATCTTTCCCCCATTGACTTGATTCGGCGGTTGCATTGCTCTCGCACTTGATCTTGAACTCCAGGTAGTCAGCTTTGCTGATCGAACGATTTGTCTCCTTGATCTTCTCATAACTACCACCATTTTCAATCCTTCTCTTCACCACGGCTCTCCAAGTAGCCAGGGCCGTGATCATCTTTGTGAGGGCGGCATTATTCACTTTATTCCCTGAGAGGCGTGTGTTTGCGAAGTCACCGAGGAACTTGTATCGTTCATGCAGCTTCGTGAAGAGGAGGTTGCACAAATTCCCTCGGTCACGATGCCTTAGGTTCTCGGTGTTGATCGAGACGGTGCTCTGGAGAATGCACCCGAGCTGTCCCGCATAACCCTTGACTAATTATTTGGGCGTCGTTGGCTGCCCACTAGAGGACACTTCAGTAAATTCCTCCTTGACGGCGCCGAGCACGTTCGGGTGCCGGTCCTTCCGTTGCCTCTTCGGTTGTCTGCCATCTGTGCGTGCGCTGCCATCATCAGTGGTGGCATCCTCGGCGGCACCATCAGTGGTGTCATCCCCGACGCCACTAGGGGTTGTGTAGTCGGGATTGGTGTCTTCTGCGGCGTCCTCATAGCGGTGAGGTTCTTCCTCCATCTCCTGGGACATCTCCCAGAATTGCTTGCCCGAACTGCTGGCCTCATCGTTGTGGGCCATGTTTCGCTCTAAATAGGAAAAAAGTTTGGTCAAAAAGTTGGTTATTGTCAAGGAACAAGATCTCTAAGTTGACGAAATAACCTAATTCTCGAGGAATGTCGCCAAAAAGTTGGTTACTGTCAAGGAACAATTGAGAGATGTTTGTGATATTGCCTAGGTGTTTTGGGATGGAACCTGTTAGTGTGTTGTTTCTTAGGTCCAAGTCCCTTCCTAACCCCCTTCTTCTTGTCTCCTCTCACTATCTCTCTCACACACATGGCAAGCAAGGGTGTCTGAGTGTGTGAAAAAATACTAAACTAATCCAAGGGCTGAGAATCCAAGGGCCAAAAATTGATCATCTGTTGGGAGGAGGTGGGCTTCTCTATTAAGACGCGGTGGGTGAGAGGCACACATGTGGTTTTACCCCTTCTCTATCATCTCTTCTCATTTTCCTGGCGGGGCACACACCCATGTAGGATTTTTTAGTTTTTTGTTGTAGGTTCCACAAAATTAAAAGTTCACAAAATTAGAAATTTCAAAATTTTAAGAAATTCAATTTGTAAAGTTTTTTGAAGTTTAAAAAATCCTGTAATTTTCCAATATTGTAAGTTGTAGTTTCTAAAAGTGCCTGGAACATAAAGTTATGAAAACTAGAAAGCATCAAAACTAAAAAGTTCACAAAACAGGAAACATTATGTCCGAGTGTGGGCAAACGGGCATGGCTGCCCATCAATTAGCCCTACCTCACTACTTCTACCATGAGCATAGCTAGAAGATGAAAGACAATGCTTATCAATCAGGATAGTCATATCTGAACCAAATTCATGCTTAGATCAAATTAGTTGATACATATTGAATTCTGAGTACTGTAAAAGATCTTGACAATTAAAAGAAGCAACAAATATAATGTAGGCAAATACTGGTGCTACCTCTAAGACCAAGACCTATAAACATCGAGTGATGGACAAAAAACAGTTGATCCTACTTAATTAAGTACTAAGATACTCCGGCCCATGCATTAGTCGCAAGTACCCCATATGTCCTATTTTTACCAAAGTCATGCTAAAATTCACAGAAAATTTCAGCATGACCTTTGCTGAAAATAGGACATATGGGTACCCGAATTTGCCGGAACGGAAGTTAATCGACATTCCAGCAAACTCAAGGGCCTCTTGGGGTACCTGCAAAATCATTATCCCACCCCCGCCCCGCTGCAACCCCACAACACCCCACGATATCATCATGACACAATGATCGGAGACAAAACTCCCCAAGATCATCATGACACGATGGTTGGAGACAAAACCCAGCAATATATCTTCTAGCCATGAAACCCTACCCTGATTCTCCTTTCTTCCTCTTTTTTCACTTAAACCTGCAAACATGTAGGGAAAGCAATTAATACAAGGCACAAAAATGGCATGCTATGTAGCCTTAATGCTACAGAACATATGAAATAGATGCCAGCAATATATATGTTATGAACTCCAATAATTTTTGAATAAAAACAGTAGCTAAAAATAGTAGCAAGCAAGCAATTCATTTGACTAACTATTTAAGTGTTCTAGACTCCAACAACCACTTTACAGACAAGCATGAAAGTGGTTCTTCATGGATAGCTGGATGATCATAACAACGGAATATGATGGAAGATCGCATCAGCAGCACCGCCTACTCGAATGCCTAGGAAAAGAGCGTGGGTGCTTCCGGTCATGCTACCCCCTCACAGCCAGAGAAACAGAGAAGGCAACTTGCAGGTTAAACTATCCCAAACAGTTTGCTGGGTTCTGCATACCAGGTATGCTAGTTTAGAACATCAGATTAGATGTATGTGTGGCTGGTGAAGCTCACTGGAAAGGGAAGCTCTAACAACTATGCTAGCTAGGAACATGCCCCCCAGCTGAATTAGTTGCTCAGTAACATCGACATATAACTGTCCACGTAACTAAGTCCAACAAACATGATCCAATATGATGTAAACAAAAACATCGCTTCTCCTTGGATCAGCACCAGGAAAAGAATCCACTCCAACAACCATGTCAAAGAAAATCAATCGGCGAAAATCTACATGCATGATAACACTACCGGATACTAAAATCATTTGCTAGTAGTCATCCGAGCATATATAGAGTGTGCTAAAAGAAGAATAACTAGAATTGTCAAACTATGATGCCACACGTGTATGTCGATCCAAATGTAGTTGAATGCTTCAAGCAAAAGGATCGCTATAAACAAATGCCCCCTTAGTTGCATCTCCAGCTACACGCACCTATATCCAAACTTAATTGTCTCCTATCTAGAAAATGGAGGGGTCAACAGAAGAACTAGGAAAAATGGAAGGACCGTTGTTTCTATCATAATTCCCATAGTTTATCATCTCCATGCACATACCTCCTGACCCAAGATCCAACTAAGGTCAGGAATTCCTAGCCCACCAATTTTCTTTTTCATGCATATCATGACCCAATTGGCAAGATACAATTAATCGGTTGTGTTAACATGATGAAGCAATGTAGATGCTTGGACTGAACCAGCAATTAATGCTTCAACATGGCAGCAAAAAACCTCACGCATGGTAGCAGAATCAGTCAACCTTTGCATCCAACACATGGATAATCAGAAAAGATTTGACAGGAGCACAGATCGACCAACATGGCAGCACCAAACCAAAAGTTGAACACAACAGCACTAATCTAACTTCTAACCAAATTTGATGAAACAATGAAGATCCTTGGATGGGGTCGGTCGGATGAAGAAGAAGTGCTTGGGTCTCCTTTCCTGGTGGACGTGAGGCAGAGGGCGGCCAACGCGAGCAGGGGATGGCCTGGGGGTCAAGGGAAGGCGGGCATGGGTAAAGGGCTACCGGCCAGGTGAGGCGGGGCTCGTGGCCAGGGACTTCAGAGGCGCGGTCGGGCGTGATGTCTACTACACAACCTTCTTCTTGTAGACTTTGTTGGGCCTCCAAGTGCAGAGGTTTGTAGGACAGTAGAAAATTTCCCTGAAGTAGATGACCTAAGGTTTATCAATCCGTACGAGGCATAGGATGAAGATGGTCTCTCGCAAGCAACCCTGCAACCAAATAACAAAGAGTCTCTTGTGTCCCCAACACACCCAATACAATGGTAAATTGTATAGGTGCACTAGTTCGGCGAAGAGATGGTGATACACGTGGTATATGGATAGTAGATAACAGTTTTTGTAATCTGAAATTATAAACACAACAAGGTAACTAATGATAAAAATGAGCATAAACGGTATTGCAATGATAGGAAATAAGGCCTAGGGTTCATACTTTCGCTAGTGTAAGTTCCCTCAACAATAATAACATAATTGGATCACATAACTATCCCTCAACATGCAACAAAGAATCACTCCAAGGTCACTAATAGCGGAGAACAAACGAAGAGATTATGGTAGGGTACGAAACCACCTCAAAGTTATTCTTTCCAATCAATCTGTTGGACTATTCCTATAAGTGTCACAAACATCCCTAGAGTTCGTACTAGAATAACACCTTAAGACACAAATCAACCAAAACCCTAATGTCACCTAGATACTCCAATATCACCTCAAGTATCTGTGGGTATGATTATATGATATGCATCACACAATCTCAGATTTATCTATTCAACCAACACATAGAACCTCAAAGAGTGCCCCAATGTTTCTACCGGAGAATCATGACGAAAACGTGTGCCAAGCCCTATGCATAGGTTCATGGGCGGAACTCGCAAGTTGATCACCAAAACATACATCAAGTGAATCACCTGATATCCCATTGTCACCATAGATATCCACCGCAAGACATACATCAAGTGTTCTCAAATTTTTAAAGACTCAATCCGATAAGGTAACTTCAAAGGGGAAACTCAATTCATTACAAGAGAGGAGAGGGGGGAGAAACATCATAAGATCCAACTATAATAGCAAAGCTAGTGATACATCAAGATCGTGCCAAATCAAGATCGTCATGGAGAGCACCGGGATGATGGAGATGGCCACCAGAGAGGGATTGCCCCCTCTGGCAGGGTGCCAGAACGGGTCTAGATTGGTTTTCAGTGGTTACGGAGGCTTCTGGCGGCGGAACTCCCGATCTATTATCTGTTCGGAAGTCTTAGGGTACATGAGTATATATGGGTGCAGGAAGTACGTCGGTGGAGCTTCGGGGGCCCCACGAGGCAGGGGGCGCGCCCTAGGGTGGGCGGCCCCCACCCTCATGAACACCTCCCTTGGCTCCTGACGTGGGGTCCATGTCCATCCGGTAGCTGTCCTTCCAAAAATAACTTCGCCAGTTGATTTCATTCCGTTTTGACTGCGTTTGATATTCCTTTTCTTCGAAACACTGAAATAGGCAAAAAACAGCAATTCTGGGCTGGGCCTCCGGTTAATAGCTTAGTCCCAAAAATAATATAAAAGTGGATAATAAAGCCTAATATTGCCCAAAACAGTAGATAACATAGCATGGAGCAATCAAAATTATAGATACGTTGGAGACGTATCAAGCATCCCCAAGTTTAATTCCTGCTCGTCCTCGAGTAGGTAAATGATAAAAATAGAATTTTTGATGCGGAGTGCTACTTGGCATAATTTCAATGTAATTCTTCTTAATTGTGGTATGAATATTCAGATCCGAAAGATTCAAGACAAAAGTTCATATTGACATAAAAATGATAATACTTCAGGCATACTAACTAAGCAATTATGTCTTCTCAAAATAACATGGCCAAAGAAAGTTCATCCCTACAAAATCATATAGTTTAGTCATGTTTCATTTTCGTCACACAAGAATGCTCTCATCATGCACAACCCTGATGACAAGCCAAGCAATTGTTTCATACTTTAGTAATCTCAAACCTATTAACTTTCACGCAATATGTGAGTGCGAGCCATGGACATAGCACTATGGGTGGAATATAATAATGAGGGGGTTATGTGGAGAAGACAAAAAGGAGAAAGTCTCACATCAATGAGGCTAATCAATGGGCTAATCAAAAAGGAGAAAGTCCCACCGATTGATGTTAATGCAAGGAGTAGGGATTGCCATGCAACGGATGCACTAGAGCTATAAATGTATGAAGCTCAACAAAAGAAACTAAGTGGGTGTGCATTCAACTTGCTTGCTCACGAAGACCTAGGGCACTTGAGGAGGCCCATTGTTGGAATATACAAGCCAAGTTCTATAATGAAAAATTCCCACTAGTATATGAAAGTGACAAAACAAGAGACTCTCTACTATGAAGATCATGGTGCTACTTTGAAGCACAATTGTGGTAAAAGGATAGTAACATTGTCCCTTCTCTCTTTTTCTCTCATTTTTTGGGCCTTCTCTTTTTTATGGCCTTTCTCTTTTTTTGGGCCTTCTCTTTTTTATGCCCTTTCTATCTCTTTTTTTATTCCTCACTTGGGACAATGCTCTAATAATGATGATCATCACACTTCTATTTATTTACAACTCAATGATTACAACTCGATACTAGAACAAAGATGACTCTATATGAATGCCTCAAGTGGTGTATCGGGATATGTAATGAACCAAGAGTGACATGTATGAAAGAATTATGACCAGTGGCTTTGCCACAAATACTATGTCAACTACATGATCATGCTAAGCAATATGACAATGATGAATGTGTCATGATGAACGGAATGATGGAAAGTTGCATGGCGATATATCTCGGAATGGCTATGGAAATGCCATAATAGGTAGGTATGGTGGCTGTTTTGAGGAAGATATAAGGAGGTTTATGTGTGAAAGAGCGTATCATATCCCAGGGTTTGGATGCACCGGTGAAGTTTGCGCCAACTCTCAATGTGAGAAAGGGCAATGCACGGTACCGAAGAGGCTAGCAAGGATGGAAGGGTGAGAGTGCTATAATCCATGGACTCAACATTAGTCATAAAGAACTCACATACTTATTGCAAAAATCTACAAGTCATCAAAAACCTCGGTACAACGCGCATGCTCCTAGGGGGATAGATTGGTAGGAAAAGACCATCGCTCATCCCCGACCGCCACTCATAAGGAAGACAATCAAATAACACCTCATGTTTCAAATTTGTTGCATAACGTTTACCATACATGCATGCTACGGGACTTGCAAACTTCAACACAAGTATTTCTCAATTTCACAACAACTCAACTAGCATGACTTTGATATTATTACCTCCATATCTCAAAACAATCATCAAGCATCAAACTTTTCTTAGTATTCAACACACTCATAAGAAAGTTTTATTATTAATCTTGCATACCAAGCATATTAGGATTTTAAGCAAATTACCATGCTATTAAGACTCCCAAAATAATTTAAGTGAAGCTTGAGAGATCAATAGTTTCTATAAAACAAATCCACCACCGTGCTCTAAAATATATAAGTGAAGCACTAGAGCAAATGACAAACTACTCCAAAAGATATAAGTGAAGATCAATGAGCAGTCGAATAATTATGCAACAATGTGAAGACTCTCTAACATTTAATAATTTCATATCTTGGTATTCTATTCAAACAGCAAGTAAAGCAAAATAAAATGACATTCTAATAATGGCAAACATCATGCGAAGAAGCAAAAACTTAGGATCAACCGAAACTAACCGGTAGTTGTTGAAGAAGAAAGGTGGGATGCCAACCGGGGCATCCCCAAGCTTAGACGCTTGAGACTTCTTGAAATATTATCTTGGGGTGCCTTGGGCATCCCCAAGCTTGAGCTTTTGTGTCTCCTTAATTCCTCTCATATCACGGTCTCCCTAAATCTCAAAAGCTTCATCCACACAAAACTCAACAAGGACTCGTGAGATAAGTTAGTATAAACCATTGCAAAAACCTTATCATACTCTACTGTAGCCAATAACTAAAATTATTATTCAACATTGCATACTAAATTCCTCTTCATATTTAATAGTCCTATCCTCAAATAAAACATTAAAGAAGCAAACATATGCAAACAATGCAAACATAACAGCAATCTGCCTAAACAGGATAGTCTGTAAAGAATGCCACAACATCCATACTTCCCTAACTCCAAAAATTATGAAAGAAAATTCCCACTGTAGTAAATTTAAATTTATTAGAGCTTAATATGCAAAAGGTTTCAACATTTTATCACATTCTGACTTTTGTAGGGAATTATTGCAACTGCGGTAAACTTTCTGTTTTCAAACAACAACATGTATACTTGTAACATAGGCATAGTAAAGGCTATCAATGCCACTTTTATTGAAATAAAAGATGAAAAACATTGTTCTAAATAACAGAAATCAAATCTTTGCAAAATAAATTGACGCTCCAAGCAAAACACATATCATGTGGTGAATAAAAATATAGCTCCAAGTAAAGTTACCGATGAACAAAGACGAAAGAGGGGATGCCTTGCGGGGCATCCCCAAGCTTAGGCTCTTGGTTGTCCTTGAATATTACATTGGGGTGACTTGGGCATCCCAAGCTTAGGCTCTTGCCACTCCTTGTTCCATAGTCCATCGAATCTTTACCCAAAACTTGAAAATTTCACAACACAAAACTTAACTGAAAACTCGTAAGCTCCGTTAGCGAAAGAAAACAACACACTACTTCAAGGTACTGTAATGAACTCATTCTTTATTTATATTGGTGTTAAACCTACTGTATTACAGTAAACTCTTTTACTAGCCATAGATTCATCAAAATAAGCAAACAACACACGGAAAATAGAATCTGTCAAAAATAGAACAGTCTGTAGTAATCTGGATCAAACTTATACTTCTGGAACTCATAAAATTCTCAAAAACATTTCTGGACCTGAGGAATTTATCTATTAATCATCTTCAAAAAGAATTAACTAAATATCACTCTCCAAATAAAAATGGCAGCAATTCTCATGAGCACTAAAGTTTCTATTTTTTACAGCATGATCAACAAGACTTTCCCAAAGTCTTCCCAAAGGTTCTACTTGGCACAAACACTAATTAAAAGCATAAAACAATATCTTAGCAGAGGCTAGATGAATTATTTATTACTAAACAGGAGCAAAAATCAAGGAACAAAAATAATATTGGGTTGCCTCCCAACAAGCGCTATCATTTAACGCCCCTAGCTAGGCATGATGATTTCAATGATGCTCACATAAATGATAAGAATTGTAACATAAAGAGAGCATCATGAAGAATATGACTAGCAAATTTAAGTCTAACCCTCTTCCTATGCATAGGGATTTTGTGAGCAAACAACTTATGGGAACAATAATCAACTAGCATAGGAAGGCAAAACAAGCATAACTTCGAAACTTTAAGCACATAGAGAGGAAACTTGATATTATTGAAATTTCTACAAGCATATGTTCCTCCCTCATAATTATTTTCAGTAGCATCATGAATGAATTCAACAATATAACCAACACCTAAAGCATTCTTTTCATGATCTATAAGCATAGGATTTTTATTACTCTCCACACAAGAAAAATTCTTCTCATTAATAGTAGTGGGAGCAAACTCAACAAAGTAACTATCATGGGATTGAAAATTGAAATCAATATGACAAGTTTCATTTTTATTATTATTCTTTAAAGCATACGTGTCATCACAATAATCATCATAGATAGGATGCATGCTTTCATCATAATAAATCTGCACATCAAAACTTGGGGGACTAAAAATATCATCTTCATCAAACATAGCTTCCCAAGCTTGTGGCTTTGCATATCATTAGCATCATAGATATTCAAGGAATTCATACTAACAACATTGCAATCATGCTCATCATTCAAATATTTAATGCCAAACATTTTATAGATTTCTTCTTCTAGTAGTTGAGCACAATTATCCTTTCCATCATACTCACGAAAGATATTAAAAAGGTGAAGCGTATGAGACAAACTCCTTTCTCCATTTTTAGCCAGAAAAGAGCTTGACGTCTACTACACAACCTTCTTCTTGTAGACTTTGTTGGGCCTCCAAGTGCAGAGGTTTGTAGGACAGTAGAAAATTTCCCTCAAGTGGATGACCTATGGTTTATCAATCCGTACGAGGCGTAGGATGAAGATGGTCTCTCGCAAGCAACCCTGCAACCAAATAACAAAGAGTCTCTTGTGTCCCCAACACACCCAATACAATGGTAAATTGTATAGGTGCACTAGTTCGGCGAAGATATGGTGATACAAGTGGTATATGGATAGTAGATAATAGTTTTTTGTAATCTGAAATTATAAAAACAGAAAGGTAACCAATGAAAAAAATGAGCATAAACGGTATTGCAATGATAGGAAATAAGGCCTTGGGTTCATACTTCCGCTAGTGTAAGCTTCCTCAACAATAATAACATAATTGGATCACATAACTATCCCTCAACATGCAACAAAGAGTCACTCCAAAGTCACTAATAGCGGAGAACGAACAAAGAGATTATGGTAGGGTACGAAACCACCTCAAAGTTATTCTTTCAGATCAATCTGTTGGGCTATTCCTATAAGTCTCACAAACAGCCCTAGATTTCGTACTAGAATAACACCTGAAGACACAAATCAACCAAAACCCTAATTTCACCTAGATACTCCAATGTCACCTCAAGTATCCGTGGGTATGATTATACGATATGCATCACACAATCTCAGATTCATCTATTCAACCAACACATAGAACCTCAAAGAGTGCCCCAATGTTTCTACCGGAGAATCACGACGAAAATGTGTGCCAACCACTATGCATAGGTTCATGGGAGGAACCCGCAAGTTGATCACCAAAACATACATCAAGTGAATCACGTGATATCCCATCGTCACCACAGATATCCATGGCAAGACATACATCAAGTGTTGTCAAATCTTTAAAGACTCAATCCGATAAGATAACTTCAACGGGGAAACTCAATTCATTACAAGAGAGTAGAGGGGGGAAACATCATAAGATCCAACTATAATAGCAAAGCTCGCGATACATCAAGATCGTGCCAAATCAAGAACAAGAGAGAGAGATCAAACACATAGCTACTGGTACATATCCTCAGCCTCGAGGGAGAACTACTCCCTCCTCGTCATGGAGAGCACCGGGATGACGAAGATGGCCACCGAAGAGGGATTGCCCCCTCCAGCAGGGTGCCGGAACGGGTCTAGATTGGTTTTCGGTGGCTACGGAAACTTCTGGTGGCGGAACTCCCGATCTATTGTCTGTTTTGGAAGTCTTAGGGTACATGAGTATATATGGGTGCAGGAAGTACGTCGGTGGAGCTTCGGGGGCCCCATGAGGCAGGGGGCGCACCCTAGGCGGGGCGCCCTCCACCCTCGTGAGCACCTCCCTTGGCTCCTGACGTGGGGTCCAATTCCATCCGGTAGCTTTCCTTCCAAAAATAGGCAAAAAACAGCAATTCTGGGCTGGGCCTCCGGTTGATAGGTTAGTCCCAAAAATAATATAAAAGTGGATAATAAAGCCCAATATTGCCCAAAATAGTATATAACATAGCATGGAGCAATCAAGAATTATAGATACGTTAGAGACATATCAGGGTGCGGCGCGCGTGCCGCGGGACGGGACAGCAGAAGGAAGCCCGACGCGTGGCGAGGCCGTATGACGCGCAGCAGCAGTAGGACAAGCGGAAACAACCGCACACATGTACGCGTAAGCAGGGTTCGGGCACGATGGAGTCGGCGTCCTACGGCATCTAAATCGAATGGGGAAAGGGGGCGAGGGAGGAGCTCACCACGGGGCTTGTGGACACCTCGGTTGCCATGGGGATGGACCGGAGAAGCGGTGGCAACGGCGAGATGGGGTCGGTCGGAGGAAGAAGAAGTGCTCGGGCCTCCTTTCCTGGTGGACGCGGGCCTCCTCCTCCTAGTGTTCCGGCGGCGACTCTAGCAGC